>NC_142515.1:98245000-98587500 GCF_057876585.1 Rhinolophus sinicus | reverse complement strand
CTAATATATGTTAGACCACTTTCTCTCTGTAAAGCTCTCTCCTCTCTGATACTTTGCCCGGTGACATCTAGCCTCTTTGGCCTTCTTATACTCCCAGATCCGTCTCTTCAACTCAAGGCTACAGGTCGTCTCTCCCTGTGCTGCAGCCTGAAAAGTCTCTCCATCCTTTAAGCTGAGACTCTGTCTTGTATCTCTAGAGAATCATTGTCCTCTGTTGCCTCGTGTTTAATGTCTGAAAATCATTTTTTTTCATATGTTTCTCCAGTGTTTTAATTGTCTTATACAGGAGGATATATCCAATCCCTGTTACCACATCTTGGCCCAAGCTTAAACTTTCCTAACTTTAATTTATATGCTTAGTTCATTAATTTTTATCTTCTTGTTTTCAATTTTAATCCTATAAAGTCATACATCTTCAAGTATTCCTTGAGTTGCTTTCTACAAGTTTTATGTTATTTTTTAAATTATTTTCTCGTTGCCATTAGGATTTCGTTTTTCACCTTGAGTTATTTAGAATTATGTTTTTAAATTTCTCAACTTTTTTTGCTTGTTTTGTTGCATTGTGGTCGGAGAATATGGTCTATGTCAGGAGTTGGCAGAGTTTTTCTATGAAGAGCCAGATAGCATATAATTTAAGCTTTGTGGGCCAGTGAGTATTGCTACTATTCAACTCTGCCATTATAGTGTAAAAATAGCCATTGACAATACATAAACAATGAACATGACTTGTTTCAATAAAGCTTTATTTACAAAAACTGGTGGTGGGCTGGATTTGGCCCACAGGCCATAGTTTTCTGACTTTCAACAATACTAATTGTTGAAATTTGTTGAGATATGCTTTTGACTATGAGAATGTGCATTCTGCAGAAGTGAGAGCAATGTTCAGTAAACTTGTTCTTTAGTGCTATTTATTTGTTAATATCTACTGATTTTTATTGACTTTCTATCAATTATTGAGAAATTGCTGAAATATTCCATTATGATTGTTTTGTGCATTTCTTCTTGTAGTTTCATCTGTTTTTGCTTTATATATTTTATAGCTATTTTATTAGTTGCATGTCATTCTTATAAATTGAACCTTTTATGGTAATGTAGTAATTTGCTTTTGAGGACTATAAGGAAAAGCATATCTAGAGTTTTAAAAAAACAACAAAAAAACAGTTAAGTAAACAGTAAAGTAAAAAGTACTTATAGAGTTAACTCTCTCATCTGTGTTGTCTCCTTGGTGTGCTGGAGTGGTTCATTCCAACTTCTGAGATCTGATTGTTAAATATACAGGACTCTTACAAACTGGTTGTTAAAACATTGAAACCTGAAATCAAACATGGTGAAAGTATCTACAGCACAGACCTTGGCAAATACTACAAATCAAGGCCTTTTTGTCCCCTGAAAGCCAGTGTGTCAGCACATCGCTGAGTCTAATCTGCTCCTCAAAACTTCCATTGAAGTTTTTCTCCTTTAAGTAAACTCGTTTTTGAAATGAAAACATACAGATAGAAAAATGCCCAATCATAATTGTTCACCTCAATTATTTTTCAAAAAGAGAATATACTCACGTAGCCAGCATGTAGGTAAAGAAAGGGAACATTTCTGGTACCCCAGAGGTCCTATTCTGGTACTGCTACTCACGGGTAACCTGTCTTTTCTTCTAACATCACAGATTTGTTTTTGAACTATATATAAATGGAATCATATGGTATGTACTCTTGTGTCTGGCTCCTTTAGCCCAGTACTGTGTTTGTGAAATGCACGCTGTTGCACTTAGTGTAGTTTGTTTATTCATTCTCGTTGGTGTATTCTGTTATTACAATATTCCACAGCTTATTTATCCATTCCACTGTTCCAATGTTTAGATATTTTCAATAGAGCTGCAGGGACCACTCTTCTACATATCTTCTGGTAAACACATGTATGAATTTCTGTTGAGTATATACCTAGGAATGGAATTTTTGAGTCATAAGATACGCATATGTTCAGTTTTAGTAGACAATGATAAACAGTTTTCCAAATGGTTGTACCAATTCACACCCCCTGCAGTACTGTATGAGTGTTCCAGTTGCTCCACATCCCTGCCAACATTTGGTTGCAATTAGTTTTTAATTTCAGTTATAATATTCTTTACTTACACAGTTTCTACTTCTGTTTCAAATATGTTTGAACGTTGGGAGATAATGCATGAACTAAAGATAGAGACTGGTGATGTGTAGTTTGTGTGTGATAGTCAAGGAAACACCATAATAATTAATAGTTGTTTAATACCTAGTAAGTGACACTGTCAGCTTTTACATAAATGTACAGGTGTAATCATTATAACAATCCTAGAAGATCAAGGGAGTTTATTCTCATTTTATAAAAGGACACTGATGCTCAGAACAGCTGTGATGTACACAGGACAAGGCACAGCTAGACTCAGACGCAGGTGTAGAGAGGTCATCATCCCACATGCATTCTGTTTCCCTCTATTCATATCAGTGGGCTAAAGAAAAATCAGATGTGCCTCAGTGCAGACCAGCTTGATTCTACTATCTGATCTGTTATTGGTAATAAATATAATTTTATGCACAGAATTATTTGGGGTATAACATTGATTTGCCAAAGACTTTGGATCCTTAGAGATGACCAAGATAGATTGGGAATATCCATCTTCTCATATTTTTTATTTAATGAAAGACACACATACATACATATCTATACAAACATGATAGACATGTATAGGTGTATTCAATAATCACAGAAAGAATTAGAATAGAGAATTCAATTTGGAATTTGTGGAAAATTCCACACAATGTACTCAACATATTGTTGAGTGCTTACTGTATGCCAGGCCCTGTTTTAGGCATTGGGACATAACACTAATAAGATAAAAGTCCTTTGGAGATTAGCTTCTAGTGGGGGCAACAGAGAATGAGCAATTAAACACAAATATATAATGACTGCAGGTCGATATAATCCCATTAAGAAAAATGACAAGGAATAAATTATAATTCATAAGGATTGTTAAGGAATCGTGGAAGAATTGCTAGATTTAAAAAAATTATTTTTAAAAAGGAAGGAAATTTATTTTCCAATTTAAAGAATAGTAAATTAGGTGAAAATGGGGTTCAGTGTGGGGAGAGGAAGATCAAACAGACATGGCCTGAAGCAGGCAGGACCTCTGGACTGAGGGTCGGCAAAAGGCAGAAACAGGTAGCTAATGGATTGACGAAAAGCAAATTATTTGAGATGAGAAAGCTAAAAAGTAAGACTTTTCTAGCAGGAGAATCAGTCTCATTAAATAGTCCCTTCTTGGAGAAGCATATAAAGTATCTGCCATGTGACTGTAAGAGTTTTCTCTTTAGTGGAATTTAACATGTAATTGTATCAGATTAGTGTTTTCTGAGCTGTGTGTATGTGTCACTGAGGTACCGTGTTTCCCGAAAAATATGACCTAGTCAGACAATGGGCTCTAATGCGTCTTTTGGAGCTAAAATTAATTTAAGACCCATAAGACTGGGTATAATAATATAATATATCAGGTCTTATATTAATTTTTGTTCCAAAAGACACATTAGAGCTGATTGTCCGACTAGGTCTTATTTTCGGGGAAACAGGGTAGGTAGGTATATTTATCAGGGGTGCCAAAAAAGTGTATACAAGTGGACACTTTGGTCAACTTTGCTCAAGCAGTAGTTCGCCGTAATCAGAAGTGTCTAAATGCTGATGGTAACCACTTTGAGCATCTCTTGTAATTGCAGGAGTCAAACGGGACTTGTATTCATCTTTTCTTACCGGTCTATATTGAGTATTACAATTTTAATACAGTTTTCCTTTCTTAAAATGTGTATACATTGTTTTGGCACCCTCTGTAGTTTGAGTACAAGGAAGAACATTTCTTCTTTTTGAGGGTTCATATTGTCTTAAGTTCTTCAGAAGCAGATCCCAACCCAAGGATTTGTATGCTGGTCATTTCTTAAGTAAGAGCTTGGTACAGAGGAAGGTTGGGATAGGACAGGGAGGGGTGTATTTTAAGGCACAGTTTTGCAAAGGGTATCTTCAGTCTGGTTTACCAGAAGAACTTTGAGGAATTGTCCAGAAGCAAGGTAAGGGAGCAGGACTTGCATGCTTCACATTACCGCTCAGGCATTGGTTAAATGCCACCCCAAGATGCAAATTCCAGGCTCTGCAAATTTAGACAAAGTGGGTCCTGTAGCCTGAGGGCAGTTAGTCAAGGAAAAGTCCCAAGTGTTGACTGTTGGAAGCAAAAGCACCTGAAGCCTAGAGAGCACACAGAAATGTTTAGACGTGACCCAAGGGGAATATTGTCCACTACAAATATTGTTAGGGAAATGTAGCACATCAAAGACTGAATTTAATTTTTTTAAAGTGAGTCATTTAACAGGATAACGTCAAGTAAATAGAGGCATAAATGATATGTAAGGTGAAAATGCTTAAATTGAAAATGCTTAAATCTGCTTTGAGTGTTTGTTTTCATTGATGTGCCGTGGTCAGGAGTGCAGTGCCATTTGGTGGAGGCCACTTCAGTCTTCTTTGATGTTCCCCACGCCCGCCTACTATCCCAACACAGTGCCAGTTCTCCCTTCCTCTGTGAACTTCTCAACACTTTACACATGCAGTGAATTTTTGCACTTCTTACATTGCTTAAAAATGATTGATTTAATGTTCTTCCCTAAAGGCTTTGTGAGGGTCTTAGAGCATTAGTGACTGTGTCTTTTTTATCTTTGCATTTCCAATGTTTGGCTCCATGCCTGGCTTACAGTAGGTAGTCAATAAATGTGTGTGGAGCGGATGAGAACAGAAACCCTTTACAGCCTGGGGAAATTCTAGAAAATAAGTGTTATCTTCAGTATAAAGTTTGTGTCTTGTATTAACTAGACAGAAGCAATTAAAATGGCAAACTCCCTCTAACATGCCAATAAAAGTTACTGAGCCTCAGCAGATAACTTTTACATTTGGCACAGAAGGGTTCTTACCTGAAAATGGAAACTTAAAACTTTAGTTGAGAAAAGCATTCTTGATTAAGAGCACTTGATTAAAAAGAGCTCATTAATGAAAAACAATACTATTTTTATAAGGACTAAGCTCCTTTTATGTTGCCCTGGTTTGGTTTCACGCTTCAACAAATAGCATCCTTTGGCAGTCACAGCTCCTTGCACTGCCAAGTGCAGTATTCGTGGCTGGTCATGCCCTTCCTTGACGTCACTCTGGAAGAGGTCATCAGCTAATTAGCTACAGAAGCTGGTCGCCATTGCTTCCAAGCTCCAAGTGGTGCAGTCTGATGGAATCACAGTAAGTTTAAAAAAAAAATGAGTTGATTGTGTTTTTCTTGATGTTACAGAAATGCTCCTGAGAACATTAAAACTCAGGGCAATAATAATGGAATGTATCTGATTAAAGGTGACTTGTAGGTATTTGGGAGAACAGGAAAAAACTCTCCTGGATAAGATGAATATTTTTGTCTTTTTCTCCAGATTATACATGGAAGAAATGTCTGTTTCTCAAATTTTAGCTTTGCCCTCTTCCTCTCTCATCTCCCAATAATGTATCTGCCATTCATCCATATACAGTACTACTTACTGCTGCTTCTCGCAAAAGTGCAATCTATAATCTAGGCACCTCTACTCACACCTCTAACTTTTTTCCTGAATAGTCAGCACCTCCCCTCTGTGTGCTCGAGCCCCCACCCCTACTCTCACAGGTCTTATGTGTCCTGTTTTCTACTTGTGAAGACCATGCTTTTGTTTTCCAAGGCAATATCTAGTCAGTTTGAAATCTGTCATTTATATCTATGTAAATCTATTAATGGTCAATCTTTTCATCTTTTTAAATCAAAATTGCTCAGAGAAGCAACTCTGTGGATTCTATGTCCTATTGCAGACTAGAAGGGGAAGGATCATAGAAGAGGGAAAATTATTTTTGAAGGGGCCCCCTGAGTAAGTATTTTAGGTCTAATTTTCTTCTCCATTCCTCTTTCTGGGAATGGATTTCCAGTGTAGAGCTTTAAGCTTGAAGATTTAAAATTGTAGGAGCCAACAAATTCATGAAGTTAGCCTAAGGCCATAACAAAATACAACACAATCTTTACATTAAGGAATAAAACACAGAATAAAGACTTGAATTATGAGCACAGAACTTTGTAATGGAAATCTTACATTTATTTGAAATACATACTCACCTAATCAAAACGTCATAAGGAATAACTCACTAAGGTGTGAGCTCCATAGTTGGGAAAAAGACTCTATTTAGTTCCCCCTTGACTTCCCCAGGGTGTGCATCATGGAGCTTCAGAAATTTATTGAAGTTTTATTAATATTCTTGAGGCAGTTAATACAAATAAGAGCCCTACCTCTTCAGATCACAAACGTTTATAAAAAACGGTAATATACTCTGAGGAAGTCACTTAGACTGATGAAATTTGCTCCGGGAAGAGTTGGTTTCTAGCCTGACAACCTAGCTCAAGTTATGAAGTAGGACAGCCTCCAAGTATCGTTGAGGTTAAGTGAAATAACATAGAAGGTGTCTTGTTGAGGTTAAGTGCGATCACATATAAAATATGTGTCTGCCCCACAATGAGCACCCAATAAATGTTAAGTTTACTTTTTTCTTCTTTCAGGTTTTATCTTAAGTAGCCCCAATGCACATTGCATGGTTGCAGATACATGAACAAAATAGAACAGAATGGAAGATATTCCATAACTCAGGCAGTCCAAATATATTAGGTTGGTGCAAAAGTAATTGCGGTTTTTGCAATTATTTTTAACCTTTTAAACCACAATTACTTTTACACCAATTCTTTTTTATGTTGAGTTTTGTGCTCACTTTATTATACTATACCCAGCCCAGTATTAATATAGAAATAGATTAAGCAACCAGGATGCATTTTTCCTGAACTGTGAATTGTATAATTGATCACGTTTCTCCTTTTCTGTTGGCTGATAAAAAACTTAGAATTAAATTTGTTTCTTAATGTTTAGTTAGTATATAGAAATTCATGGTATATATTCTTGTATTAACTTCACTCCTAGTTCTATTTCATATCTCTCAATTTTTTTCCCCTTTGCAGCATATTTTTACCTACATTTAATTAAAGCAATCTTGGTATGTCATACATTTCTTTTTTTCTTTATAAGTGTCTTAAATCCTAGGAAAGAGAATGGGAGACACAGAGAAATATATATATATATATATATATATATATATATATATACACAAACTATATATATACACATACACATATATGTATATGTGTATATATATATATATATATATATATATATATATATATACACATATATATATATGTGTGTGTGTGTATAATTTTGGAAAGGGAAAATTAAAATGCAAGAACAAAAAAAAACAAAAACAAAGCATCTTGTACATTTTCTTTGATAAAACCTAATAATGGAGCATTTCTGTGTTCTCTGCTATTTTCCACCCAAGAGCTTGTTTGTGTTGTTTACATAGACTTACTATTCTGTTTTTTTTTTAAATTCTTATTACAAGTAGAAAAGGAATTTATTTAAAGAATATTGGTATTGGATAGGTCAGGAAATCACCAGGAGTGCTAGAGAACCATGCATGAGAAATCATCAGGAACACGGCATCCGTGCAGCCGGAACCACAGTCTGCATCACACTAAAAAGCCTGAGCAGGCCGGGTGCTGCTGGTCTGAACCATAGGTACCTCTCTTGGCATCATCACCTCCATCAGCAGAGTGCAGGACTGCTGCCCCTCCTGCTTTTGGAAAGTGGGTGTTTCTGCCCCTCCTGCCAACACAATGGATTCTTCACAGCCTCTTTTTTTGGTTTTGTAGCACTGCTCCTGGTTCAGAATCCTAGGAAGGAGCCCTCATTGGTTGAGCCCCAGTCTCATGATCATTCTCTAGTTTCCAGGGAGAATGGAAAAATGAGTAATGATTTTAAAAAAATCTTTTTTCTGATCTGATTTTTTAAATCTTTATAGTGAAAGAAAGCTTCTGTGTCTTTCCATACTCACACAATGGAGAATTTCCCCCAAATAAGAAGGTTCAAATCCTGGACAGCAAAATAATGACAACTGTCAGCTCCAATCTACTCCTTTGCCTACCTAATAGCCACACACACACTTTTTTTTTTTAACCTACAATTTTTTTAAAGGGCATTTACCTAACCAAAATACACAACAACAACACATTTCTAACACATTTTTTTTCTAATGGACCCAAAGCTTTATTGGTCACTATAAACAGCTTCATTTCCACTCTAGTTTCATCACAACTTTGTCCCAATAGTCTGAAACTTATTTCAGTTTCACTATTAATAACACACCCTATATAAAATGTATTATAGAAACGGGAGAAACTTTCAACTTAATTGAAATATATAAACATGTATTCATTTAGTTGAAAGGAAGTGGGTACCGTTCATTCTACATATTCTACAGAAAAATTATCAAGCAAGCTGGAGAAATTTTGATCAATAGAGAATCTTAGTGTCCTATTAAAATTTACACACATAAAAACAGGCTTCAAAACTTCATTCCGTGGTTAAAATTTGAGTAATAAATCAACTACAGTTACAGTTTATCAACAGAAAGATAATTCTGATATGTAGTTTGCTCTTAATAGAATGTGATGTTTTATTGAGACATGAATTCATTTCTCTTCTTGATGATTTAATTATATAGTCTTCCCTGTGTTTTGCATACAAAATTTCAATAAGCAGGATTTCCAGCATCATGAAAGTTCAAAATAAAGCATAAAAGCTGTGGTTAAGTTACATCAATAATAACTTTTATATGTGATACCTTTCTCCAGGATGTCTCCTTACTTTGAATAAATTAGTAAACATTCCTCTCTAAATGTGTAAAATAAATTTTATCATTAAAATTCTCTCCAGAGTTGAACAACACAGAGTTCTGACTTCCTTTTGAAATATCATGCACATTTTTATGTCTTCCTCTAGAAAAGGAGGAAGGAAATATTCCCCTAGAAAAGGAGGAGGAATTATTGTTACAGACATTTAATTCCCTACTATGAGTAAAACAGTGCTCTGGAATCATTCAGGGTGGAAGCTGGAATGAACCACGGAGATACATAATCTAGTCAAACTCCCTTCTATTGCAGATGACAAGGAGGGCCAATAAGATGAGATGATTTTCCTAAGGCTACGTCACTAGCATCAGCATTATTGCTCATAGATCTTAGAGTTCCTCTTGAAATCTTTATCAGAGATGACAGTGGTTGAAGCAAGTTTGAGAACTGCATGAAGCACAGTTGCTCATAAAGAATTGTACCCTCATAGACCCTGTCTCCCCATCCCTGGCATCCCCACATTACGGAGAGTACTGTGGTCCTTCACTGGAACGTTATGGACCCATGACAAGAAGAACAGTGTGTCTTATTCTTCAGAATACTGCCAGATATTTTATTTAGACTAATTGAATTTTTAAGTTGAATTGTGACTTACCCATCCGGCTAGTGGTTCTGGTCGTGGCTGCATAGTGGAATCACCTTGGGAGCTTCCAAAATCACTGATGCTGATTTAACCCCACAGATGCTGATGTAATTTGTCTCAGGTGTGGTCCGAGCATTAGGACTTTAAAAATATCCAGAGATGATCCGAATGTACCATGGGGGTTAAGAGCCTTTGGTCTAGTCTAGCAGCTCCCCAACTCTCCTTCACGTTCATTTTGTAGAGAAAATGAAACTTGGAGAGTTTGAGCCTTGCTCATAATCACCAGCTGGTTAATGAGAGTTAGTTTATAATTTTAATGTGGCCTTGTTTTCCTGGCTAAGAAGCAGGGCCAGTGACTGAACTTGAGATTTTCACCAGCAGGACTCCTCTAGGCTGTCAGGACATAGAAGCATCTGTCCTTGGGGCATCCAGAACGACCACACAGGAAAGCCTCCATGGTTGGATCAAGACAACTCTATGAGGTTGGCATGAATTACCCCCATTTTATAGATAATAAAATTGGTGGTCAGGTAGGTTTTCATGAGGTCGCATAGTTATTTTAGGTGCTATGGAGTTTTTGAGTAAAATCCTATTAATATTACCTCTGAAGCACATCCACATTACTTTGTTTAATCTTAGAAACAATATCCCTGAGCACTTTACACTTAATTTATTCCCAGCCTCACTTATGAATTGAAAGGAAGCATTCTTAATATAAACAGAAATGTATGAAGGGATAAACACTTTTACCCTTGTGGCCATGTATAGTTAACAAGGTTTTGTTGTTTTCCAGTGATTCATTTGTAATGACATCCGTATAAGAGGATTTTCCTTATAGTAAAATCTCATAAAAACAAACCTAAAGTCTAATGGGAAAGACTGAATTAGTATGAGTGCAATGCACGAGAGCATGTATAAAAGGAGGATGATACATAAATAATGCATTTGTAAGTCCTATTCTGAGAGTGGAAGGTAATTATGGTTTCACTGGAAAGGCTTGTTTGAGTCAGCATTGACCTATGAGCCCACTGGCATTTGGAATACTGTTGACAGAATTCCCCGTCACCACTAGATCTGAGGCTGGGGCCTGGCATTGAAGTGGGGGTGGGGTGGGGGCGGTGTAGAGGAACAAGGCCTTTGGTTGATGAGAGGGGTGAGTGCACAAAAAAGGGCCACGCTTGACTGTAATTCATGGTGACTCACGCTCTGACCTCTGAGGAGACAGTCACATATTTCACACTGTTGCTTCTAACATCTTTTTTTATTGTGAATTTAATGATTATTGAAAATGTGCCAGTCTGGGTGGGTGTAGCCACTTCTTTCACGCTCCAGTTTCCTTCCGATTGCTGGCCAAACCCAGAAACTAGTCAGCTTATTCCTCTTTCAGCCCATTCAGAAGCCCCTAGCTATCTGTTTGTTGATGGGCAGCCCCTATGTCTGCTGTGTAGGGTAACTGTCATTGGTTATAGCCTTGGCGAGTTGACAAACTGCCCATAAAATCTGCTACTCCCATCCTTTGTCTTTCTATGGTAAAGGTGAGAGAAAAAGGATGTAAGAACTGTCTGTCTCTTTCATGGATATGATTGATTTCCAGAATGTAAAAAAAAAAAAAAAAATTATTAATATACTGATATGTAAATAGGTACATAGGTAAATAATAGCTCTCTCTCAATCTGTGTGTGTGTCTGTCTGTCTGCCCCTCTTTCTCTCTCAGCAAATTAAAAAAAAAAATTGAAAGGAAATACACCAAATTGATAAATAGTTGTCTCTGGACAGCAGATGATTTTTTTTTCTCACTTGTTACTGTGCTTTCTAAACATTCTATTATAAGCCATTTTATTTATATTTAAAAAAAATATTTTCTTAAGTGTAAACCATCTTATCCCTTTGGTCTGTGGCAAACAGTCTAACTAAAGCACTGATTTATCTTAAAACCAAGAAGACGGGTTATTTAAAAAACTATGTCTTCACTGGTAAGTGAAGAAACTATATTTATAGAAAACTGGGACGGTTAAAAAGATATTGCTGACTACAAAAAGGCGACATGATGGATCCTGATGATGATGATGAAAGTGTTCTGTGTCCCTATTGATATCAGTAACCTGGAGGTGATGGTGTATCTTTCTTTGCAAGATGTTATCATTGGGAAAACTTGAGAAGAGGGTATATCGATAGAATCTCTCTGTATTATCTCTTACAACTTTTTATGAATCTACAGTGATCTCAAAATAAGTTTAGCTTTTAAAAAGCCGCTAGAAAGTATCGCTCTGCTATTTCTTAAGTGCATTAAAGACCATCACAGAGTCATTCTGGAGATGAATATTTAATATTCTCTCCTCATGATTTTGATGATAAAGTTTTTGTTGCATTGTCTTTCAATACTTCAGGACACACACACACATTTCAGAATGTCTGAACAGCTGGAAGTGTATTCTGTCAGATGAGAACATGAATCGTTGGGAGCTAAATCTCCACGGGTCTCTTGTGTTGCTGCATATCTTGTGAGCAAGGCACTGACTGCTCCTCATTGTATGCGATCTCTTCGGGGAGGTTTGTTTAGTGAACAACCTTGGGAACTAGAGTGTCTCCCTTTAGAGCAAAGGACAGTCATGCTTATTGCCCTTTAAAAAAATATTTAGATGTCCTGAAGCTCAAAATTCCTCCTTGTAACATAATCCACTGGGTATGGAAGTGTCATCTGCATCCTTATGTGTCACTCTGTGGGAATTGGGGCTCAGGGAACCCATCCCAAGATGCTGTTACTCAGGCTACTTCTCTTGCTGTAAGTTACACATTGTCCTTTGCCTCTGCTCCAAGAGTCTCATGTCTTCTACCACCATCCATGAAACTGTCCCGGGCTCACTATTGCAGTTGTAAGGAGGGTAAAATCACAGGCCCTTCGGAGTTCTTGACAGTTTTAGTGATGAGGATGGAGATGTGACTTTCTGGAATAGAAAGGATGAGGGCCTCGTAAACTAATAGGATTTGAAGAAGATCCATGGGAAATGGCAGGGAACATGCTGATGAAATTTTATGGCCAACGAAGTAATAAATGGTCTTCTATTTGATTTCCTACTAGTGAGGAGATGTTGAGAATTGGATTCCAGATAGATGATACGTGCAAAGACAGCTGCCCTAGTGGTGCCCTTGTGGTTGCTAACTGTGCTCCAGAGAGAGCATTGGCCTGAGCTGGCAGGCAGCCTCAGGTCCCCACTCCACGGGATGTAACAACTGGTACCAAGATGTATCCTGGGTGGGCAGAAGGGGCTTCCCCTTTCAAATCACAGTTACTGAAATCTGCCCCTACACTTAAGAAAGGAGGGAAATTCATGACTTCTATGGGCAGAAACCAGGTAGATCTTTAGAACTTGGGCTGGTTTGTGTAGTAGATGAGATCCCTTGGGACATACAATGTTTACGAGAAATGACGAGCAACAGTTGTAGTTGTGTGTCTTATGGCTCAAACCTTCCTGCCGCCCATCAGGGTAACCTTAGATCCATTTGGAGACTAGGGTGAAAGGTCTCAGAGTTTTGTTTTTCTTTACAGTGGGTCTTGGCTGCTCTAGAGAAGCATTAACCATCTCAGGGAGGTTCCCCTGAGACAAACTTGCTCCCACAGAAAACCATAGATGAGGCACTGACTCATCTATGGGGTTTCTATGGGAGCTAGTTTGTCTCAGGGGAACCTCTGAGGGCTCTTAGTGCCCTGGATTTTGGCATATTTAAAATGCTGATGAAGGTGATCAAGTGAAGAATGAGAATCTGACTCAAAGATATATACATTCTTGTGGTCAGTCTTGCCACCCTGAAGAATGCGTCTGACCGTGATATGGAAACAAGATGAGAACATGAGATGCTGTCTGAGTAATAGGCTAACAGTTGTCCCAGATTATGGTGACCTCCTCAAAGAAGGTCGCAACTGTGTGAGCCATGCTTGAGTCAGCAGAAGTCACAAGCCCCATGACCCTAGGAAACAATGTGTCTGTGGCGGTGGCTGCAGAAGCAAGGGCTCCCAAGGCTGAAATAAATAGTATCAGCTATGAGGATGTCACCACCCGATACAAAGCACTGTGAGGGCCAGGAACGATGGAAGTGCCTTGGGCACAGCCATGAGCCACTGCTCTACTATTTGAAACTGACAGTAAATGAAAAGCCTTGTTTAATGCATGGGCCACTGTATTCATCTGCTCAGGCTGGCGTAACAAAATACCACGCATGACTGAGTGGCTTAAGCGGCAGAAATTTATTTCTCATCGTTCTGGAGGCTGGGCTGTCCAACATCAAGGCCAGTGTGGTTTGGGTGACAGCCCTCTTCTCTGCTGGCCGCTGGATGCCTTTTCACTGTCCTCATAGGGTCGGGGGTAGGTGGGGAGAGAGAGAGATCTAGTGCTCTGTTCTCTCTCCCTCTTCTTATAAGGACACTAATCCCACCTTGGGGGGAGGGGGCTCCCCTCATGACCTCATCTATACCTAATTACCTCCCAAAGTGCCCATCTCCAGATGCCATCACATTGGGGGTTAGGGGTTCAACATAGGAATTTTGGAGAGGTACAAACATTCAGCTCCTAACAGCCACTCTCAGCTTGCATGCCTCTGATTCCTCGCTCCCACTCTACCCGCACCTCAGTCACTTAAGGAGAAAAACAGCTAAAAGGATGCTAAGGTCTCCCTGTCCACCAGGGGGTCAAAGGCGGTACTCACCTAAGTATAATAGGAATCTGGGGAGAAGGAGCGGCTTAAAATGTTATCGCTCTGTTGGACTTGGATGTTCAAGGCAATATCTTATCTGGTCCTGTGGGCGTAGGGGCTCCAATTCTCCTGATGGAACTTGGGCAATGGCGAAGGGAAGCCAAAGTGGTCTTGCGCCAGGGTTCTTTGTTTCGTTCAGCATACTGCGGTTGTGGATCCACTGCTGAATGTGCAATTGTTATTAACGTTTTAGATACTCAAATGATAAACGTTCTGAAAGTCCAGAGGGGATTCTCCTGACAGAAAAGAGCCACATTTAGAGAAGTGCTAGTGGAACACATACATTGTTCCTCAACCCGCCTCCCTGACCCTCCTGGGTGGTCCAACGGAAACAGGATAGAATTTCAGGGGACAGCAGCTTTTATTAAGAATTTAAAGGCAGCCGGGATCATAAGAGATACAGTATCTCAATATGAAATAGTCCTGCACAGCCGGTGAGAAAAGCTAACAGGAGCTGGAGATGTACAGTAGATTATTGTCAACCGAATTCAGTTGTTGGTCCCATAGCCCCAGCTGTTTGGACATTGTGACTATAATAACTGAATCCATTATGCAGACCGATGGCACATGACATGCTGTCTTGGACACTACCAGTGTCTTCTTTGCTATCCTATTGTCACCTAAGAGTCAAAAATAGTTCCCATTCACATTGTCAGGCCGCCGATACACCTCTGCAGTGTGCCTGCAGGAGTACCTCAATTTCCCTACTTCTTGCCACTAGTCAGGGGCTCAGAGTGCAGTGCAAGTGACTCTACCTGTGGTGTCGAAAGCTTTCATTCTGTAGATGGCATCCTGTTGGTTGGCAAGCCGGAAGCGTCAGTCCCAATGGCCTTGACTGTGATATTATAATATTATCATACCTCTGCCAGCAGTGAAGCTGATAAACTCTAACAAAATTTAGGAGCTGACTTGCCAAGTAAAGTTTCTTGAGATTCTGTGGGCAGATTACCATGCCATCGCCCTGGCCGTTAGGGAAAAACTGCTGTCTCTTCAGTCCTACTACCACCACTATGAAAAGGACGCCCCTAACCTTCATAGACTCTTAGGGTGTTGGAGACAGTATGTGCCTCACTGGGTGCTTGTTCCTTTGTATCAGGACGCTTTGAGTGAAGCCATCAATAAACAGACTTTATTAGAAGCTTTCCAGTGAACTGTGACACGCTCCTACTGTTGGGGCTCCACAATCCTAGGGAACCCTCTGAGCTGAAAGTCCCTGTGACTGATTGTTTTGCTGAGTGGAGCCTCTGGCAAACGGAGTTAGTCTACTCAGTCAGTCCTTGAGGTTTTGGACTTGCCACCTCCATGACATGGTAACCAGGTACACCCATTCTGAAAACCAGCTCTTAGCTCACTACTGGGCTCTTGTGGAAACTGAATGCCTGACCCATGGAGGCCTCTCCAGCCTGTTTCCATTTTGTGTTGGATCAACTTGGACTCAGCGACTCACAGTGGGAGAAGGCCCAACAAGCCTCACTTGTCAAATGGATATGACACATTCAGGAACACAGCTGCCCTGGCTCCCGTGGCATGTTGGCTTAACATGAAAAAGTGGCAGCTGGTTCTTTGGGGAAAACTTAATCTTCATTCTACCACCTGAAGCAAAGCTGCTGGCTCAGTGGGGTCCTTGATTCATCACGGTTTCTCTCCGTGCCTGGGCCTGGTACCCTGATGGTTCAGCTAAGCCAATACCTAATGGTATCCACTGAGAGGTTGTGTCTGTTTAACTTCAGCACCAGCTACGAAGAACCAAATTTTACCATTCTGCTCTGTGAGCCGACATCAAGTGCCTGGTGCATTGAGTGCCTGTTTTTAACTAGTTACTGAGTTGGCCATCCCCTATGAGGCAACTCTGACCAGAATTTGAACTCTATTCAACTTAACCTTACCAAGAAGTCTAATGGGAGCAGCAGAGAATAGCCCGGTTCTTGCAACACACTTTTCAGCAACTCTGGATGTCTTCGCACTCTCATTCTTTTTTCAGGCACCAGTCAGTCTATGTAGCAAACATATGCCACCCTACTGGTTACATGCACAAAAGGACAGGTCAGACTTACTGCTATCAGGCATTCCCTCCAATACCAAGGATTAGACTCAATTATTCTACTGCACTGGAAACCCTAATGCCAGCCAGCCATCCAGGAGGTCCTGTTTGAGGCACCGTCAACCATGGTCCTCAACTGATGTAGGTCCCATGTCCATTCCAGAGACTATAATTCTTATATGTGGAAGCCAGTCATTAGCTTGCCTCCCTCCTGAAAACAGTGATGTGCACATTAGGAATAGTCATAAAAGACCTTGAAGTGTTTGCAAAAACAAAACTTCAGCCCTGGAAAGTATTCAGATAACCACCTCACTGGCCAGGATTGTTGTGGATGAGAGAATTGCTCAAGACTTCCTCCTGTGCAACTGCTAACACATTCTTGGAGTAATGCCTCAAGCCCAGGGGATTTCCAAGGTAGACTGATGGCATGTAGGACGTGTTCAACTTGGGACTCGGGGATACGGATGCGGGTGGTTCTGTAAGCTGGCTTCATCCTGGTGCTCGGAGTGCCATTAATAGAAGCTTTAATTAAATACTGTCTGAGACTATTTAAATAGATTTGGTCTTAGCCTCTGTCAGGTTAATCAATGCAATGGCATATTCATGGGAACATTTATCAGAAACTGAAATGATTGGGTTGAAGGGGGGGGCCCCTAAAAAGTATATTGATGTCTTAGCCCTTAGAACCTGTAAATGTGGACTTATTTAGGAAAAACAGTGTCTTTGCAGATTAAGTTAAGGATCTTGAGATGCAATCAAGGATGTGGAGACGAATAACCTGGCTTATTCAGCTAGGCCCTAAATCCAGCGACCAGTATCCTTATAAGAGACACACAGAGGAGAGACACAGGTGAGGAAAGGAGCAGGCCACATGAAGGTGGAGGCAGAAATTGGAGTGATGCAGCCACAAGCTAAGGTACACGTGGACCCCACTATAAGCGGGAAGACAGGAAGGATTTAAGGGAACATGAGCTGTGACAATCTCTTGATTTCAGATTCCTGGCCTCTATATAAGAATAAATTTATGTTTTAAGTCACCCGGTTTGTGGTAACTTGTTAGGGCACTCTCAGGAAACTAATAATGGTGCTGATGAGGGTTGGATACTTTTTGGCGAAATTTTTGCAAAACTTTTTCATTTTTCTGTGTGTCTTGCAAGCAAGGCACTCACTGCCCTTTGTTCTGGATTATATTTCCAAGAAACAATCTTGAAAGACATAGTGTCTCCCTCAGGGCAAAGGGCAGGTGTGATTACTGTCCCTTATAAAAGATTCAGGCTCCCTAAACTCTGGGTTTTCCCCTGTAAGGCAATTCGCTGTGTGGTCAGGTGTCATCTGACCCTTTTCTTTCTTTCTTTCTTTCTTTCTTTCTTTCTTTCTTTCTTTCTTTCTTTCTTTCTTTCTTTCTTTCTTTCTTTCTTTCATTCTTTTTTTCTCTTTCTTTCTTTCTTTCTTTTCTTTCTTTCTTTTCTTTTTACAGTGAAAAAATTTTACATTTAGAATTAGCCAGTTGGACTCAGTTTAGATGATCCCCATTTTGTTGGCAACATCCAAAGCTTCATAGTCAGGAGCCAAACATATGCCTTCTTCTCTCCATCAGGCCTGATCAGGGTGTTGACCTTGGTCACGTCAATGTCACAGAGCTTCTTCACAGCCTGTTTGATCTGGTGCTTGTTAGCCTTTGACATCCACAAAGAGCACAAGTGTATTGTTCCGTCTTTCGCATGGCTGGCTCGGTAGTTAGGGGGACCTTGGTGATGGCACAGTGGTCAAGCTTGTTTCTCCAGGGGGCGCTCTTCCAAGGATAATTAGGCTGCCTTTGGGGCCGCAGCATCTTGGGCCTTCAGAAGGTGGGTGACATGCGCATCTTCTTATTTGTGTGACTGTGGATGCCTTTCAGGACTGCTTTCTTTGGCTTCAAAGCCTTTGCTTTGGTTTTGGCTTTGGGATGGGCAGGGGCTTCCTTCTTCACTTTCGGCACCGTCATTGTGAAAAACTCATCTGGCCCTCTTCACATCACCTGTGGGAGTTGGGGCTTAGGGGACCAGCACGCCATACTGATGCTTTGGCTACTGCTACCGTGTTTCCCCAAAAATAAGACCGGGTCTTATATTAATTTTTTGCTCCAAAAGACACATTAGGGCTTATGTTCAGGGGATGTCATCCTGAAAAATCATGCTAGGGCTTGTTTTCCGGTTAGGTCTTATTTTCCGGTTTCCCTTATTAGGGAAACATGGTATTACTTTGTGTTATAAATTGTCTGTTGTCTCTAACCTCTCATATCTTCTACCAGCATCCAGGAAACTGGCAGATTAACTTGTTAGTTTGAATGTAGGTTAAACCTCAGCCTCTTCACAGTTACTGACAGGTAGTATTCTTAAATCTTCCGTAATGAGTCTGTGAGTACCACTTTAGCTCTGTCCCCACACTGTGTAAGTGCCTGATTTAATTCTATCGCTCCTTACAATTCTCTAAAATTATGTGAACATTTTTGTCAAAGACGCACGTAAATTCTGAAGATGTTGACTTAGTATATTTTCATCGGGGAAGGGAGTAAAGAGGAGGGAAATTTTTGCTTTTGAAAATCTGCTGAGTCAAGGAGTGAAGACTGATGAACGTATGAGCATGAACACATTTTATTATCCTTACAAAGTCATATGTAGTCCAGAATGCTTTAGTTAACATATATCATCTCTACTTGTCACCTCAAATTAGGTAGTTAATTTGTTGACAGCTTTTCTTCAGGCAAGAGACACATTTCACTCCCCGTCCGTGCCCACTCCTCTTCCCCTCCACTCCCACCCCACCGGCCCCAGAGAGCTGAGGTAAAGACTCGTATTGATGCATGTTGAACTTTATGAAATGACTAATTGGTGCCATTTGTGGGTCTATGTTGTAAATGCATCATATCAACAATCCTGTCATCATTCAAAACGAGGCAGGAGAAAGGAATAGGAAGAATGTTTCAGTTAACAAGCCTAAGCCGGCCAGGGCAGGCTGTAGGCAAAGTCACGGAACTGTTTGAGCTTGTCTCTAGCACCACCCACCCCTTTGCTCCTGCTAGCACTTTCACCAGGACCTTCCTGCTATCTCCCAGCTGCCTCAGGCTGTTGTCTGTGGTGCCCCCTCCCTGACATGCCATCAGAACGTACCTGCCCAAGAATTTCCAAATTATCCCTGTTGCAAACTAACAGCACCCCATTCATCCTTGTTTGCTTTCCAATTAAATCACTCACAGAGAGCAGAGAGCCCAGGAGACCCAAGTGGGCGACACTGTAGACTGAAAGCCATCTGCTGAACCCCGGGAAACTGTGTCTTTGATGGGTAGAATTGAGCAGTTGATTTCTGTGTTGTGTACACTCTGCGTTTTACTTTGAAGAAATAGGGGAGTGGCCATGACGAAGTGGGGGAAGGTTCCAATCTCGCTATCATGTTCCTAGCTATGAGGTAGGAAGGGTGTGAAAACCGGAGGCCCAGACAGCTACACTATGCTGTACAATTTTTTTCTCATCCACGCAAACTGTGCCACCACCTGTAGGACTTCACTCTTGACACATTCGTTCTGTGACTTCCACTCCCTCTGTGCAGCATGGCTGAGGGTGGAGGGCGTGGGCATCAGGGCCTCTGAAAGGCTCAAAAGTAGTGGGGGCGGTACTAGTGCTCATAACCCCTTCTGAAATGGAGAGACGAACCAACTTCTCAACCAACATTGACAACCATGGTATTTATCAAGACTCCTTCAGTCATGAGGGACACAAGCCCAAATCAAACTAGTTCCATTAAAAATGGATTTATTGACTCATATAATCCAAGTCCAGGGGTGGAGTACATATCAAAACCTCAAGAAACTCTAGTGATGCCAGCAAGTAACCCCCCTCTTTCTGTGTGTCTGCTGCTTCTCTCCCCTCTGCTTTTCTCTGTCAGCTTCCTACTCTCCCACCACATATGTGCATCTTACCTGTGGTGTGGGGGTCAGGGAGCTCCCGACTTCTATCATCCCTGCTCGGCAGTTCTAGAGGAGAGTGAGTGGTTTCCTTCTAAGTGCTCGTGTACAATCTCCAAGATGAGGACTTGCAATTCCAGCTTAGGTCACATACCCATTTGGGGACCACTTTCTGAACTGCGCAGGCCTGAGTCACACGCCTAATCGATTCCAGTGATAGCCTCACCATTGCTACTGGAATGAGGAAGCATAGGCTCCCCAGAGGATGCTCAGTTCTTTGGGCGGGGGGGGGGGGGGGGGGGCAGGGCTAGAGAGCCTCGCTGGGTCTCAGAATAGATGTCTGCTTCCACAGGCTCATGGTGTGGTGTGAAGAAGCTGGATGCTTCCACATCTAGACGTGTGGTGGGCAGCTCAAGTAGTTCACCACTTAATCACTCACACAGTTGGCCTGGGTTTAGTCTACTTATCTCGGGAGTTTTGGCCAATTTCTGATCACTAGTGTCTGGGGCAAGCGTCCGCTGCCAAATAACTCTGGGTCATGTGGAACTGAGTCCCTCATAAGCTTCAAAGAGACCAGGGCCCTTGAAGCACTGCTATTGATTTCTACATCTTATGCCACACCTGTTGGCAGTCATTAGGATAGGGCTGGCAAACAGTGGCATTCATTCTGCCACTCCCCACTCCCATGCTCGTAGCAGATATAACTAATGAATCAAAGCACTCTTTCCCACTGAGCCAGAAAGGGCCTCAGCGTCATTCTCAACAAAATTCCCCAGGCAGTCCCTCGCTGGTATGTGAGTTTATATTGACGTGAGACCCATTTGTTATCCCTGTGCTATGCAGTCATGAGCTAATTAATTGAATCAGCTGAGGGACGACCTATGTGAAATTCCCATTGGTAAAATTGCATATAGACAGCACCAGATTGAAAACAAGAAGTGTGGGCCTCAGCTCTTTGGCAAGTCCTGAGCATTGTGGAAAATCCTCTTTTGTAAAAACACTATGTGAAAAGTGCATACTAGAACAATATATAACTTTTCAGGCACAACAGTATAATAGATATCTAGCAGATATTTTCCAACTGTTGATATACATATTATCTTTCCAGTTTTCTTTCTCTAAGTATGAAAGAACAACAAAATACGGACCATAAATGTTTTCATAGTATGAAAAGCACGGGTCTGAAGATGCAGAGCGAATTCAAACTTTAAAGATGATTAACTATAGGAAAAATGGAAATCAACTTTGGAAAGCAGCTTCTTTGTAATCTCAAACAATTACAAGAAAATACTAACTTTACAAAATAATATGGAAGATACAAAGAAGCAACAGATTTGACTGTGTAGAAAACTGAATTTGAAATGTAAAACACAAATTTAAGAATCTTCACAAAACACAAAGGCATAAGGATGAAGAACATAAATGATCTGAATAAAAAAATTAACAAACTTCAGTTATGGATATATATATATATACACACACACACACACACAAACCTGCACTAGGTCCAGGTAGTTTTATAAATGAGATCTACCAAACGTTTAAGGAATCTTGATCATATATACACCGTTTTGGAGAATAGAGAAAAGAGAAAGTTTCCTCAACTCATGAGACTATAAAAATTCTCAATATCAAAATCAGATAACAGGAAAGGAACACAAAATTATAGGCCAATTTTACTAATAAATATAGAGTTTAAAAAAATATGAAATGTTAGTAAATCAAATTCAGCAAATGTATAAAACAAGAATACATCATGACCAATATAAGGGCATGGGATTTTTTAACATTAGAAAATCTAATATAATTCAACATACTAGCAGATTAAATAAGCCATCTCAGTAAAGCAGAACATGCACTAGATAAAATTCAGCATTCATAATTTATAAAAAGAAATTCAGTAAACTAAGATTAAAAGGGACTTTCCTTAAAATGATGAGTATCAGTCAAAAGTCTACATAACGCATGATACTTAATGTTGAAATGCTAAATGTCTCCTTTTAAAAATCAGGTACACAAATTCCAACTATCGACACATCTGTTCAATGTATTGGAGATGTTAGCTGCACAGTAAGACAAAAAAAAAACAAACAGTAGAAGAGGTAAGGCCTAGAAAGGAAGAAGTCAGCCTGTCATTATTCACTGATGATATGAGTTTCTACATAGAAAATCTGAGAATCTATAGGAAGATTTTTTTAAAATGTGTTATTAAATACTTTGTATGTTATATATTGGTTTGTGCATGTGTGTTTAGCGAATGGTTTTGAATGCCTACCCTATGCGAGGTACTGAGCTACATGCAGGGTATATAGTCGAGACTAAAAGAGATACGGACCCTGCCTTCACAACCATAACTAGTAGGAGATAAGCAGTTAAACAAAAAGGTAATAACACACTAAGTGTTATTATAGGGGGGGACTTTGAGATTGTATAATAGCAGGAGCCTCTAATCCTATTCAAAAGGAGGCAGGGGTTGGGGGTCTAATAAATTTTCCCAAAGAAATTGAAATATGAGCTGAGGTTTGACAGCTGAAAGGCAGTTAGGCAAAGAGCCTGGGAAGGGTGTTCCAGCGAGAGTGCCATTTGGAGGTGTGAGAGAGCAGAGTGTGGTGAAGAAGGTCTGTGTAGCCGGAGGTGGCAAGGCCGAGGAGACGCGTGAGCGGTGAGGTGAAGGGCCTTGGAAGCCTCGGTGAGTAGCGTGAGCATTATCCTAAGGGCAGTGGAAGCCATCCGAGGCATTTATTAAGCAGTTACCATTTTAGTAAAGTACTCTGGCTGCGATGTGCAGAATAGATGGAGAGAGGGTGTGTCAGACTGAACCTAAGGAGACTGGTTAGGGGACAGTTGCAAGAATCCAGGCAAGAGATGATGGTAGCCTATACAAGGGTAGAGGCCGGGAGCAACTGGATAGATTTGGGATATATTCAGAAGATGGGGTCATAGGACTAGGAGACCGTTGGATGCGATGTGTAATGGAGGAATGACATTCAAGTTTCTCGCTAGGCTATAGAAAAGACTAAGGGAATGCCCCAAAATGTTAAAATTAACTATTAATTGTGAATTGTTGGATGGTCTTCATTTTCTTTCTTGATATTCTGTATTTTCCTGTTTTCTATGTTTATTACTTGCAGAATCAAGAAAAGGTGATAACTATTTTCTTGTTCTAAACATCTATTCCTTAGGACTCAACTCTCTTCTAGGGAAACTATTAATCTGTGCTATTCTCCCATGTAAAATATTTTGCTTTTTATTGGTATTTCTGATGGCAATTTGTAATCCCAAAGGACTGCTTGGTTTGGAAGCTAGTAATTAATAAGAAAACATGGGGAAAGCCCAAGTTTTGCAGAAACAGGGACCTCTACTGCTTACCAGGTTAGTGGTCTTGGGAAAGTCACCTAACACCTCTGGATATACCACCAATCACACTGTCAGTGTCAAGTGTAATAATGTGTGTGAACACATTGTCCAACACCACACAGATGTTAGTAGTTACATGGCATCACCTACAGGTAAAATTCAAACGCCTTTCCTGGCACTTAGGTCTTTGAACAACTTTCCTGAAATTAACCCTCCAAGTCTATCTTCTCACACTTCACTTTTCTGTTAAGTACTCCCCATAACTATACTTCACTTTCTCAACCCCTTGTACATTACTTGAGTATTTGCAAAGACTGAGACAGCAATGCACATATTTTCAAAATCATACCTTATAGCTGAAGTGATTATATGTCCTGGTTTGCCTTTGGTCCTAGCATCTCATGCATTTTACATTTATCTTGAACTGTGTCTTTTATTGTGCTCTGCTTTAGGAACTTTAGACCTACATGGTCTGCTACATCCTGGTGAACTTTGGATTCCAACCCATGGAGCTCAGACCTAGGCTAGGACAATTGAGCTCTCTTTCAATTTGTTTACTTATCTATAAATTGGAAGTAATAATATCTACCTTGGTGATTAGAAATCATATTCATAAAGTGACTGGCACACAGTAGATGCCCAATAAATCAGTGCCATTATTCTAGAGGTGTGGTAGTATTTAGTCTGGTGATTTTGTATTTTCCAAAACAAGCAAAAATGCATTATTGTCATCAATATGACCAGCTTTTTGGTGAAGGGGAAATACAAATTTATTTTTTAAGTGATGTTTTCTGCATTCTTATATATTGTACAATTTTCTGTGCCCAGTCTGTGTAATTCTTTTACAAATTCACTGTCTGTTAATCAAAGTAACAGCCAACTATTCATCAAGACAAGAGGTTCCCCAAATTTTTAGTATTCACTGAATAAGTTATCTGAGAGACTTTCTCTTTTTACCCATTATTCCTCTCGATCCATTTTATACTTAAAATGAGGTTTTCAGACATGATGGATAAAACTCGGCAAAGCTGCCAGGGAAGGAAAGAGGGAGTGTTAACAACCAGAGGAAAATTTATCCATCAATCTTCATCACTTCCTGGCGTAGGACGACATACACTTTCAATTAACATGTCCCCTTGGGAAGTATAGAATAAAAAGAAACTACACATTGTGTAAATACACACAAAATGCTTCTTTAAAGTTATGTTAAAATTAGGTTTCACCCTTTCAAACATCCACACTGTGAACTTTCTTCCTTGGGATAAGAAAGTGTAAGTAGCAGCAATTTTCAAGTGCTTCAGAGGGCTGAGCTGAGCTGAGGCCCAGGATGCCTCACGCGCCACAGGCAGTCATCAGGGAGACGAGGACCCAGAGGCTATGCTTGACTCTCAGCAGCAGGGAAGGACCAGGGCTGGACTTCTGGGGCAGCACAGCCTTTGTCAGCTGGCCTTTGGGGAAAACAAACATTTCTTCGCCCCTTTCTATGACCAGGGAAGCCAAATTGCACTGTCCATTTTCCCTGAAATTCTGGCAAGAAATGGTATCCAGTGGGCATTCATGCAGCCTGCCTTGGCAGGAAGCAGGTCTACACATAGGACAGAACTACTCAGGAACGTGCAATGCGAGGAATAACCCAAAGAATCTGTCAGCACAGACGTGATCTCTCTTGAATAAGCAGCAGTGTTCCTGTGGATTTTCTTTCCCAGACATGTTTTAGCCTTATCTCCTGGCAAAACAATTTCTTTCTCTATCTCTGCATGGGCAGCACTGTAGAAATAAGTCAAATTAAACTAGTGATCGGGTCTCGTTAATCTTATTCTCATGTTTCTTCTGAGAGCTGTAGGTTGTCTTGCCCATAAGCGACTTGGGTAGTTTCAAGAAATTATTTCCCTTTTAATTTTTGTTTTTCTACTTTCTGATATTGTAACTTTGACATTTCAGGAAATACTTTATTTACAAACAGGAATGGCTTTCAGATGGCTTTTTTTCTCAGAAATGTCCAGAATAGGCTGCAGATTAAGATAATCAGATGTTCCGTTTCCCAGAGATGAATCTTAGGATTTTAAAGGTTTTGGGGGATTTTATAGAGAGCTTTCAAGACCTTCCAAACTATATCTTCATTGCACCTCTATTTTTAGGGTTGGGAGGGTGAAGACACTTGTCTATGAAAAATGAAATGGGATCTTTGAGAATTAGATGCCAGCGTGTCTCCGGGAGAGCACACACTCTGCGGCAGGAACACGAGCACGCCAGTCACATGTTCAGGCAATGAGTCCGACTGAGGCTGTTTGGCTGCAGTTCAAATGAGCATGCCACTGGCCTGGAGCCAGCATCGTGAGCTGCAGAAACCATTTGCACTCTGGACGGCCTGGAAAGTGCCAGAAGATCATGAAGCATGCACACGCAGGTAACCTCTGTCAGGCTCATGTACTTTCTACTTGAACTCCAGAACCACATGTTCTTTCTTTTCCCACTGAGTGAATTGAGGCGTATTCCTATTTTTCTGGGCTTCAGTTTTTAACAGAAGAATTGGCACTCTACCTATATTCCTAGACTTCACTGCAAGAGAAGCATTTGCATGGCTTTTATTCATTTATGAGCTGAAAGAAAAATAAAACCACAGGAAGTGTTTGCAGTTCCTCAGGTGAGGCAGGAAGTCGGAGGCCTGAGGAGCAAGTCCTCCGGTGTTGATATCTCTTTGTTTTACCACTTCATGAAGGGACAAAGGGGCAGGAAGATTAAAGAGCACAGGCTTTCGAGACAAAAGCAGGTCGACTGCTTATCCACTGTGTGATGTCTGGTCAGCAGTTGCTTGGTGCTCACCTGTTTCTTTGGGGTAATAACCAGCATCTCAGGTTGTGGTGAGGAGCACCCACTAACAATATTTAGCCGATGGTGGGTGGTCAGTAAATAGTAACTTCCTTGCTTTACTCCAATTTTTGACCCAGCAACTCTGGAAAACTTATTCCAGCATATTTGTTAAATATCAAATGAAAGCCAAGTAATCCTTTCTGAACCCCAGAAATGCACAAGAGCTCAAACACAATCCCATCATATGCTCAGTACTGTTAGGTGCGCTGCGGAATATTTAAAAACTCTGAAATATAAAAACACAGCTCAATACGCAAAAGACAACCTAATTATCCAGAACATAAAAAGAACTCTTACAACTCATTAACAAAAATGACCCAATGAAAATGATCCAATTGAAAAAACGGGATAAAATTTAAATAGACATTTGTCTAAAAGAGACAGCCAATCAGCACATGAAAAGATGCTCAACTTCACTGCCCATCACGGAAATGCAAACCAAAATCACAGGGAGATACCGTATCACATCCACTAGGATGGCCATAATTTAAAAAAAAAAAAAAAAAAGGCAGATAAAAACAAGTGTTGGAAAGGACGTGGATAAGCTGGTACCCTCAGACATTACTGACAGGAATATCACATGGTACAGCTACCGTGGAAAAGGGATGTGTTTCCTCAAAAGGTTAAGTATAGAGTCACCACATGACTCAGCAATCTGACTCCTAGGTAAACACTCAAGAGAAATGAAAACATGTCCACACAAAACTTTGTACATGAATCTTCATAGCAACATTATTCATAATAGTCCAACGTGGAAACAACCCAAGGGTCCATCAACTGATGAACAGATCAACAAAATGTGGTGTACCCGTATAATGGAAGACTATTTAGCAATAAAAAGGAATGAAGTGCTAATACATGCTACAACATAGATGAACCTTATACAGAGTGAAAACATACTAAGTCAAAGAGAAAGATCACACATTGTATGATTCCATTTATATAAAATTGCTATGATATATTCATCTATGGAAACAGAAAGTAGATGAGTGTTTGCCTAGGGTGGGATTTAGGGGTGTTGCTGGGCAGTGAGTGCATTAGTATCCTATGGCTGGCATAACAAAGAATCACACTGGGTGGCTTAGAAATTTATTCTCTCAGTTCTGAAAGTGAGAAGTCCAAAATCAGTGTTGGCAGGGCCATGCACGCTCTGAAGGAAGAAGGTCCTAGGAACCTAAGGAAGAATCCTTCTTCACCTCTAGCTTCTGGTAGTCTGCTTTCCTTAGTTTGTAGAAGGATCATTCCAATCTCTCGCAGTCTTCCCATGGCCTTCTCCCCTACATGTCTGTGTCTCTGCATCTAAATTTCCCTCCTCTCATAAAGACATCAGTCATACTGGATTCAGGGCCTACTCTAATCGAGTATGACATCATCTTAACTTGGTTATAGCTGCAAAAAACTTGCTTCCATATTAGGTCACATTTACAGGTTCCGGTGTCAGAACTTGAACATATCTCTTGGGAGACAATTTAACCCACAACATAGAGAAATGGGGAGTGACTGCTAACGGGGTTAGCATTTCTTTGGGGGATGATGATGTTGTAAAATTGATTGGGATGATGGTTGTCCAACTCTACGAATATACTAAAAATCATGAGTTGTATACTTTAAACAGGTGAACCGTATGGTTTGTGGATTTTATGTCGATAAAGCTATTATTAAAAAAGAAAACTATAAAGCACAGTTCCTGCCCTAGTTAATGGTCTAGTGAAGGAAACCAGTTTGTTCATGTTAAATAAGTGAACAAAAGAAGTCACTATAAAATGACATGTCAAGTCATACAATATGATGATAGATACTGGAGACTCCTAGAAAAGGAGGAGATGGATGAGAGCAGCATAATCCCAGAAATTTCAAAGAGAAGTTGTAATTCAAATGGAACCTTGACATAAGAGTAGGATTTAAAATGACTTCCCAGGGATTTAGAATGGCTTGAAATTCCCTCATTACCAAGTGCTACAGGTATTTTGTCTCCAGGTACTTACAGGGGCATCCCCTCTGCCCTGAACACCCCTTCCTCCTGCCCCGTCCCCCCCCCAGGGGCTAGCTCTGGCTACTACTCTGGGTTCCATTCAGAAGCCCAGTTCCTTGCTCTCCCCTCTCCGTACCTCCTTAGGGCAGGGTGGAAAGGGGATACTTTGCCAAAACAGAGACTTGTGTGAGTCAACTAATCCTGGGAGGGTGGTTTGCTGGTCTTTTAGGTGTTCCACTGGGACATACACCTAATCTCTGCAACTGGCAGGAAGGCAGAGTCTCTCTTGCAAGGAGCCAGGACTCTGGGAGGGACGACTGGGAGGAAGGTGTGGTAGGGAAAGGAGAGGAGAGGAAACAGAAGAGGCCCAGAGACGCCTGTGGTTCTTGTAGAGCCCTCTGGTTGCTCCTGTGTGTACTGAAAGGGACCCATTTCTCTGGGGATAGTAAACAATTGTTTTGGCATCGTTTTCTGGACTCTGTGGCTGAAGGCAGGAACTGAGTCTTGTTCACTGCAGTGTGTCCCAGCCAGCGCACACCTCCTGGAGCAGAGGGGCCCTCAATAAATATTTCACTGAATGAATATACTATTCAGTTTATTTCTAGCTCTTAGGCACTGCTTTTTGTTTTACTTAATACACCCTCTTCATACTATCTTAATTTCTGAAGAAAAAAGTCATAGGTATTTATTGTAGAACACTGCAAACATAAATCTTAATAGAGAATGATTTTCATACATTGTACAAAGGTCAAGTAAAAATGAAGTAATACATTAATTATGTTAAATAACGCTGTTAAATTGCCTAAGGCTATCATCATCATATTATGTAGGCTATTTTCTTATATTATAAATTCCCTTTTTTTCCAAGAGAATACGGGGTATTTTATAACAAATAGCATATAAAAATGGACCAGGGATTCTCAAATTTAATTGAGCATTAGAGTACCTGGGGTGTTTGTGTAATGCACATATTCCTGAGTCTCACTTCTAGAGATTCTGATGAATAGGACTGTGGAGAGGCCGAGGAATCAGCATTTTTAGTAGTTAACCTCCAGTTTCTGATGCAGGTGGTTTCTGGATCACACATTGAGAAAACCTGTCGTAGAATCCCAAAACCAAAAATCAGGATCAAAGAGAAGAAAGCATATAAAAATGGTACCTGAAAATGTCCATACAGTGTCTCTAACATTACTTAAGTTTATTTTGATGTTCTTGGCAACTCTTGCAAAAAAAAGGAAAGAGGTGATGATTTATATGGGCTCTTATTGGAAAAGTGAAAGTGTACTAGTCCCTAGGACAAAAGTATTTTCCTAATACTAGACACTAAAAATTATTTTTCATAAGTGGCCTTTACAGAATAGATGCCCAGGTTTACTCCTAGTAAAGTAATTACTCCTAGCAACGCTTGCAAGGCTGGGCACAGAAAGAGAAGATTGCTGAGTTGGAGGTTGTTATCAGTGGCTTGTTCTCAGGAATGCTGCATCAGGAGCAATGATTAAGCCACACGCAGATAAGTTCTGAGCAACAAACATTTATTTGTCATTTATTATGTGCCAGATACTTTGCTAAATGCTGGTGGAACAAAGAGTAAGAGAGAGCCCTGCTGCTAAGAGGCTGATGGCCAAGTGACACGGAAACTGGCAGAAGAAACCAAAGATTGTGAGCTGAGCAGGCAGCACACTGACAGGTGGGCAGAGCTCAAGTCCAGGCAGTGGGCCGTAGACTGTCAGGGAGCATTGTCTGACACGTGAGTGGAAATGCCACACCCACTGGAGAGAGGCAGGAAACTGCTTTTCAGTAGGGTTAGCCTTTCAGCTCACGGAACCATGGGCCTGGCCTGCCAGGAGCCCTAGCAGGTCAGAGAGCGCACCCTACGTGACGCAGTCCAGCCAGGCCTGGTTTTCCACATGAGTTCCAGATGAGGGTCTAAGAATAAACTACATGTAATCAGAATTACTCTTGTAAAATTCCTTATATTGTCCATAAAATAAGGGGTACATATATACAACATATGTAGAGCCATGTGGTATGTAATAAATAGAACACGCACAAGGAAATTTTTACTTATTGTAAGTTCCATCATTTCAGTAATTTCCCTCTTCCTACCCACTTTCCAAGCATAAATGGTTGCTTCACGTAAGTTAAAATCATGGATGTTGAGATGGCACTGACATGAATAATGTTCTCAATAGGCGTTTTCTGTTTTTGCAACAAATACAAAAACAGATTTCACGTGAGTGGTACCTACAGCCCTCTTCAATAAAATCTGAATGCTAAACATTAAAGTATAATTCAGTCAAGATGACTGTAGCATTAAGTGCTGAGGGACAGGGGTGTACAGCACAGTGTTCCGTGGGCCGCCTTGCATTAAGGTAGCATTTAGAGAGCCTAGCACTGCTGAATTCTAGATACTTCGTCCTTCCTGACAGTCCCCGAATACTGCCCCTCTGCAGTGCTCTTTGTAAGAGCTGGGTGGCAAACAGTGTAATGATTTCCTGCCCAGTAAGGGCTGAGGTACTGCTCTTCTCTCGTTCTGATTCCACTCAGTGCCTTTAGGGAAACAACAGAGGAGCGTGTAGAGATGCTGTTCCAATATGGGAGTTGTGGAGCCGAGCCTGTGTCTTTTCCGGAGTAGTAGGCTGTCCCCCATGTTCACAAAGAGGGTGGCCACACAAGTACAGACTTTTCTCAGGAACAGCTTTAGACCCACTTTCGTACTTGAATCCTCTGCCTGTTACCCTGAGATCCTGAGTTCCATTTAAAAAAGAAAAAAAGAAAAAGAAAAAAAAAGGCAGAAATAGTTCCAGTAAAAAAAAAAAAAAAAAGGGCAGAAAAAATTTCAAAGCAGATGCTACTAGCTGCCCACTGTGGACACAGAAACCCTTCAGGAGTGGATCGTCTGAGGGTGAGCAGCATGGCATAGCTCGTAAGAATAAGTCAGTGATAAAATGTGTTAGGTTTCTGAGCCCAGTCTATCTCCAACTTGCTTGCATTTCATAGTTGGGGTCTGGCCTCATGTCCACACTCTTCCTGACACCCGAACCTTGGCAGCCCATGTGTCAGGGTCCCCCCCCTTTTCAGTGTTGACAGCTCATGGTGACCTCACTTTGCTCAACAGCAGAGATAGGCTGGCTCCTTTCAAGCTAATCACCTATGGATGGAATTCCAAGACAGCATTGTCCTGAGAGCCTAAATAACAATTAAATTTCAAAGATATTTTAAGCCATCGTAGAAAAATTATGTTACTTTCATGCATTCTTAATTCAAATTTTCTGCACACAACGTTATCTTACTCTGACAGTAAAGTGGCTGTTAATTGTAATCTGGCTTATATAAGAGGTTTACTGTATTATTTAATTTGAGATTATGGCCTCCATGAGCTTTCACACTTGCATGTTTGAAATATATATACAGGAGGGTTACCTTTGAAGTCAATCTGCTGTGCCAACCCGTGGTTTGAATTTCTAGGACACCTGTTTGGAGGTACTCCTGGGGTTTTTACTGGCAAGATTCCTGGGCCAGTCCTAAGGTAGTTTTTCTTGGCATGTAATTTAATACATACATGAGACCACTCCCTCCCAACAGGGGTAGGTCTTGTCAGAGGTGATATGGGGCGGTGCTAAAGCTATAAGAATTTTTCTAAGTTGTCATCATTAGCTCAGATTTTGTAACTGGGGCATAGTTCCAGTCTACCTAAAAACAGTGAGCTTGCAATGTCCACGGATTGATCTTGCAGAAGCCCGGAGACGCCCCATTGAATTGGGTTCACGATAGAGCAGTCGGGGCTTCTGAAGCTACTAGGTAGAGGCACAAGATAGTCGGGGTTGGGGATGGCCTGTAGACCCACCTGCATTGCGCCTGAAAGGGAAAACGTGGGCATGGATTGAGTTCTGTGTGCCCTTCTCTCCCGTTTCTGACAGTAGGTCCTTTACATATTAGTTCATGGAGCCCGATGACCTATGTAAGATTCGTACCTCTTTTAGCTCAGGAAACTGAGGCTTAAGATGGTTGGTAACCTTGGGTGGTGAACACACAATGTGATATATACATGACGTATTACAGAATTGTACACCTGAAACTTTACTAACCGTTGTCACCCCAATAAACTTAAAAAAGAAAAAGATTAGTAACTTGCCTGAGGACCTTATACCTAATAGATGGCTGACAATTCAGATCCGGGACTGCCTCCACGTTACCCTATCAGCCTGTCATCCTAGGACTATTATGAGAAAATTTACAATCACTTTAATAATTCTAAGGAAGCAACCCATGGGGGGGGGGGCTTGGGGGGATGTGTTTTGTGTGTGTGGATACACAGATGCTTAGTGCTTGCTCTACAAATGCTTCCTATGCTGTTTTACTCAACTAAACTGTTGGGTATGTGAAGCAGTTCAGGCCCCGAGCTCTACTGTTTGTTCCTCTTGCCCTCTACGGCTAGATGTAAGAATCAGCCATCAAATGTGGATCACAGCGTAACATTTATATTAATAATTTTATATGGAATAAGTGATATTACATTGATAAATGGCTGAGAAGGAAACCATGTTGGAGAATGAGGCTTAGAACAGTAGTTTGTTGGGGTCTTCTGCTCCCAACTGAGATCTGGACATTTGCACCCCACTCTGTCCACTTACAGAGAGCGTCAGGCTGGCCTCAGCCTCCCCGTTACCAGAAGGGAGAGGAAGGATGGGAGAAGGAGAATGCTGCACACTGGGGACAGGAAGTGAAAGGGATGTCACAGGCTGTCTGATGACCAGCCGGCCCAAGGGAGCCACAGGCCACCCGTGACCTGCGACCTATAATCCTATCTTCCAGCAAGGCAGGGCCCAGGGCACGCCAGGCCCACGCCAGGCCCTCACTTGTTATTAGCTGTCGCCTCCCCGGCATGGGAAGGACAGCAGGTGCCCTCACTCCATGCACCCCTCTCATGGCACGGAACAGCAAATCCTGTCTGCTTTGGTAACATGAACAGGGATGATAAATGTTCTTGAGCATTTGTGCTATGCCGAGAGCATGATTGAAAACCAGAAATAAACGAGGGGCTTTGAGCCAAGACGCGGTCCTAGTGACAATCTCATTATCCGAGCAAACTTTTCATGCTCAGAAGATTTCAGAGCCTTGTGAGTGTCTACGCAGAAGCAGGTGGCATCATGGTCTCGCAGCAGTTTTTCACAGTATTTGTTTGACATATATCTATATTAGCTTGCTTTTAAATTTCTGCGAGCTATAGTGCTTTATTGGAGAGGATTGTTTTAGTTTGTATGAAATGATTCCAAGTACATTATTTACTGCTCAGTTTTCACTAACTTGCACAGTCTAAACACTATGTTGCAGCTACTACTGAATTATAGCAGCTAAAGGAATACTTTCGATTCTGTAGTTTATTTGTGTAGTGATATAATTTTCTACAGTAATTACAAACTTACATCATTCCTAATACCAAGTTGATGCTTGAGCTTATTTTTCCAATAGCACAGTATAGCTCATTCATTAGTTACAGTAGCTAATGCTGATATGGTGCTTACCACGTGCCAGGCACTGCTCTCCATACTTAACTCATTCGATCCTCTCCACACTCATCGAAGGCACCTGTTATTGTTATTAGCTTCACTTTACAGATGAGGAAATCGAGGTAAATAAACATTTTAAAAACTTTTTTGCTTTTTTATAAAAGATGGGGATATATATATTACCCCCCCCCCCACACACAGTTTTTTCCTCACTAGCCGAGAGAGAGAGAGAATGTGTATAACAGAATTTATTTCCCATATGCTTCCCATCCCCCTCACATATAGACTCCCCCATTATCAACATTCCCCACCAGAGTACTACATTTGCTACAATTGATTAACCTATATTAGACACATTATCACTCAAAGTTAAGAGTTTACATTAGGGTTCACTCTTGGTGTTGTAATTTCTATGGGTTTGAACAAATATGTAATGACATGTATGCACCATCATAGTATCATACAGAGTAGTTTCACTGCCCTAAAAATCCTCTATGTTCTGCCTGTTTCTTTCTTCTTCCTCCTAATCTCTGGTAACCGCTGATCTTTTTACTGTCTCCCTCGTTTTGTCTTTTCCAGAGTGTCATATAGTTAGAATCATGCAATACGTAACCTCTTCAGACTGGCTTCTTTCACTTACAAATTGCATTTAAGTTTCCGCCATGTCTTTTCATGGCTTGATAGCTCACTTCTTTTTTAGCACTGAGTGTGGATGTACCACAGTTTATCTGTTCAGCTACATAAGGACACCTTCGTTGCTTCCATGTTCTGGCAATTATGAGTAATGCTGCTGTAAATATTTTGTGCAGGTTTTAGTGTGGACATCATTTTTCAATATCTTTGGGTAAATATCAAGGAACATGATTGCTGGATCATGTAGTAAGAGCATGTTTAGTTTTGGAAGAAACCACCGAACTGTCTTCCAAAGTGGCTGCACCATTTTGCATTCCCACCAGCAAGGAATGAGAGTTTCTGTTGCTCCACATCCTCACCAGCACTTGGTGCTGGTGTTCTGGTGTTTTGTCTAATAGGTGTGTGGTGGTAATTCATTGTTGTTTTAATGTGCATTTCCCTTATGACACATGATGTAGAGCATCTTCTTATGTGCTATTTGCCAACTGTATATTTTCTTTGGTGAGGTGTGTGCTAAGGTGTTAGGCCCATTTTTAAAACTGGGTAGTTTTCTTATTGTTGAAGAGATCTTTATATATTTTGCATAACAGTCTTTTATCAGATATGTCTTTTGTAAATATTTTCTCCCAGTCTGTAGCTTGTTGGTCATTCTCTTGACAATGTCTTTTGAAGAACAGAAATGTTTATTTTAATGAAGTCCACCTTATTAGTGCTTTGGTGTTGTATCTAAAAGATCATCACCAAAAAAAAAAAAAAAAAAGGAAAAAAATCTTCACCAAACCCAGTCATTTGAATTTTCTATGTTATGTTTTATAGTTTTATGTGAATACATTTAGCTCTGATCCATTTTCAGTTAATTTTTTGTTAAAAGTGTGGATGTCGTTCTTCTAGTACCATTTGGTGAAAAGACAAGCTTTGCTCCATTGTATTGCCGCTGCTCCATCAAAGATCAGTTGCCTATATTTATGGAGGTCTATTTCTGCGCTGTCTATTCTGTTGATTTGTCTATTATTCCACCAAGGATTTACTATCTTAATTATTGTAGCTTTATAGTAAGTCTTTTTAGTGTCAGTCCTCTGACTTTGTTCTTTGACTTCAATTGTATTAGTTATTGTGGGTCTTTAGCTTTTTCATATAAACTTTAGAATGTTTTATATATATATATATATATATATATATATATATATATATATATATATATATATATATCTGTATCTAGATATATCTGTATCTAGATATATCTATATCTATAGAAAACTGTTTGTTGTGATTTTTATTGCACTTGCGTTGAATTTATACATCAAGTTAGGAAAAACTGACATGCATGTCTCTTCCCATGCATGACTATGGAATATGTTCTCATTTGTTTAGTTCTTTGATTTCTTTCATCAGAATTTTGTTGTTTTTATATAAATCTTGGACATACTTTGTTAGATATATGTCTAAGTATTCCATTTTGGGAGTTGCAAGTGTACATGGTATTGTGTTTTAAATTTCAAATTCCACTTGTTCTTTGCTGGTGTACAGGAAAGCACATTGATGTCTGTATATGAGCTTTGTAGCCTGCAACTGCTGCACTCACTGATTAGTTACAAGAGTTTTCTTATCGATTCTTTTATATTTTCTACATAGATAATCATGTCATCTGTGAACAAAGAGTTTTACTTAGTCCTTCTCAGTCTGTATGCCTTTTATTTCCTTTTCCTGTCATATTGCATTTTCTAGGATTTCCAGTACAATGTTGAAAAGGAGTGGTGAGAGGGGACATCCTTGCCTCGTACTTGATCTTAGTGGAAAAGCCTCAAGTTTATCACCATTAATTATGATGTTTTCTGTAGAGTTTTTGTAAATGTTATTTATCAAAGTGAGGCAGTTCTCTTTATTCATGGTTTACTGAGAGATTTTATCATGAATAGGTGTTGGATTTTGTAAACGCTTTCAGTGCATCTGTTGATATAATTGTGTGATTTTTTTTCTTCTTTAGCCTGTTGATGTGATAGATTCCATGAACTAATTTTCAAATGTTGACCCACTCTTGCTAACTTGGGATAAACCCCGCTTAATCATGGTTTATAATTCTTTTCATACATTGTTGGATTCAGTTTGCTATTTTGTTGAGCAGGAGTTTTGCATGTATGTTCACAAGAGATATTGGTGTGTAGTTTTCTTTTAATGTCTTGTCTGGTTTTGGTATTAGCTAATGCTGGCCTTATAGAACGAGTTAGAAAGTATTTGTTCTGTTTCTGTCTTCTTAGAGATTGTGGAGAGATGATATAATTTCTTCCTTAAATATTTGGTAGAATTCACCAGTGAACCCATCTTGGCCTGGTGCTTTCTGGTTTGGAAGGTTATTAATTATTGATTCAATTTCTTTAACAGACATAGCATTATTCAGATTGCCTATTCATTTACATCATTTTTTTAATTATGGAAGTTGCATTTTACTTCTCTCAGAAACACCAAATTCATAGATTTATTATCTATGACTACGTGGGATACTCACTTGTTTTCTAATAGTCAAATAATGTAGTATATGTGGTATATGTTAGCTGCATGTCTAAACCATTATTTCTAAGGCAGATAAACAATAAGAATCTTTAAAAGTCCATACTCTATAAAAGTTTTAGGAAAACTGGAAATTATAATGTTTAAAATGAAGAGGTTTAAGTATTTAAAAAATTAACATTCATCTTCAGAGACTGGTTTTGATTTCAACTTGACCCTGGGGTTATGAATCTGAATAGGATCGACTCTGAGAGAGATCCCTGATCTGAAAACCACCCTGAATAATCTGATCACATCTCAAATAAAAGTTGACTGGAAGAACTTGGATTGTCTGTCTTTAATCATATCCTTACCTTCTTCCATTATCACAAACACAGTATTTAAAGTATGGATATCTCTCCCTTCTGTTGTTCTGTCCTTCTACCGCCATTTGGCTTGATTCCTCGCTAGTCCAACTGCACAACTAATACTCTGGAACTTCCTGTCGCTGTGCTCCTTGGTTTGACCCAATTCTGTTTCAGATCCGTATCTTTTACTTTCTTGTTTACTCCCTTATTTGCTCGAGCACATCTTCGCCTTAGTTCTTCAGAAAAATACTTGAGAGATAGGCTTTCTGCGTGTGTGCAGGTCTGAAAAGATTTTTGCTTGTTTTCTACATAATTGATAGATTGGTTGGCTCCAGAGGGGAGGATAAGAATAATTTTCATCACGTATTTTATGAAGCTGCCTAAGTGTGTCCCTCAGCAGTGCTCTTTCCTCTCCCAACTCTGTTAACTGTGACCTCCTTGCGTGGAGCCCTGGAGTGGGGAAGGAAGGATACACAGGCCCTTCAGTGCTGTGAGGATCCACTGTAGAGAGAGCTGGTACTGGACGTGGACCTTGACATCCTCCAGGCGGGAGAGAGATTGGGGCCTCAGACAGGCGCCCGAGGGAAGGGTCAGAGCTCCAGATTTACTGGAAAAAGCTTGGTCCATGGTCCCCATAGATAAGAGGAAAGATTAGAGGAAGAACAACCCAGCTAACTGGGGTGGCCAGATTTAGCCAGAGAGGGAGAAAGAGAAATAGAGAACTACAGGACACTCAATTAAATTTGCATTTCAGATAAACAATGAATAATTCTAATACATGATGTCTGTCCCGTGTAATGTATTTTATCTGGCAACCCTACAGCAGACACAGCTGTCCCTGGAAGGACCTGCCAATCTCTCTGGCCCTCAAGAGTGGCCTGATGAGTTAACAGGGGCACTGAGGCCTCTGCATCGTTGAGGCTGGGAGAAAAGGAACTTTCATAGCTGAGGAAACTGGAGACCAGAGAAGCTTGGATGAGAAACTGAGTTTTCCAGCTGATACCTTATCTGTTCACAGGGGTGGAGACCACTAAGCCTCCCATAACCCATGGGATAGCTGTTGCTTAAGACTTGGCCCCAGGGTGGATAATATTGCAGGCAGGCAAATAACAAAGCCAGAGAGGGGAGAATGAGCAGAGCACCCTGGGTGGGCAGCTGTGACCAAAATAGATGGGCAGGAGTACATAGCAACTTGAACAAAAAAAAGTAATTAGTGCAATCAAGGCGCTCCAATTAGAGCATTAAGCTGCTGTCACTGGAACCCAAGAACATGATTTTTAAGTTTAAAAATAGAGCAGATATATTGAAAAAGAGCATGGCAACTCTTGAGAAGTGAACAAAGACCTGCAAGAACAAGTGGGGGAAAAAATATCTCTCGAAACAGCAAAAATTTAAAGACAGAAATTGTAAAGTAAATATTTAAAAGAACCAGTAGAGCCAGAAATTTGTAGAAATGTAAAAATAAATAAGAATTTCAGAAGAAGAAAATGCAATAGAGGGAGCAGAGGCAATATTTAAACAAATAGGTGAAGAAAATATTACAGAGCTAAAGAAACACTTGAATCTTCAGATAGAAAGGATTCTTTGAGTTCCAAGGAAGGATTGGCAAAAAAAAAAAAAAGGAAAACACCAGAGAGAGTCCAGTAAAGTGTCCTAATTCCAGGGATAATGACAAAGTTCTGCAGTCTACCAGACAAGGAAAAACAAATTATTGACACAGAAAAAGAATCAGACTGGCTTTAGCTGCGTATCTGCAGCTCTGGAATCAGAAGACAGTAGGATATTATCTACTGACAACTATGATTGTGGTTAAAGACCATATGTTACTTAAAAAACAAAACAAAACACTTGAGACAGTGATAGAGGTTGAAATCAGAGGCTATAAAGATACTTCCAATAAATATAAACCACAGGAAGTCATTTGGCAATATTAATATTGTAACAAATATTATATAATGATAAAAAGTAAAGGTAATAACAACCATAAACAATGTTTACCAATCAATATAGTAGCTAAATATATAAAGCAAAAACTCTTAAGGGAATGTAGTAATAGTACACTTATCATAGGGGATTTTAATATACCTTTCCAGAATCAGACAAATCTAGCAGACAAAATAAATAAATGAATTGGAACATAGGAATAAGAGTAAAACAACCAACAAATTTGACCTAACAGGTGTATGAAATGTTACATCTCATAATTATATATATATATATATATATTATTTTAATGGAACATCTACAAAAGTTAATTTTGTCTTTGGTCCCAGAGAATATCTAGGATATCTAAACTGATTCACAAAAGTAGAGATGTTATAGGCTACATTCCCTAATTGTAATAATTTTAAAAAGGAATAAGTAATGGAAAGGGGATCCCCCCAAAAAATCTTCTCAACTTACCTGGAAATTAAGAAACACCATTCTAAATAACGCTTCATCAAAATGTAAATAAAACTGAAATTACCAAACAGTGATGGAGAAAACTTCATACCAAAACATACACAACACAGCTCTAACTAATCCTATTGGGAATGTATAGTCATAAATGCTTTATTATTTGAGGGAGGGAGGGAGGGAGGGAGGGAGAGAGAGAGAGACAGAGAGAGAGAGAGAGAGAGAGAGAGAGAGAGAGAGAGAGAGAGAGAGAAACTTAGAGCTCAGTCTAAGAAATTAGAAGAACAAAATGAACCAGAGTTCCCTTCCCTTCCCTTCCTTCCCTTCCTTTCCCTTCCCTTCCTTCAGCTTCCATCCTCTCCCCTTCCATCCAGTTCCCTTCCCTTCCCTCCATGCAGAAGCTGAGCACTGCATGATGGTGTGGGCAGGTACCATATTGGCAACTTAGCCTCAGATGTTTCAGAAAAATGAAAGTTCTTTATATTATACTTGCAACTTTTCTGTAAATATGATTGCTTCAAAAAATTTTTAAATGAATTTATATATGAATGTATAATTTATATATACATATTAAAAATATAGAGAAAGTGAAAAGACTAATTCCCAATTAGGAAAAATACTGGCAAAGGCCAATGTGAGATTCAGCTAATATCTTTAACATACAAAGGGCTCTTATGAAACTGATAAGATAAAGACTAACAAACTGAAATAAGAGAAAATCCCAATGACAAGTATATAACAAACAAGTAAAAGTAAAAAAAAAAACAAATAAAAGATTACCTCATTAATTGTCAGGCACATGCAATTTAAAATATTAATCCGACAATCATAAGGCACCTACCAAATGATCAAAATTAAAAAGAATGGAAGCCAGCAAGAGGGTGATTTGAGGATGTGGAATGAGTATTTTCATACTTTGACGGTAGACATCTAAATTGTTTCATTTTTGTGGAACGAAATCTGGCCATATCTGTTAAAAATTGCATTCCCCTTAACCCAGAAATTTCATCCTGGGGAATATATTCTCTACATAAGATACAGAAGCAAGAATGTTTACTGCATCTTTGTTTTTAGTAGCAAAAAACTAAATAGTGAATGACCATTAATAGGAAAATGATTGGGATACAACCATTCTATGGAAAACTATGCAACTATTATAATGGATACGTTAGCTCTATGCCAGTTAACTAAAAGGAATTTTTTAAGAGGAAAAAATCAAGATACAAAGAAATATATAAGATATAACCATATTTTTTAAACAAAGTCAACTCCCTGTTATATGTACATATATTTTATATATGGTTACAGGAGGGGTGGATACAGATAAGAATGAACAGATGATGAACTTTGGGGGTATTGCTTCATTTTGACTAATTTCTATTGCTCTACAAACAGTTTTTACAGTCTGGGTCGATCGATTACTGAGATGCTAGCAGTTTGGATAAATTAACTGAGAAGGACTGCTACTGTGACAATAGTGAGAAATAATAGTCTGTAGACCTGCGGCCAAGCACCATCCACGAAGGCTGGGATCTGAGAGAACCAGCAGTCGGAAGTGGGACAAGTGACTAACACGCTCAGGACTAAATATTGATAGTAGAGTTCCAGAAAAGTTTAAGATAAAACCCACAGGTGATGACTATTTACCAAGAGTGGGTGAAGAGAGGAGAGGACGATTCCAAGCATGAGAGTCAAACATCAGAGGATACTGCAGGCCAAGAATGTGAGAAGACTTAGGGTCAGGTTCTTACAGTAAGGATCACCTCAGTGGGAGATGGGTCTGGAGCTTGTCTCAGGGACGTAAAAGTGCTGACAAACGGGATAGTTGGGTTGGGGCCTCACCTCCTCTTCCTTTTGTATGGCAGTTCCAAACCCTCATCATTAAAAGGTTTGGGTAGCTTCTGGCGCCCATAGAAATGGAAGAAAGATCATCATCAATCATCATCATCATCATCATCATCATCATCATCATCATCATCATCACGGGATTAAAACATAGAATTCTGATGTTATTAAGAGAAAAGGGCTCCTAAATTCCTCAACGTAAAATAATGATGTCAATACTGACAGTGATGTTAATACTAAGATTAGTTACGCTTTACTGAGTTCTTCCTGGGTGCTGTGTAAATCTACTAAGCACTCTCTTTTAAAAGGTATTAGTTCTTTTAAGCTTCACAACAACCTATGAGGTAGATACCATTATCTTCATTTTACAGATGATGAAACTGAGTCTGACAGAGGTTAAATAACATTCTTAAAGTCACGTAAGTAAAAATTCTCAGAACCAGGACTCAAACCCAAGTCTGTATGACTCCACAGCCTTAAGTATTCCGTTTATACACTAACTGATATTTACAACAATGGCCTGAAGTCATCTGAAAATGTTAACTTTTTTGTGTCTTTTATTTAAAAAATCAGGGAAACTTATACTGCATTACAAACATTTTCATCCAAATAAAAGTTGGTTTTCCAGTGACCCATTCTTCTAGGATTCTGGATAGCTGAAGCTTTAACTGTACTTTGTACTTCTTACTAGATTTCAGTCATTAGAGCTCTACAAATTGATTAAAATTGAGTTGCAAATAAAATTTTTATGCAATGCTATAAAATATATTGGTTGTAAATTCTGAGTACTACATAAATTCTCTCTCTTGCATTTCCTTGCAAACTTTATTTATTTATTTTTTTTAAAAAAAGCCTTTTAAATGTTTTTGCCAGGATATTTTTTTAAATAATACTTCAATATGCACTTTTTCTTGGCAACCCATGTGATTTCCTGGAAGTTCCTGCTGAGTATACCCTTACTATATAAACATAAAACTTGATTCCCTCAGTGAAAGCATCAACCATTTGCAAATGCCAACCGACTTTATAAGCAATTTGCAGTCTGGGAGTAAGGTCATCCTTTTTCTTCATCTTTTCTCTAATGCTTATAGTATGGGCCACAGCACCCTTAGCAAGTCTACTGCAAATTCTACTTTGCTGTCAGAGCTCCAGACCTTTTGACTAAACATCCCTTCATTTTCCTGGAGCAAAGAATCTGATTTAAAAACTAGCCATCTTACCTGATCACATTTCCTCCAATATGTCAACTTAGCCATAACTGCTTTGAACATCTAACCTTTCTTTAACCCCCCGTCACATTCATACAGCTACACATAACAATATATACAATTCCTTTTCATTTATCAAAAGAAAGAATCCTTGGGGAATAAAGATTTGACAGCTCCTGTTACGAGATAATTGTAATACTTAAAAAAAGAGAGAGAGAGATGAGACAGATGGTGTACACTGGAGACATGTGGAAGTTTGCTTGAAAAATCGCTTCAGAAATTCAATTGAGACTGAAAAGAAATTATGTAAATCATCACTTTTGCATAAAAGCATCATGGAAAACAAGGAAATTATCTTAATCTTTAGTCTTCCACAGTCTTGTCAAAGAGAAAGAATGTCAACTGGACAGATACTATCTTGGTTTCCTATTGAAAAACAACAACAAAAACCTCTGTAGCCCCTCATTTGAGTTACAAAGAGATTACTTTGAGTGAGATGATTAAAAACATTATCTTCTATACTGTAATATGATTATATTGTAATATAATTATAATGAAAAAATAAAAACCTGGATCATGAGTCTCCAGAGAATTCACATTTTCTGTGTGTGTGCGTGTATGTTTAAGCTGACCTATTTAAATGCATTAGAAAAGTCAACCTTTCTCTTTAATTTGATCAGAAAAAAAAGAAGTCTGACAATTGATAAACAATCTTTAATATATAAAGATGAGTTACCAAGAAAGATTATGGAATTTCATTTCCTGAAGATGGTTAGATAAAGCAAAGGATATTTACCTACTCTCTAATAGTTTGGGTTAGGTAAAGTTTGCTTAGGAGAAAAAAACCACTTCAAGGTTTACTTTTAAAATGATAATGGAATTTGATAAAAGTATTTTTAATAGAAACGAAGAAATCCTATTATATTTTCCTCATATAGGTTAAATTTATCTTTGAACTTGGGTGAGAAATTTATTAGGTGTGCCTAGTTTCTAGCATGTTTTCATTGACGTTTAACAGTACTAAGCGACTGGACCTTCTGAGGCTTGATTGGGTGACCCTGGTCCACTTTTAGGGTGTGGGAGTAATGTGGGGCCAGCCAGCCATGTGTATTTCTCTGGACAGGCTAAATCTCGGCTCCCTTTTTAAACTGATATTCTTTACAAATCTGTCCAGCATTTTTTAAGAGGAGAAGCTGAGCAGTGCATGATGGTGTGGGCAGGGAAGGGGGGCGGGGCAGACTGGAATGAATGGAAGTGGCAGCACTCAATGGCTCTCCTGTTGCCTCCAGCAAACCTCCCATGGTGCCAAGCTCCCACATCCTTCTCAACAAAACCAAAGCCCCTATTGATTAGCTTCAATCTGGGGTATCTCCCTTTTAATGTGCCTCTGGGTGACTCTAGGTTAGCGTTTCTCAAGTTATAGTCCCAGCATCACCTATAATCATTTGATTCTTGAACCCATGCTAGACCTACTAAGTGAGAATCTCTAGAGAGGAGGCCAGGGTGTCTGCATTTTTAAGGAGCTTTGCAGGTGATTCTGACTGCACTTGAACCTCAAGAACCACTCCCTGAAGGCTGAGTTGGATTTGGTCAGTTTAGAGAACTCCAGCTCTCCCCAGGTATTCCACTGTCAAAAAATTCAAATGTTCAGACCTGTTTTAAGAAGGCTGGAGGAAGATGCAGTTCAGTTACCTCCCACTCATCAGTCTTTCTCCCTAGCAGCCATTCTGATTGAGATGAAATCCTAGGGGAATGCCTATAAATATTCCATCTGCTCAGATTTTGTTTTGCCAGACAGTGGAGTTCACACCACCTTCCCACTACTACAGACCAAAATAGCTTCTCTGGGCTTGCCTGACTCCAACTGCTAAGAGCCCCACTTCCTGACAACTACGGCCTCTCAAGACCACTTGGCTTTTTCCAAGGGGATTCCATTGCCCTTGGGTGTCCTTTCTGCAATTAGGATGGGATAAAAAGTCTTAATGCTGGAAAGAATCTTAGAGGTTCCAATCCACTCTCTAATTATATGGAAACAGACGCAGACAGATACATAGAAAAGGAGGCAGGAAATAAACATTTCATTGAGTCCCTACTATGTGCCAGAAAGGTGCTGTGCTGTATTTTTCAATGAGTTTTGTCATTAATTTTTTACAATGAGCTTTCAAAGTGGATAACATTATATCCATTTGTGTACACAAGGAAGTTGAAACTCAGAAAATTATAGATATTTGTAAAGTCATTCAGTTAACAGGTAGTAGATCTAGTATTGAACCTAGATTCTAATAAAAATAATAATTTTCATTTATTAAGCATTTACCATGTGTTGGGCATAGTGCCAAGCATTCTATTTTTATAAACTTACGTAAAATCGCCACAGAAACCCTGAGGTAGGTAGTGGTACTATGCGCATTTGACAGGGAAAACGCAGGCACAGAAGGTTAGAAACTTGCGTGAGGGTCAGGCAGTGGTAGATGGAGGAGCCTTTGACTCCAAGGCTGTCTCCAGCATCTCTCTTCCAGTCCTGGAGAGACTGGAAGCAGCGACAGTAGTTATAGTCCAAGCAGTAGCTAAGCAGGCCTGAAATAAGGATTGGGAGGAAGGGGAAGATTTAAGCAGCACTTCTGATGATCTCTGGAAGGGAGGTGGGCGAGGGAGTAGCGCGAGAAGGAGCAATTGAAGATAACTGCATTTTCTTGCTTGGGGAATGAAGTACATGCTGACACCATTAACTAAAACCTAGCAATGAAGACAAACTGGCATCGCATTGATGTTCTGTGTTACATAGCCGCACTTAGTTGTTTTTCCAGCTTCACTATGAAATGTAAGAGGAAGAATTGTACGTCCTCATCTTCTACATAAAAATGTATTGATTGATAGATTATAAGGAAGACTGTCAATGTGACTGGGAACATTGTCTGCAGGACACTGAAGTACTCCGTATGCATGTAGTGTTAGGATGGCAATAACTATAATTCCTTATTTGAAAATTATTCTCCAGTGCCCAATATGGTTGGCTGTCAAGGATACCATGGCGAAGAGGAAGACCCAATCGATGCCTTGAGGGATCTTATATTCAGGTAAGGAAGATAGGCGATATAGAAGGAATACAACATTAGGCTGTGAAAAGTACTATAAAGATAAATGGAGTGCCATGGTGGAGCAAGATGGTGCAGGGTCCAGGTGATATAGGGTCTTGTAAGATGTACAAGCCATTTGATTCCAAGTATGATGGGAAGAAATTGCTGAGTTTTGAGCAAGGGAGTTACATGATCTGTTATACATTTTTTTCTAGCTCGCTCTGAATGTCACTGCAGTCAGGGCAAGATTGTGACAATAGGAATAGAAGAAAAGCTGGTTAGGAGGGCCAGAGGCAAAGAGTGGATGGTGGTTTAAATAAAGATACAGTGAAGGCAAAGAGAAGTGGGTAGAAATTGAAATATATATTTTGGGGTAGCTGGGAGGCTTGTTGATGAAGACGGATGGAGAGGAAAAAGGAGAAATTGAAGATGACACCTACATTTCTAGTTTAAACAACTGGGTAAATAGTGCTATTTACCAATATCATGGCAGCTGGAAGAATAATTAGGTTTGAAGGAAAATGATGATCAGACACATGTGTGTATATGCGTGTCTAAGCATGATACGAAAGCTTACCAAAGAGTACTCTGGACTGAGAATTTAAAAGCCCGACTTGTGTCATAACATCATCACTAAGAGGAATAACTTCTCCACACCTCATTTTTTCCCATCTACAACAGGGGAATGATTATATCTGTCTTTGCTGCTTCAGAGGGATGCTGAGAAGATAAATGAGATAACATATATGCAAGTTCTTTGAAGTCTTGGGAGGATAAAAACCGTGTAAATCCAAGCTATCATCATTATGTACAGGGTGTGTTTATATTATTCATATATCTACTCAAAGTCACAGGGGCCATAAGTATATCACACTTACATTCTTTCCTTCATGTTCAGTTCTCAGAAATGGCAAGATGAATATACTTCTGTTTCCCCGAATGTCCCTTCACTTTATTCTCTTAACAGGATTTTGCAATTATTAGTGTTGTTTCAGACTTTTAAGACCCTGGGAAAAAAAGGGTTTTGCCCAGTAACGCAGCCTGGGTAATTCTTGGGAGATAATGATGGTATCTTCTTTAATAGAGATGTACAGATTACAGAGAACCAGCACGTTGTCTCCTGGAATCCTCCAACAACACTCTAAGAAAGGTATTATTTTTTCACCATATGACAGAAGGAAGACGGCTCAAGAAGTTAATTTGCCTAAAACCTCATTTTCCACCTGGAGGAATTAAGGCTAATGAAAGAGTTGGGTTCTAAAAAATATAGTAAACTAGCACCAAGGACATTCAAAGAACTGCCACCATGACCCAGGTAATATTCATGGGATGTGTGTGCCATCTTCTTTGATCTCTGCAAACTTGGACACGTTGTCTTCAGTTTGATAATGGGCATAACTACAGATTTTCTTGCCTAGAGTTTCAAGAGCTGCACCATCCCACCCCATGACCTTGTGTTAATGTGGTCTCTAAATATGAACAAACAAGCAAAATAAACAAAAATTGTCCCTTGCTCTCCAGAGTAATACATGATTAATAGTAGTCTTTCCCTTGTGGGGAGACCCAGTGCACTCAATTTTGCCTGAGGTGATGTGCAAAAGAGACATCCTTGGAACGGTGAAAAGAAAACTGGACTTGGAATCCAGAGACATGAGGTTGAGTCTTGGTTCAAAATTACTTATTGTATGATCTGGGGATGAAGTGAACCTATTGGAGCTTCAGTTTTAATAACTGTTAACTGCATATAATGTTTATCTGTTTACTGGCTGTAACCTTCTAGTCAGCCTCACCTTGGTCTGAACGATTCCAGTGGCACAAATATGGAGCTAAGTAGTCACTTACAGAGTGCCTTGTTTATAAATTATTGGATTAAAAATTCTCTATTCTGTCGTTTTTTTTTCGTCATTCTCAGTAAAGATGCATGTGTATTTGCTCACTTTTAATGGAGGGGGAAGAGGGTATTTCTGGTATTCATAGAGTATGATTCTCAGCATATTAATCTATTCAGAACAAAGCTAAGAAGGAATGACATACTGGGTTGCATGAGGATTGAATTAATGCATGTGAAACGTTTAGCAAAGTGACTGGCATAGAGTGAATAATAATTGTTAGCTGTTATAATTTTTTGTTCTTACTTTGGTTATTCTCATTTGTGTTGAATGGTTTAGTTGTGGCCCTGGCTGGAAACTAGAGAATAATCTGACTCCCTATAAAAATGGCAGCATGGTCGGTAGCCAGGTAGAGCTTTCTTCCACAGTATCTGTAACCATCCTCTCCTTATTTTCGCCTAGTTTCTGCACACCTAGGAAGGGTATCTGGGATAACTTTTTGTTAAGCTGACGGTAAATGCAAATAAAACAATGACAACTTTGAGATCACCGACAAAATTTCAGCTTGTTTCCCCTCTGAATTGAGTCTGAAAAATAAACCTCAAAACCTGTGGACGGCATGTTTTTCAAAACTGCATTTCAGAGTTTACAGGTGTGTGCCTGGGGCAACCAAAACAAAGATTACAGTGGTTGTGGCTGCCTCCCAGGCTCAGATGAAAGAGGCGCTTCTCAGCGAGCTTTACGTGCCAGCTCACCTGAGGTCACACTTTGAATTTTCCCCACGTAGGGAAGGTAGAGCGGGGCCTCCCAAGGGTGGGTTTCAAATCCACACGACTGTTTTTTCCAGCCTCTCTCCCTTCCCATTCTGAGTTTCTGGGTCAACAATTCTCAGCTTGCTGGGTGGGGGGGTGGGGGTGGGGGGGTGTCCCGGGGGAGGCAGGGTGGTGCCTGGGTGCGGGCAGATGGGGAAGCAATGCTGGGCGGCGGTGGCCCCGGGAATCGGCGGGTGGACAGCTACCCTGTGACTGCCCTCTACTAATTCCACATGCCTCCCTCGGACCTAAGGGGTTACAACACTTGGCCCTTCTTCTACCCAGCGTCTCTCCAGGGCTGGGCAAAGCGATGCAAATCAGCGTGGGATCAGTTCCCGCCAGGGCTGCTCCCGCCCTTTCCCGGGACCCAGCCCCGCCCCGCGCCGTCGGTCCCGGGCCGCCGCGCCCCGCCGGGCCGGAGGAGGACGCGGCCGACCCCTGCCCCGTGGTCCCTTCCTCCTTCACTCAGCCGCCAATCCCAACGCCCTCCCCTCCGGTGGCATCACTTTGCGGGCGTGTTTTCCTCAGCGGGAGGCGTGTGCCCCTCAGCCTTCCTCCTCGCCGGCCCCTGGGGACCCCGCTTCGCGGACTCTCGGCTCTCCCAGCGCCCCCTTGGTCCTCCAACCCCTTGCGCCCCCGAGGCGGGGGTCCCGCGCGCAGGTACCTCAGCGCCGAGAGGAAGGCGCGGCGCCCGATCCGGGGGGAGGCGCTGTGGTCCGGGGCGGCCCCTCGCGCCCCGGGCGCCGGCTGCGGCTCGGCCTCCTCCTCCTCTTCCTCCGCCCTCCTTGGCTGGGAAAGTGGGAGGTGGCGGCGGCGTGTGTGTGCGCGCGTGAGGGGGGCGGTAGAGAGGAGTCTCCGGTGCCGCCGCCGCGTCAGACACACTGTGAGCGGCGAGCGCCGCGGGGCCGCATCCGCATCGGTTGCCTCCACCGCTGCGGGGCCGCGAACAAAGAGGAGGAGCCGAGGCGCGAGGTAGGGCGCGGGGACCGGCGCGGGCACAGCCTCTCGGTGGAGAAGGCGGTGGTCAGGGCGTCCCCTTCTCCTTCTCCCCGCGCTGGTCAGGCTCTCTGTCCCCCACCCTCGGGTCCCTGTGGGCCCGGAGCCGGGACCTGCGGGAGCGGAGCCCGCGGCCTCGCTGCCTTCTCCCGGCAGGAAGCTGCCCGGGCTCCGTGCCGCGATCTCACGGCGCAGCCCAGCTCCCCCCGCTCTCCGCTGGCTGCGTCTCTGGGACTCCCACCTCCTCTCTGCGGGGTGATCGCTGTTTCCCGGTGGCACTTGGTGGGGCTCACTTTCGCAACTTAAGGCTGCGAATTTATTTTTAAGTCCTTGAAAACTTCCAGCGGAGAGATTTTGTGCCCGGCCTGACCCAAAGGGAAGTTGCGATGAGGCTGTTGAATGAGATCCCCATTAGGGCACCGTCCGGGCCACAGCCCCTGCCCGGGACCCTTCCCCTGCCGGGTGCCGGCGACACCTGGCTTCGAGGTGTCTCTGCGGCGCGTGGCCGCCGCGCCTCCCTGCGGGTAAGAAGTACCTGTGCTGGGCTGCGTGGCACAGAGCCCCCCACCCCCCTCCCCGACTCTTATCAAGAACAGCTGTTAACGTTCCCATCAGAATCTTTTTACCCCCTTCCTCCTAGGCATTCACATTTACGTTTATTTTGATGGTGGTGGGAGAGCGGCGCAGTCACTGGTTTAAGGCTTTTTCCTGAATGGCCGTATTTTCATATTATGCCCACAGTTTTCAGTCCAGCATTCCATTGTCAAATTCTTTTGGTGATAATTTTGCCAGATTTTCTGAATGGGATTAGGGCAAGCTGTTCAGAAATCCGTTTCAGAGTTTGTCAACCACTGTCCTGAAGGGCCCTTTTATATTTTAGCTGCTTTCAAGCCAATCTTTAGTCGTGTCCTTTAAAATTGTCACAACCTTCAACGCATTTTGGTTGGACAAGATTAAACAGTTCTATTTTTAAGGCCAGTGAAGAAACATATGTATTTAATATTGGGATCATTTACCACAAGTGATCACATGAGGCTTGATTTCTTAAACTATAAAGTGTCTTATAAATTGGGAATTTTGTTGGATTTAGAAGTAAATTCAGGTGGAGGAAACTTTCAGTTGCTTCTGTTCAGCTCCTCATAAGTTGAGGACTTTATTAAGGCCGCTAATATCACTTTGAGAGCTGAAGAAATTATGTTCTTTATTACATTTCATAAATCGTATTTATTGCAGGAGTCCTGTATAGTGCTGGATACCTATTTCTGCACAGTGAACTAACTCCTAGCTATTGCTAAGGATTAATTTTGAATTGTTTAAAAAGCCTATTTTGTTTTTAATTGTTGACTTTGGAGTTCAGGAACTACATTCCAAAGCAAAGCTAAACTATTCAGAGGAAGCACTTCTGTGTACTTTTTGGTTCTTGGCTCTACTGTGAACCTTGTCCCCAGATAACAATACTAATTTTCCGTCTTTTCTCTCCCCCTGCCCCCACCTTGTGACTCCAGAGCAAAGTCTGAAATGGATGTTACATGAATTACTTTAAAGGCTGCATACAACTATGAACATTGCTGAAGCATTTCCTTAGCAAACTCGTTAAAGATGGATGAATCTGCCTTGTTGGATCTTCTGGAGTGTCCTGTGTGTCTAGAGCGGCTTGATGCTTCTGCAAAAGTCTTGCCTTGTCAGCATACGTTTTGCAAACGATGTTTGCTGGGGATCGTAGGTTCCCGAAATGAACTCAGATGTCCCGAGTGCAGAACTCTTGTTGGCTCGGGTGTTGAGGAGCTCCCAAGTAACATCCTGCTGGTCAGACTTCTGGACGGCATCAAGCAGAGGCCTTGGAAACCTGGCCCTGGTGGAGGCAGTGGGACGAACTGCACAAATGCATTGAGGGCTCAGAGCAGCAATGTGGCTAACTGTAGCTCAAAAGATCTGCAGAGCTCCCAGGGTGGACAGCAGCCGCGGGTGCAAGCCTGGAGCCCCCCAGTGAGGGTGAGTAGCTGCAGAAGTAGTTTGGTGCATAACAGTGGTGATGACCACATTTTTTTCTTTATTCTTTAGCTCGGTTGTTTTCTAAATCAGCTCATTGCTAAAGAAGCCTCACTATAACAGATAGGAAATTATGCTTCAGGATATTTTTTTTCCCCTGTTGGAATGAGATTGGATATACATGATATATTTTCTTGTTTTTAAAAATTTTCTCCAGGTAGTGTCTACTACCTTTTAAGATAAATTTTGGGAAACAGGTAGCGATTATTCAATGAAACCTAAAGCACAGCAGTTTTTTGTGCACATTTTAAAATGGAAACTTGTTATGGTTTTACTTTGCTAATGGAGTTGGGAGAGCCATAATTATGCATGTATGTGTACATATATGTATACATATTATAAATATGTGTGTGGGTAAATCATGATTAGGAAATCAAGCCTTAACGTTTATGTTGCTTAGAGCCATTCTATTGGTCTTATGAATCCACAGCACAGAATTTACTGGTTGGAGGAATTCTTAACAAATCATGGCCACAGGTAGCAGAGTTTAGTTGCTATAGCAACGAAACGTCATTTAGGACTATGCTAAAACAGCAGATAATCTAGTTTTATGTTGGGTTTTACAGGGAGTGAAATGAAACGTTCCATCACAATGATTTTTCTTGGGTTTTGGGTTTGGGCTGAAATAACATTAAGTGCAAATGAAAATTTGGACAGTTACCACAATTTAAATTTCTAGAAGGTAAGGTATTCTGAATAAATCTAAATTTATATTGTGGGTTATGGCATCCCAATAAAACATGCTTTTCTCATCTTTGTAAAAATAAAAAATAGAGATGAGCATCAGATAATTAAAACGACTCCATTGTTGGAAGAAACAATTTTGATAATTGGCCAAACAGATAAAGTCTATTTTTAAAGAACAGTTAATCTGGATGAGAATATTTTTTTCCAAATCTTTATAATAAACACTCAAATCTGACTTCTTTCATTTAATGGAGGAACAACTCACTGGGGTGATATTAGATAGTATAAATTCACAGATGTGACTATCAGACCGCGGTAGCAGAACCATTCCCTTACTTCCCTGTCAACTCATCTTTTAAAATAATGTATTTACATCAGTAGATATAAAGTGTGTGAAGTGCTTTAATCAATAAAAACAGTTTCATCACTAGGCTATCATATTTCTTTTGATTCATATTTAATTTTTTATTTTTTTAAGATAGTGATGACTTTGGGTTAGAAAGGTTTTCTTGCCATATTTGAAGCCCACAGGTAAAATTGTTCTGCTTATGGTAGTTTTCTTAGATTTCCTTTATTTTATAGATTTTACCTGTACCTTGATGAGTGGATATGGACTCATGAATATTTTTAACCTCAGAACCAGTGATCAGGTTGATCATTTCTGAGACACTTGACCCGGGTTTGCTTAATTAGGTAGTAGATTTGCTTCTTTGGAGAGATTTTGTTTCCTTGTTAATTAGACTAGGGAAGGCATAGCTCTAGACTATGAAGAGAAGTATCTTAGTGGTTGACTGGCCTTCCTGTTGTGAGGAATTCATTGAAGGTTTGATTACTGATAAAAAGGAATTTAACAAGAGGGCTCAAGGCTCAAGCATTCAACTTAACATTTTCTTTCTAACACAAATTGACTATGTAATGGCTGTGGTGTTGATTTACTTGAACTACTAAGCTCCCAAAATTGAGTTTCACTTTTTAGGTAAACTATTGTGAGATTTTGATGATATATTATTTTTTTCTGGCTTATATGATTTTTCCTACTTTATTTCATGTTTCTTCTTTAGCATGAGAAAAATTACCCACCAAGAACCCCAACTGAACTTGAGCCTTATAAGTTGGATAAAATATTTGAGGTGGATAAAACAGGAGATAATATGTGTTACTTTGGTGGGGGCACAGGGAGTGGAGGATGAAACAAAGCTTTTCAGTTATCTGAGTTGATGCAAATGCTGCAATACTTATAAAAAGGAGTGTTTTTCGTTTTTTTTCCCTTAGTCTCAATTTCTCATTAGCAGTTCCCTAGTACCTTTTGTTTTCAAGTATTCAAAACATCCAGGGCAACAATAATAGTCGAAGCATCTGAAAGGTAAATACATCTCAGAAAATACTCCTTTAAAAGTAAGAAATCTGTAATGTACAGACATGTGGAGGTTGTAATGTACTCCTTCGGACACTTCCCTGAGGTGAATGACCATAATAAATCCCCAACTTGTATCCTCCTCCTTTAGATGTTCTGACATGACCAACTGGTGCCTGAGCCTGTTTCCACATGTTGCGCAAAGCTGAAAGTGATAACATGTGGAATGTTGCTTCAGTTTATTAGTTATGTTCTGTGTTCCGTTAGATTGTGACCATGTGGCTTCCTCATGTGTTTAGCCGAGGTAGATGGAGTGTTATCAGCAGATATGAACATTTCCAATGTGTGACACACATCTTGTTCCCAGAATTTTAGTGTTTCCTGCCTAACATGAAGGAGAAAATGAAAAAGTGTCGGATTGGAGTCACCATGGGAATCCGTCAGTTCTTTACCCCAAGTAAAGAATTATTGTTGGTTATTTTTTTCTCCCAATCTTCTGCCTCCCCTGCACCCCCACTCCGGTTCAAGCCGTTGTTTTTCAGTCTAGTGTAGGACACAACTCCCTGACCCATGCTGGTATTATGAGCCTTGTGCTCCCCCCGCTGCTGGCCGGCTGCTCACGCTGGCCACCGGCTGTTCATGGCAGCACACAGTAGCCCACAGCATTACAGCAGCCTGTGGCAGCTCACGCCGACCTCTGGCTGATCACGGCAGCCCAGCTCCAAGGAGAGCCATTGTTGACAATCTTAGCTGTAGAGGGCACAGCTCAATGGCCCATGTGGGAATTGAACTGGCGATCTTGGCATTAGGAGCTCGGCGCTCCAACCACCTGAGCCACTGGGCCGGCCCTATTGTTGGTTTTAAGCCAAAGTCAAGCAGTGGAATGAGTCACAGGGAGAGGGTGACTGCAGATATCTGTTTAATGGACTGAAAAATACCTGCAGAAGATAAATTACACACACACACATACACATATAAGTGCAGATATATATATGTATATATACATACACACACATATATATATGCAGAATGAGATATGGAAAAGATGTTTAAGTAATTCCTATAGAATTATGACAGAATAGTTAAATTTCTGCTTTCTATATGTGGTTCCGTTGATTCAAGATCTGTATCTGTGCATGCATCTGTCTAGGTATTATTACTTAATGCTTTCACATTGCCTCTACCTCAAAGTGAGTTTATTCAGCAAAAATGCATCACATGACCGCTGGTTTACACTAATTTACTCTTCATTTATTCTTTCCGTTGTCTAACGCATATTTATCGAGCACTTATAGGTGGCAGGCACTGCTCTGGCTACTGGGTAGGTAACGATGGACAAACCAGATACAGATTCTGCTTATGAATTTATGAGTATGTGTCAGTTTCCTGGGAGAGACACATTAACATAATAACAATGCAGGTAGGTGATTAAACATGATAAGTGTTAGCATAGAGAGCTAGGGGAGAGGACAGGAGAAGGCTCTGTGTGAATTGTGAGGGTAAAATGTGTGTGTGTGTGGTCTTCAAAAGCTTCCTTGAAGAAGAGGCATTTGAGCTGAGATCTTAAGAGTGAAATGATTAGTTGAGAGGGTGCTGGGCAGTGGGAGGGCAGGAGGGGAAGATTATTCCAAAGGCCCTGACCTACAGCGGACGGGACATGACTTCTAGGAAGAACCAACGGACGGTAAGTGTGAACTAAGCAAGGGGCAGGGGTAGTGACCTAAGATGAGGCCTCCCGTGCAGTCATGTGCAAGTCATGACGAGCCACCACAGGCCACATGGGGTGAGGGCCAGATGGACGTATACACAGCTAGTAAGTGCTCTGTATTTGGGGGATAGAAAGACAGATCATTGGGACTGAGATGATCAATAAGCCTTCAGAACAGAAATGAAATTGGAGTTAGGTGTCAAAGGACTGAGGCACGGCGAGGAAACGTAGGGAATATGGATATGGGGGAACACAGGTGAAATTCCTTTTCTCCTGCAAATGCCGATCATGCTTCAGTTTCTCCAGAGCCATACTCACCCCTCCTTTCTCTCCCTGTTGCTGACTGTTAGGTGCTCAATTGTGTCCCCTAAAGCCCTATGCCCCGGTTCCTCAGAATGTGTATTTGGGGAAAGCCCTTTAAAGAGGTGGTAAACGTAAAATGAGTTTATATGGGTGGGGTCTAATCCATAATATGACTGGTATCCTTATAAGAAGAGGAGGTAGGTTAGGACACAGAGAGACACAGAGGGAGGACCATGTGAAGATACAGGGAGAAGGAGGTCATCTACAAGCCAAGAAGAAAGGCCTTCAGAAGAACCCAACTTTGCCAATACCTGACTCTTAGACTTCTAGACTCCAGAACTGAAGAAATAAGTGTTGTTAGGACAGCCAATCTGTAGTACTTCGTTACACACGGCAATCGCAGCAAACGTATACTAACGTGATGTACTCCCAACAGCCCCTTCAGTGCCTCTCAGTCCACGGCCAGTCCCTTCAGTCCTGGTTTCCCCAAAGTCCTGCAGGGGTCCAGCCCTGCTGTGCGCTTTACTCCTGTGTTACAATAACTTTGAGAAGTTGTTCAGTTCCTGCTCACCACCTCAAATGCCCACATGGTCTGGCACAGTTTCATAAAATGGAAGGTTTATGTGATAATGTACCAGACACATTAAAAGCTTTGGAGGAGACGGAAGGAAATACCAGGACGAGACAAGTACTTCATCATCTTTCACAAGTTCTTCTCTAAATGGAGTCTAGAGAAGCTGCTTTATTGAACATTGGAGTGTGGGTCTACATGAGGCATCACCCAAAGGAGAGGCAGCCGAAAGAATCCAAGGAAGGAAAGAGAGAGGCCAGACAACAGTGTGGCCCCAGGTAGGGTAGGGAAAGCTCGTGCTGGCTCTGAACTGCCCTGTGGGCCATCTTTGACATCCAGTCAGCGCATAAGTACCTGTGAGTGTCTTTTAGGCTCAGTTCTGTGCCATAATCTGTCCTAGGAAAAGGTGGCATTAATGCATGTTTCTGATGAAAAGGAGTACATTTGGGGGAGGTGAAACACACTAGAAACAGTAAATAAGGCAACTTCCAGTGGTACCTCAGTTTTCAAATGTAACCCATTCCGGAAGACTGAGTTCTGAAAAATTCGAAAACCGAGGCATGGTTTTCCCGTAGAAAGTAATGAAAAATGGAGTAATCCGTTCCAGATCTTTAAAATCAACCCCTAAAACTGCAAGTTTAGCATGAATTTTGCTATCTAATGATACCATAGGTCCATAAAATTTACAGCGTTCATAAACCGAAATGTTCGTCAACGGAGACGTTTGAAAACCGAGGTACCACTGTATAGTGAAACACCAAACTAAGGGATAAGATACAGAATAAGCCTCTATGATGAGGTTCATATCAAGCGGCCCCTGGATCAAGTGTCTGGTCAAAGGGGAATGAGTGTGGGTTAGAGAGGACAGGGACACAGCAGGACATGTTCCCCTGGTGCGCAAGGTTCAGTCCACGTGCTGACTGGCAAAGGAATTGAGGTCTCTGCACAGGTGGGGACCTGGTATTAATCCATCCTGGACTTAAGCAAGACATTTCGTGGGGTTTGGATGAGGGAGACACTGGGGTATTTCCAAATGGCTGAGTTAAAATAGAAAAAAGGTTTGTTTTTGCCAAACAGTATATGTTGTGGACAGTTTTCGATCTCTTCTTTGTCATTTCATCCTTGATCCCTGCTTCATCCCTGCCATTAATTTTGTTCCTGAGTCAGGCCCAATGGGTCAAGGGTGGGATTTGGAATGGCATGGAAAGCAGGGATCAGGGAAGGAGTCTGGTGCACACTGACTGGGAATGAAAAAAACATGTTTAACAATTTTTTATATCACAAAGTATCATGTAACCATTCTCATGTAAATCTCACAACAACCCTCTGGGATTAAATATTACTGTTATTTAAAAAATTATGCTGTGGGCTGCTGCGGGCTGTTGTGTGCTGTCGTGGGCTACCGTGTGCTGCCAGGAGTGGCCAGCAGCTGGCGAGAACTGCTGTGAGCGGCTGACCAATGACCGGTGACCGACTGCCTCAGCTGGGGGGAGCGCAAGGCTCATAATACCAGCATGGGCCAGGGAGCTGTGTCCTACACAACTAGACTGAGAAACAAAGGCTTGAACCGGAGTGGGGCCAGGGGAAACAGAAGAAAGCGGAAAAACAAAAAATTAAGAGTGTAAATGTCAAAATAAATTCTTAAAAGCATTGTGGTTATAAACAAATCAACTTTATAGAAGTAGATGTTATTAAGTGTGTAGATCCTTCCATATCTGTTCATATATATTTATACGTGTATGCAGATAGTTTTTGTTGTTTTTCACATAAATTAGAATTTCATACTCTGCATATTTGATGACTTGATAGTTTGTTTAATATATCTGGGAAATCTTTTCATGTCTGAGCATATATATCTAAAAAAACACCTCTTTATTAAGTATAATATGAATACAGAAAAATACATTTATTGTAACTATACAACTCATTGAATTTTCATCCTTTATTCTCTTTAAACGGCTACATAATATTTTTCTATTTTAAAAATTAAAAGCAATATATGCTCATAAGAAATTTAATGATGGAAGTGGATGTAAAGGAGGAATCAAGGCTTCTAATCTCCCTATTTCTAATTTCCAGAGGTGACCACTCTGAAGAGGATTTTTTGTGTTCTTTTTTTTCGGCGGGGGGTGCTGGGATTAGTAGAAATAGGATCACATATACGTGCTAGTCTACAACTTGAGGTTTTCTATTTAATGGTATATCTTTCTTAGACTTCCATATCTACTGTAATTGTTCTACAAGAAGACATTATGTACTGTCATTCTCATTTTATGGACATGGAAAGAATGGCCAAAAGAGGCCAAGTCACTTGTCCAAGGTCACCTAGCAAGTAAGCGATGGACATAGGATTCCACCCTAGGTCTGTCTGAAGCTCTCCTTTCCCTTAGCCACACTCTATTTAATGGCAGACATTCTCCCTCGGTCCTCGTGATGCTTGCAGCAGGGCAAGCTTTTCTTAGTTGTCACCAGTGGAGTTTCTTTTGTCTTCACGGTCCTTTCTGCATTTTTTTTTTTTTCCTTGATGAAAAGAGGACAAGTGACGTTCCTTTACAGTGACCGAAGATCAGAAAACCAGACTTCCTTTAGCTTGGTGTGTGGGAGGCCCTTGGAGTGGAGGTCGAAAGCCGTGGCCTGTGGTTCCAATGCTACCATCAACGAGCTGCGTGGCTTCATTTCTTTGGCAGAAAAATGGAGAACCGTAGCTCCATGCAGGAAGTGGAAAGGATTGCTGAGTTTGGTTCACCTGTGACTCTTCAGAACCCTTTGTGGTGTCTGGCTCATAGTACACACTCAAAAGAGGCTTGTCGAATGAACATGTACTCATTTCCAGGAGAGGTTTTGGCAAACAGGGTGGCTTAGGACAACAGAAGTTTATTATTTCGAATAAAGGCCAGAGGTCTGAAAGCAAGGTGTTGGCAGAACCATGCCCTCTCTGAAACTGTTAGGGGAGAATCCTTCCTTGCCGCTTCCTAGCTTCTGGTGGTTCCTGGCAACTCTTGGTTTTCATTGGCTTGTCAATGCATTACTCCAATCTCTGCCTTCATCTTCACATGGCCTTCTGCCCTGTGTCTGTATCCCACTTTCTCTCTTAGGAGTATACCAGTCATGGATTAGTTCTCACCCTAAATTAACATGACCTCATCTTAAGTTGATTACATCTGCTAGACCCTATTTCCAAAGGTCCCATGCATAGATACGGGGGGGATCGGACTTGAACATGTCTCTTTGGGGGATATAATTCAACTCATAACAGAGTGCGTGAGTGAATGAATGAAGGAATGAATGACATGAATTCTAATTACCCTCTAGGGATCCTTAGTTGTACATTCTCTCAACAACTGATACGTACTTAACCCCTTTTTTGGTGCTATTTCCTTGCAGTCTGTAAAACAGACTTAGGTCTTTCCCTGTTTATAGGTAGTTTTGTGGCTAGATGCAAGAATGGATATGCAAATATTTTGAAAATTATAAAGTCAACGTAAATGGATGTATTAGTAGTAGTACAATTATTATAAAAATTATCAGTCTTCCTCCCAAGGAAATGCATCATTTCTTTTTGGGGTGACAAGAACCGAAGTAATTTAAAAGATCACAAAATGGGTGTAATGTATGGATATAGAGCTACACAAAATGGGGACATGAGCTTAATTATTTTGGTCCCTTGTGAGAAACAGCCTGCTGAATGTCCATTCTCTTTGGCTACCCCTGAGGGTGACCCCGTTTTCCCCATTTATGTCACTATTCTCTCAGCCCTTTGCTATTTCTCCTCTGGGTGACTGAAGGAGAGGAAGGGCAGGGCAGATCCTCCTGTTGTTGCTGGCTGGACAGAGAAAGGGCGGAAAATGGAGAAAACCGAGTTTTGCTTTAGTTACAGGTCCCTTCTGTTCCGCTGCCCTGTGAAAAGTCCTGCCTCTGCCCCTGGTTCTCCGGCGTCAGCTCTTCACCTCTGGGCCCAGCCTCAGCTGGTGTGGGACCTCTGTGGTTTGTTCACTTCCCTGCCTCCCTTCACCGTGCGTTGCCTGTTCTGCAGCCGTGGTCTGCGTGTTTCAAGTGGCTAAGAGAGGGAAGATGGGAGAAATGGTAGGACGGAAACGGGGAGAAGGAAAGCAGGACTCTTGTACTGTTCCACTTCCTTCCTGGCATTGCTTTTCCAGGTTGGTTTCTCAAGTTGCTCTCTTTGCCCCATCATTAGTCTCTGCACTCGTGAAGAGGAAGAAGAATAAAAACAGGTACCCAAAAAAAAAGGCATGAAGGTCGGGGCAATCTTTCAGTTCGTACCGCCGACTCTCTCGGGGATCTCTTCCTCACCATTCCCAGAGCACCGGCTCCCGTTCCTTACCTCTCCCCCTCTGCTAGGAAGCATGGCTGCTTTTCCCCACTCCAGTCAGGGACTCACTCTGTTTAGTAACCCATCCCCTCTCCAGCCCCTCGTGTTAACATGGTTGAAGCAAACCTGAGATAATACACGACAAGCCTTTTTCATGCTAAGGTCAAAAGGCAAATGACTTTGCAATTCACTCTGCAGCAGGATCCACATTAGTAGAGCAGTACCATATGCGTAGTAGAGAGAGGCATGCGTGGGACAGAAATATCACCCTTGGAAACAGCTTTACTGGTAAGACTCCCTCCCTATGGAGCGGAGCCCCCTCACCCTCCCAAAGCTCTGATCATGCAGAGTGTGTCTATCTTCCCCGCTGCTGCTTTTTTCATTTCAGAGACTTCTGAAAGTTGTAATCTTACAACACAAAAGTCTGAGCCCTGACCCCCCTTTTTGTGGCCCTGTAGTCCCCGTGCAGTGTGCGTGCCTGCCAATGCCGAGTCAAGACAGTGGTGACGGCGGTGGCTTCATGAATGGTGCCATATGGGAAGCTGGAAACACAGCCAATGTAAAGATAGATGTGTGAGTGGGCTCTTTCCGGGTAGCTGACAAGGGAATGGAGGTGCCATTTCAAAGGGTTGACAGTAGCAGTTAAGTAGTAGACTATTTGCATTTGTGAAACGTGGGAAAAGAGAGCAGTAGGAGGATGTGCCAATGAATTTTTAAATTACCTTAAATATGTGAGGGAAGGCAAGGACTGTCAAGTATAAACATTTCTCTGTTAGCCTTAGGAAATAATACATTCTGTAATTTTTTCTTTTTTGGCAAGAAAAAAAATCTCAAAATACTGCATGTTCCTTCTTTATAATTCAGCAATGGATGAACAGGGTTGAATTTTCATTATTTTAGAATGTACTAAGTGGTCCTGAGCAATGAAGAATTATATAGAAGTGAAATTAAGGTTTATTATAGGGTGTTCCATGTCTAGTTTTAATCTAGATGAGGGATCCCCCAAATAATACAGTAGCATTAGAGTAAGGATAGCAATAGCCTTGGCATTTGTGTAAGATTCCGGGAAGTGTGTTTGAGCACTGGTGTTTGAAAATTGAATATTTGATTTGTTATAAGGAGATTCAGTTCCTACAGAGTTGAAAATATTCTTACACTCCTAATTATATAACTGCTTAGTTTTTAAAGGTCTTTAAAGAACTAAAAGTTCTTTAACATATTTGACGCATAGATTAAACATTAATATATGTAATACAATTAAATTTCAAACCTTAAATTTTCATTTTGCTCAGCTTATTCAAAGTGACATTTGGTTAGCCAACTCTCTCCTTTTTTTCTTTTTCCATTGTTAAACTTGTCCCTTAAGCATACGCTTTGATAAATTATTCCCAGCATTTCATATGTTCTTACTTTTTTCCCCATAGTTGAGCACAGTGGAAGAGCTCAAGTTCATTAGACAAAACATCTTTTCCATTTTTGGTAGGCTTAATTATTTTCATTCAATATTATGTACTTCATAGTACATAGTATTATGTACTAGCCTTAGCACTTTCGTTTTCTTTTTCTTTTTTTTTTTTTTTACTTATTTTACAAAACAAGTACTAGAAGGTATTGAAAGCCTTAATTCTGTTGTCAAGATAGTGAAATTGCTGAAACTGAAGTGTTGGTTGAAAGGCACAGCTTGCAATGTTTGCATCTTCCAACGAAGTCCAACTCTGGCACCAGAAAGGACTGGGTCCCCACGTGTGAGTGTGACATTGGATGATGTGTGGAAGCGGAGGACCGTCTATGTGGTGGAAGAATCAGCGGGACCTGCTTTCTGGGCTTGCTCCGGTGACCGTAAGCCAGGGATTTCCCTTCCACAGAACATTCATTTCCTCTTTTATCCAATGAGGGCTCATCTGATATCCCAGTCCCTTGGCAGCCCTGACATTTTTGAAATAAGTGCCCTGGCAAAGGCCTACTCTGATTCTGAACCTTTAGAACAGAGTGAGATTGGGATCCTGGTATCATCTTGTTGCGATGAGATGAGTGTACCTCTCACGGTCACCCATGGACACAGTATCTGCGTTTACGTCCCCTTAGAAGGCCACAGGAACCTCCAGGGGAACTGTGGGATAGTGGCGTGGAGAAGGAGGCAGAGCAGAAAAGCGAGGGCAGCTTCGGGGGCGCGGGGAGGGGCTGCCCTAGGCTCAGTCTCCAAGCTTGATGGGCCTTTTAGGCCTCGAAGGATCTACCTCTGTTTTGCCTCAGTGTGACCTTCATGTGACGTCGTCACACTGCCCGAAATGCCAGCAATTAGAGGTTGCACGTCCACATATTAAAATGTTCTGTCTCTTTGGAAGGGTCTGTGTTCATCCAAGCACATCGCTCTTCCCATTCTGACTGACGTGAGAACGTCCGCTCTGGTGGCCGGGTTTTATGCTGGAAGGGAGGGTGGAAGGTGCTGAGCTTCTCTGGGGTCAGACAAGCAGACGTGGGGGAAGCGCAGTGCGGGCCGTAGGTGGCCTGGCCGTGTAATTGATCCATTGCGCGGGGACAGTTTTGAGAGTGGAAAGGGATGCTGTTGATAATTTTGCAGAGTCAACAGAGGTAAACAGGAACTGTCTGGGGCCCCCAGGGCCATGTGGTTACCCTCGCTGAGGGCAGTGTGAGCGAGCCAGGCTGTAGAAGCAGGTTTCATCACGTGTGGGGAAGAGGCCAAAGGAACACAGAAGCTCTTTCAGACATTTTCAGGGGAAGTGAGGGGAATCGATTTTTTCCCGTTGAATGCTCTTTACTGTGCACTTTGGGTTTTTTTTTGTTTGCTTGTTTTGTTTTTTTTCCTGGAGAGAAAATGTGATGTAGTAGAAAAGGCTGGGGGGGATTTTAGCATCAGGCGACCTTCTTCTATTCCTTGTGTGGCTCTTGGGCGTGTTATTGCCTTCCTCCAATTTCTTCATCTGTAAATGATGAAGATCTGCTTCCCAGGGTTGTGAGGATTGCATGACGTAAGGAATCGTAAGTGCCCGAGAACCTAGTGGATGCTCAATAAATGGTAGTCCCTTCTGTGTTCTCTCTTTTCAGAAAGTAGAACTTTTAGTACCATATATTAGTTAGACTGTAAAATGAACTCTGTGTATTTTACAGATGTGTGAGGGCATGCCCACGGGTGTGTGTAGTCTGGTAATTTAATTAATCAACTCTTATAATGTGAATGTGACAGGACATTTTGTTCTGTTTTAAATACCCACTGAAAGGGCAGATACACAAGCTGTTCATCAGTTAGTGATGACAAGTGATGCTAAATATGTGATTTGGTCCTGGTGCTACCACTGATTGTCGTGTGACGGTGGTTCTCTGGGCCTCGTCCATAAAAGGAGGTGGTGACAGCCGTTATCTCTCATCCTGAGATAAGAGACCTGGCCATTAGAGCATCTCTGACTGGTCATTGTTTCTTGGTCCTTATTTCTTTCCTTTTCCTTTCCTTTTCCCCTTTCCTTTCCCTTCCATTTCCTTTGCCTGCCTTTTGAGGATATGGGGAAAATAGTAGCTGAAATATCTTAAAGTAACATGACTTTTGACTTTGGCATAGTATTGCAAAGATATAGATCCTTAAGACTTCCGTCAGGGAAACTGGGTGTGCTTTGTAGTACAGTTCTAGTGTTTTAAAATTAGTGTTAGGAAAGATTATTATGCCGTCAAATGGATCTTTTCATGCCACTGTTGGATATACTCTGTGTGTGTGTGTGTGTGTGTGTGTGTGTGTGTGTGTGTGGTCTGTCCTTTGTGTATTGTCTGTACTGTGTTGTCCTATTTTTGTGTACCCCTGTCCCCCTCTCCCACCCCTCTTCGCATAGCATCGAGATTATCTTCTTTAAATAGATATCACTGATCAGGTTATCGATGTATTGATTATCTTTGTATCTCGTATCTTGAGTAACTGATTCTTTTTTTTCTTTTATGTGGCTGGAACCATCTCTGGCTAAATAAGTGCATGTATGTAACTGATAACTGATGAATTTTGGAAATACAGCAACAGTGAAGAGCCTTACTGTGTATGCTTCAACTTTCAATAAGTTGGTATGTGTTTGTTTTTTTGTTTTTTTCCCATTTTTATGTATTGGGGTGACATTGGTTCATAAAATTATGTAGGTTTCAAGTGTGCGATTCTATACTACATCATCTCTACATGTTTTTTTAATGGAGCTTCTATTTATAGTTAAAATATTCTCTTCCTGATTTTGTACGGTAAGAAAGGACGCTGAACATTTCCTGAAGACGTATTAAAAAAAAGAAAGTCTCTTGAAAAGGACATTTCAAAAGCTTGTTGATAACTTATTCCAGTGCCTTGTAATCTTCATAGCCAGGAAGTTTTTTTTGTTTTGTTTTGTTTTGTTTTTTGTATCAAATACAAATCCCTTCTCTTGCAGTGTAATCACATTCTTCTTGTGCCGTCTTTAATGGGAAAGAAGTGCTCCCCTGTACACTGTCCTTCATAACCTTGCAGGCTGTTGTGCAGCCGATCTCCTTCCTAGCCATCTTTTATCTGGGCCTAAATAACTGTGTTTCCTTTGCATGTCCTCGGAGGACCCATTTCCTAACATTTTAATCATTTCAGTCGCTCTCCTTTGGACGCTCTCCAACTTCTGCTGGTCTTGCTTGGGTTCAGGTCCAGCATAGCTCTTATTCTGGTAATAAAGTTCTGAATAGATCATCCTGTTGTGGAAGGACGATCACGTGACCCTCCTGAGCAGGCTGCATGTTTCTACCTCTTGATCTTCTGTACTTTTAAAACTCACTGACCACGTTGCTGATTCCTGCTGTGCCTAGATGCTCAGATTTTCCTTTGACTTCTATAAATTTGGTTTTCTCCCATCTTATTTGAATAGTTAGTTTTTACTACCTTCCCAATTAAACTGCTTCCTGGTATTTCTACCGTCCTTATGTTTCTATTATCTTCCTATTGTTTCTGTCAGCTGTCAATGGGAACTGAAAAATGTCAGCCCAAAATGCTACTTCTGTACAAGATAGTTGTAATTCTATGAATGTTTGGTTTTAAACACATATCTCACTTGTTCGTTACATTTATTTTGAGTATCCTCTGCCCCCGTTTGGGGTTTGATTGTTCTCTAGTTAATTGTGTTTTCGTTTTGTCTCCAAGTAACAAGTAACTTGAGAGCAGGAACTCTTGTGTTTTATACCTCTTTTCTGCTCTGGTTTATAGTTGAAAGTATAGTCGCTGTTCTGTTCAGTAAATACATCTTGATGGGACTGATAGAGTGTTCACATTCCAGAATTCCGAAGTCCACTTGGCTACATTCATATCTTCATAAGGGACAGCACCTAACCACAGACATATTGTTGGTGTGCTTCGTAATATCCATTTTCCATTATTTAAGTCAGCAATGAAAGTGTTCCCCAAAGGCTGGGTAAGCTCTCATGAAACTTGGCTGTAATTGGATCCTGAATAACAGTTCTCTTGAGGGTGGTCCTCATAACGTTTGTGTTGTACCCACCGTGGTGGTCTAGAAATCATGTTTTCTTAGCTTATTAGAAGGCATGTTCTTCTGAATTTAATCAGAAGACTTATAAAAGTTAAAACATGTGATCTATTATCTCCTATGCCCCAGGCACGTCATCATTCTGACATAGAGGAAAATGAAATAGATCTACTAGGATGGGTGTTGATTTTTACCAAACACATCGTGATTTCTCTGCCTACAAATCTACTTTTGGAATGAAAACGTTGCCTGTACTAAAGGGCTCTGTTTTGATGCAGGTTATCTATTCTAATAAAGTAATGCCTGTGTTAGCTAATCCTCTGGATGGTCGGAAGCACAGGTAATGATGTGGTTAGCAACAGCACCTTTCCATTGTACAATCCCTGAGAGGCAACGTGCACATTCAAAATTAAATTAAAATTCTTGAGAATAAAGTGGAAAGGGGGAAGAAAAGGGCAGTTAGAAGAATAAATTAGCCCCGAGAGACTCTTTGCAATTCTCGAATCATAAACCAGCCAGCTATGATATGAAACATGACAAGGACCCCAGGCTCTCTGGTTCAGATAACCTGCAAGGCTGATTCTCTGTGACTGTTAATGTATCAAATATTTAACTCTAATGCTTGGAAATACCTTGAGTTATGATTACCTCTCTCAAGAGACTAAGCTATGTGATACCTACAAATAAGTACCACTAGGTCTATCTAACATTTCATTATAGATGAAAGAGAACAGCATATCTTGAGGAGCAACTGCTTTTGGAGGGCTTGGTAACTTTAGAAATATGTCACGCTGTGGTTTCTAGGTATGCTATGAATGAAGAGCTTTGTGTGGAAGGAGTGGCAATGCTATGTGAATATTTATGATGTAAATGTGTGTGTGTTGCAAGGTTTACTTAAGTTCCTTCGTTGTGATCCTAGCTTGCTGTATTTCCTGTACTGAGAGGCGTTTATTTTTCTCATTAACCTGATATGTACATTTTCTCAGCCCTCGCTGGTGGCTTTTTTCTCCTTTCAGTTTAGTGGTATCAGGTCTGTAGCTGGGGCAGGGAACACCCGTCATTAGCAGCAGCTAGCTGGTGTCTTGGTTTAACTGCAGCCATGCTTATGCTCTGCCCATCTCTTCTGTAACTGGGGGTTGTTGGCCAGTGCGGAATTTATTTAACATGCTTTGTTGAAATGTAGAATGTAGGAAAGGAGAGGTAGTATTTTGCTCATGCATATATCAGTCGTTCAGGATGCATTTCTTCTCTGTGCCTGGACTGAAAGGCCACCATTTCTTGGCACGTAGACACACTGGCATATAAAAGAGCCCAATAGGTGGGTTAAAGATAGACAGAGGCCAAACTGATTTTCAGTTTGATACTTAATATCCATTTTCCTAGTCAGTTGAGTGTTATCTGACAAGCATGCAGTTGATAATTGTTGGCAGCCATGTACTACTGGATAATACAATCTGCAAAATTGGGAGTAATTAAATCACAACTACTGTGTTTCCCCAAAAATAAGACGGGGTCTTATAGGTATCAATCAGTAGCTTTGATATGGAAACAGTAACAGTTTTAGTCTGACAGCAGAATCACTTTTAAATTGTCATGAAATTATTTTAAGAGCTGATCCTATGGAATAATGTTTGTCTGAATTAGGAAAGTAAATTCCTGACTATGTGACCTTGAGGGAAAAGATGTAACAAAATGTTTTGTGATCTTGCAATTGAAGCAGTATTTAGTAACTCTGTGTCCTGTTTGTTGCACCAAGCTTAGCCATGAATGAATTCATTCTGTTCTCAACCTGTTTTGCATTGATAACACTGTTGGTAAAAGGCAGCTGTGATAAATTTTACCCGATGAAAAACTCAACATGCCCTAAAATGTGAAAATGCAAGCCTTTCGCATATACTGCGTGCAACCTGAAACTTCAGGTTAATTGCCTTACCTTTCACATCACACCTGGTTCTTGAATCCTTACTCCTCTGGACATACAATCTTCCGTTGATAGTCTCCACCTAATAAATACATGTATTTGGCACAAACACATATGATCAAAGGTGATCTGAACAATACATAGTTTTGATGAATGACTGTGCTAGGCTTTTCTGTAAGGCTTGGACAAAGAATGATATGACACACAGTTTCGTTAATAAAATAAATAGAGGTTAAAGACTGGAACTGTTTCCAGCGGACTGTGCAGCCCTAAATCATTCAAAAGTAGTGAAGCAGTTTTCTGAAACAGATTGTGTTTCCTCCTGAAGGAAGCCACCTTTGTTCCCTGTCACTGGTGCATTCCTCCCAGGTGAGGTCACCCTGCATTACTGATACCTTTTTTTTCCTTTCAGAAAAGGGAGATGTGGACCACTCCCCATGCATTCCGTGTCTCAGTCTGTAAAATAAAGCCAACATGTACCTGTCCATTAAAAGCTTCTGAAGGACGAAAGCCAACGTCAGGTTTTTTGAACCACAAATTGACAATAAAAGACAGTCTGCTTCTGGTTTTCAACTAGCCTGTTTAAGGACAAACGCACTATTCACTCCCACATGACTTTCATGTACGTAGTTAGAATAAAAGAAGGGAGGAGGGTCATCTTTTGTGCGTGATATTGAGGCGGCTTGACTGAGGTTATTTGAAACAAGAGTTTTCAAGGACTCAAACTAAAAGTCACGGAGAGGGATGTGTATAGATAGAGAGCATGTAAACATCCTTGTGTCTGTATCTTTAGGTTTAAATGTAAGGAGTAGCTCCCTACCCCAAACCCCCAAGTCTAAAGGGGGAAAGCATTTAGAGAGTGTCAGGTTAAGCTCTAACTTCTGAAATAGTCTCCTGTGTAATCTTCCTGTTCCCCTTCCACCCGTGTCTCCTAGACTTGTTCCCTTGCATCACGGGGTGATGACAAGCTCTTACCAAAATAAGTAAACGGGGTCAAATATATGTTGATGGAAGGAGAACTGACTCTGGGTGGTGAACACACAATGTGATACATAGATGATGTATTACAGAATTGTACACCTGAAACCTATGTAATTTTACTAACCATTGTCACCCCAATAAACTTTAATTTAAAACAACAACAACAAAAAACCTACAGAGTGGCCCATTAGACTGAAGCAATAGAACCGGGCCTGCCTTTTTCTCCATCTTACCTTTGAAGCTTATGTTCTTTGCTCCAGCCCCGCAGGCTTCCCTGCTGTTCATCAAACCACCAAGGCCTCTGCGTCTGCTCTTTGCCCTGATGTGGAGGAAGGTCTTTCACCCAGATTCCCGCATGGCGTGCTCCTTTACTTCAGTTTGACCTCTTCTCAGATGTCCCTTCCTTAGAAGTGTCTTCTCCGGCCACTGTATCCAAAAAAACTCCTCGCTCTACTCCTGTCAGTCTTCTAGTCTTGCCTTGCTTTATTTTTCTTTGTAGCACTTATGTCCATTTACAACTACATTCCTCCCCCCACACCCCCAATCCCGCTGCCAATAGACAGTAAGCCCTGTGAGGGCCAGGACTTGGGCTGCATTTACTCCCACCTGTATCCACAGCTGCTAGAACCCTATCTGGTACATAGTAGGACCTCAATCAGAGCAGAATAAAGGAACAAATCAGTGACTGAGTTTTAAATCAGTGACTGACTTTTACGTGATGCGTGTTGGTCTTAATTGCTCTTCCAGCCTCATGTTGAAAAGTGTGGCAAGTAGGAAAATGTTAATCATGCAGATGTTTACGTTGGAACCGAGAGTTTTTATAGAAGAGAAAATGAAAGTGTCATGTGCTCATTTGGTGCTTCATTTTATATTGTTTTGGTTTATGGAGGTGAATGTGGAATGATTTCAGACAAAAAAGAGCATGCCATGGTCCTTTGTTTTCTCCCTGGGAGATAAGCAACATGATTTCAAACTGTAGCAGTACCTCAGTTTTTAGCTTTGAGAAATGAACACAGGCCCTTCATAACTGACAGCGGCAGTGGACTTCAGTCCTCAGACTTTTCGAGCTGGGTAGGATACCAGCGAACGAGAGCTTGGAAGCACGGTCTTTTTCTCATATTTCTGCAAACTCCTCTGCACAAAAACATATCCTTGGGAAGAGAAGTGACATTGTTTTCTGTATCCAAAACTGTTTAAGAAGTGGGTGGAAACACCTATTAATCTTGGCTGTGTCGTGACTTGAGCATATTTCCTCCTGTGAGGCCGGGTGGACTCCAGTTAGCCTTCAGGTCGCCTGTGTTTCCCTTGGCAACAATACAACTGAGTTGGGGGTGGGTTGCGTTGAGTGTCCTGAGCCTGTTGATGACTGTCAGCAATGAATTGTCTTTTTCTGATCTAATCACGGCTGCGCCCGTTACATGTGGATTCGCATGAGTGTCTCTGTGTAGGCACTCACGCATGTGATGGGAGTCACACGTTTCACCAATGACCGCACTGAAACCTGCACGTGTTTCCTGTAGCTGTGTGACTCCGGGAGTCACAGCTTGCTGCAAATTCACTTTTCCCTTTGCTGCCCTGTGTACCCCCAGCCGTGGGCTGGATCTTGTATGGTGTCCACTGACACAGAGTTCCATGCTTTGCCGTGCGGTGGTACTTGAGCTGCTTTCCACCTAGAATTAGGGGACATCTTCTCTCCTCCCTTATGGGGATCACCGAATGCTATTTTGGGCAATTCTGCCAGGTCCCTGTAAGTGGGCTGCACCGTTCAAGCTGGAGGAACTCTTGGTGTCTGTCTGTCAGCCTCTGGATAATCACAGACGTCTATCGACTAGGGGAGCTGTTCCGACCAAGCCCAGCACTGGCAAACAGGACTGTTTGTGGGGGCGTTTCTCTTTCCCATGTCTATTCCCTTCGTCAGTGTCCGCGTTTCTGTCATCTAGGGAATGTGAGAAGACCTCCTCAGACTCAGCTCGCAAGGTCGAGAAACCCCTGCGTTGTCTTCAGTAATACTGTTCCTGCTGGCCCCAGCACAAGGTTGCTCCCCCTCCCTGCCACGTGTGTTACTGTCATTTGTCAAGGGACACCACTTTCTTCGCCTCTTCAGAAGTCAGCCTTCCTCCTGAACTCGGTCAGAGCTCAGGCACAGATCACGGTTATCCCGGTCGGCCCAGCCGGCTTTCCACTTTCCCGGCTCTAGCGCCCACCTTTGTACTGGGCCTCACATCGCCAGGCCAGCAGATGCGACTGATCATGTGTGAATCGCTGTCCCCGGGTCAGGTCCACACCTCCGAGGGTGCTGTGGACACGGCCCACTGTTCATCCACTCGGTAAATATTTATTTGGGAGAAGATCCTTGAGCTAGTTTGCCTGCCTCACCTGTTCAGCCGCTGCAAGCTCTGTGTAAACCTATCACGCTGGCTCTTTTCTCTTTTCCCCCCTTTTCACTTTCTGTTTGCTGCTTGTCCCTACGATCCCCTCCCAACCTCATCTCCAGTTCCAGTGTCTCAGTCTTTTTTTGTCTTCATTCGTCACCCTTTTCCTAATCGGCACATCGGGTCTGACCCTAATGCCCTTTTTTAATTCCTTAATTACATTTGATTTATGGTAGAAAAACCAGTGGAGAATAAAGCACGTGGCAAAAGGTGGCTTTAAGAGTATACTTTTCTAATTTTCCTGTAAGATGGAACTTTATTTTCTTCTACTTTCCTGTCTTAGGCGAAGCTGTGAGATTAAGTGTTTCTACAGCAGCCTTGCAAGATTGTCATATTTACCAGGGAATTATTTTATAGACGAAAAAATTTGAATTGGCTTTTAGTTTCAGAGTAAAGTAATTGCTGGTTAAATGACTTACCAGTCGTGGATCAGACCCAGTTAATGTAAATTTGACTCTCTCTTGAAATAAAAGTTGAAAAATTAAATTTGTTCCCTGGTAATTTGATTTGTAGGAAATGGGGAACCAAGGATTCCAAACAGGGCTTTCAAAATCAGTTCTAATTAATTGTGTGTGTAGATGCATCAGCTACGATTGGGTGGCAATTAGTCTAATTATGTTTAAAATACGGTTGCATGCTTAAATAGATAATAGCACCCTCAGGCCTGCCTATCTTTTTCTACTTTCACCTTTAGGCACGTAGTGAATTTTTTGGCCATTAAGCGTGACCTCGTCAGTCTTTGGAGCAGAACAAAGTGACAGAATGCATGTGACCGGGTCCCACCTCCTCCCCGCTCAGTCTGATAGTTCAGAGATACACGCACACAACATACCTAGATGGAAAGATTAAAACATGCTAGGGAACATTCATGTTCCCCTCTCACTCCCCACCACCCCCCCGTTTAAATCCTATTTTTGGAAAGCCAAGCTCTCTCTATATCTTTCTCATGCTGCCCCATTTGGAGTAAAATATAGCTGAGTCCTAGTCTGCATGCTATGAAAAAATTTGAGTTTCCCAGTAAAACTTGAACAGGTAAACACCTTGCCTAACGACATACCATTCGCATGAAAAGACTCAGTTGGAGGCAAAGTAGAAGGGCCAGGTAAAAGTGTCATCTGCGCTTCTGAAGTTGCTTTATACCCATCAGGCCTTCCGTTGGTGCAACTTGCAACTTACAATGGATGTGACACCCCTGGCAGAACTGTGTTTTTCTTTCTGATTTAAGCATTTGATATTTGTACAGGTGAATGACCAGAGAGATGTTTTCTCCACCTTTCGTTAAAAACTAATGTGACTATTTTTCTCTTCAGTAGATTGTTTCACGGGAAGAATCTGTTGAAGCTGGTCTTGTACAAATACCCCCCTTCCGGCCTGCCTTTGATTTCTGGTAGCACTCAAAATGATTTATAAATCACGTTTTAATTTTATAGGCTATCCTGCAGTTACAAGACAACAGTCTTTATTTCTGATCTACTGCAGCAATTTTCCTTTTTCATTCAGCAGCATTTGCTGTATTTCTGAGCAATTTATTTGTAGCAGAAAACTGAGGTTTACTCTCATTGGTGGGTTATGGGTTATAGCTGGGTTATGTGGTTTCTCCATGTACGTTTTTCTCCCTCAACAACAGGATCTTGAGGGTAGATAGCTGGTGACTTAGGCCAGTTTGGAGCTTTGTTTTCTGAACTATTTTTGCTACTTCTGGAATAAGGACACAAGTTTACTTCATTTGTGGCTATCAAATATAGTGGATTTATGTGAACCGTAGACAAACGTAAATGGAGATTTAAAATACGGGCATTTGAAAATATAGATTATTGGTCAGTATGCTACCTGCTATGACAAGTACGCACCGTCATTAGGGCCTTCTGTGAACGTTTCATCCGTAGACACAGGCTTAACTCTAGATAGATTTGTTCAGAGCTGCCAGTTTCATTTCATTTCCTTCTTACAGGTGTCCCTATCAGAGTTGATAAAGTTGCGTTTGAGAACTTCATTCTTCCTTTAATCTTTGAAAGACACAACTCTTACTATGGCAAATATAAGCAAATTCTTTTAAAATCGAGACCAGTTTAGGCATTTGGTTTGTAATACAGCAAAAGATAAGCACATTATTTTAGCAGGTGTTTGATGCCAGTCATGCTCTCGCTGTGATGGAATATCTGCTTACAGAGTGTGGGTATGTTTACTGTAGTGGATTTGCCTCTGTGCATCAGGTGATCTATGTGACGATGTAACTGTGTTTTGCATAAGCTTTATTAAAAACTGGGTAACTCCATTTTTCAGTTTTATAATTTCAGCACCTTTTTCACACAGAGCCTTATACACCATCCTTTGTGTAGCTTAGTAATCAAATGTTAAATAATTGAACAATTTTAAAAATTAAACTGACAGATTCTAACAACAGAACTGGAAAATCACTGATTAAGTTTAGAAAAGCTTAGCATTATGGGGTTGTTATTGTGTCTTGGTTAAATATGTGCCACTTAAAAAAAAATCATTATTCTGTCCTATGTATTATTAGATATCCTTCATATATCAACTCATCTTAAACATTCCCACATGCATTTTGCTCAGTTAGGACATCAGATGTTGTGTCTTTCCCTTTCAAGTAATTCTGGTTATAGTTAGATGAACTTAAATTATTAATTTATGGTCTCGGAGAATTTAGATTGATGGACATTCTGGCATTGGCAGTATATTGTATTCTTGAGTCCACAAAAAAGATGTATTGTGGAACTTGAGAATTAGTTGGAAAGCGATCATCTGTCTAGTGGCTTAAAACAAAAACAAAAAACTGGGAAGAGTTTTTCCAAAGCAGCAGGAAATACTTCCTGAATCAGCACTGGTCCATTGTGTGGCGGGGTTTGCAGATTCCTAATTAAGCCCCTGAATACTTATGGTTCTCAGTTGACATGGGAGATTTTTAAACTGGTGGTGAGGCGCGTGTACCTTTGTGTGTTTGTGTAGGCAGCTGAATGTAGTGACTAATAGTGAAAATTAGAAAAAAAATAATATGTGTGGAAACAGCAAGAAAAATTGAAACAATGTCTTTAAAAAAAAAAAAAGTAGAACACCATCCCCAAAATCACTCCATGTAATTTCGAGATCAGACAAAAGGATGGCCAGAGCATGATGGGAGCATGTAGGAGCCTGTTGCTACATCAGAAATGAACAGGAATGCAGTTCCAAACCTCATTTACTACTCTTTAGTCTGTTGCCCTAGAGACAGACTTAACATATTGACTTTGGCAACTCCCGGGTCGCTTGCCATGTCTGCAGTTAAATGAAAATCTGAATTTGTGATTTAAAAATATAAGTTTACTGTAGTTAGTGCAACACATTCCATTTGTGGTTGGGTGGGAATTTCCAGAAGGTTCTAAGTCATCTTTTGGAAAAGAGCAAAATCAGTGGATCAAAGGAAGAATTTTGATGCTAAAAAGTTCCAATAGGAAAACACAGTGAATGCAAGCAAGGCTTACTAAAAACCCAGTGCAAGAAGCCGTTGAAACTGATTTAAATTTCAGGCATCATCTCACTTCGTAGCGTGAATGAGGTAACTGGAGAATGTAGATAACAACATTAGTAGTCAGGGGAGTGCTTCAAATACCGTTTAAAGAGGAAAATGAGAGAATTAGCCTAAAATGATCCAGATCCCACCCAGTTCTAAATTTCAGTGATTCCTTCGAACCAGTGTGAGCTTTTCAGCTTTCTCTTACTCTGTCTGCTGTGCCTTGCCTTTTGGTGTTATTGTTATTCTGTAGTTGGCAGTGAAAATGACATTTCAAAGATTTCCTTGAAAAACACTAATCCAACTAGGGATTGTTTTAAAAATATCAAATGAAAAGAAAATCACGGAGCTGGGAGAAGGGGCTTGAAGCCTGGACAGCTATAATAGAAATGCATCCTCTTCCCTGCAGTGCTGTTTTTCAAAAGCACCTGTGTCAGAAACGCCAGGGCGCTGATTAAAAATGCAGACTCCTAGTCCCACCCCAGACCCACTGATTTTGGTTTCCTGGGGCTGGGACACGGGAATCTGTATTTTGAACAAATTCCTGTGCCCACTAATGTTTCAGAGAAAACACTTCTAAACTATTTAAGTGCAAATCTTAGCTATGAAGACATGAATTTAATGTTTCAAATCTCTTTCCTCTGGGTATCATTTTGGAAGTGGTATTTTATCCTGAAAATGAAAGAAAAAGATTACTTAGATGCTAGAATTTGAGCCACTGCGCAAGTGAGGTGTCTGTGTGGAGAGAAAAGTTTTCACAGAAAGAAGTTTTATGTTTGTGATTAAATCACCTGTCAGATTAATGATTGAATTGGTTTAGGCGGAGTATTTCCCCTTTGGGGACAGTGACAGAGAATCATTAAGCATTATAATTTTTACTCTGTTCAAAAGAAAAAAGTATTCTAATCGAGGTAGAAAAATATTTGACGAAGACTCATATCCCTCCCTTCTCATTGAAGGATCCTATTTATAATATTTTTGGCATGTAAGCTTTGTTGTTCATATATAGAATCTTCAGATTGTATTCAAAATATGAATAACTGGAAAATCAAATGACCTGAAACTTTATCTCATGTGTTTTGAAACAGTTTTACTGCTATGCTTTCCGCTGTTTAACTACCTGGTCAGCAGACTTAGGGACCCCAGGCATACGAGCTGCAGAAGCTCGCAGCACTGGTTCCGCACAGCATCAGAGGGCCTTACTGGAGGGATCTGGCTCATGCCTGTAGCAGTCTGCATTTCAGTAACCGTGCTACAGAGTCAGGTTGTCCCAATGACATTTCAGCAGGATCTCAGCCTGTGCTTTTGATTTTTCCTTTTAGAAAGATAGCCCTTCTAAATAATACTTAACACGTATTTCCTATACGAATTGAGGGATGTTTAAATTTAGGTTCATTTCAGCTTTCTCTTACTCTGTCTGTTATGCTTTGCCTTTGGGTGTTATTGTTATTCTGTAGTTGCAGTGAAAATGACATTTCAAAGATTTCCTTGAAAAACACTAATCTAACTAGGGATTGTTTAAAAAGCGTCAAATGAAAAAAAAAATCATGGAGATGGGAGAAGGGGCTTGAAGACTGGAGCAGGGGCGTAGGTTTAACTTTCTTAGCCCCTAGAAAATGTTTTACAAAGAAGTCTTCACTCTGTACCAGAAGGCCTTCCTGCGAGGAGCGGGATGCTTGGATGTTCAGTGACATCTTGTAAGCACATAGGTCATTGAACAAAGAGCTTGTGGAGAAGAGAGGTAAGTTGGGTAATGAATAAAGCAGGTTAGTATCCTTCGTTGAACAGACTTTCTGAAACCACTTCCTTAAATAATTAAGTGAAAACTGCATTTATTAGTAAAACACCTTGAGAAGTTTGAATTGACTTTGAAAAAGTTGATTGTCTTATGATTCCACTCTTAGATGTTTCCAATGTCTTGGAGAGTTTGTGCTTTGTGATTCTCCCAGGAGATCTTCATTACTTTTAAAGAAAAGTTTTAATCGCTGGGTTTTGTGTTATAATCGACAATTAGTTGCAGTTATTCCGAGCACTTCTTGAAAATAATGGACTCGTTGCATCACTAGAGAAATGTTTGATACTGAGGGGGACGTTGCTAAAGCTGGAATGGTTAAAAGTTTCAAACCTAGTGCTTTTTGATTTCTTTGGGAAAGTCTTTGAGCAGTTATTTTAATAAGAACGCAGACAGCATACACATGGAGCAGCAGTGACTAGCTCCAAGGTTGATCCTTACAGGTGTCTGGTTTGTTTTCTGAACAACATTTGTGACTCAGAACTTACTTCGTTAACCTCTCATTTCCTTCCATGATTGACTTCTTGAACATGAGGTTTTTTCTGTATGGCACTTGTGGACTTGGCCTGCATTGTATTCTTCATGGCTTAACAGAAATAAGGGATGGTAGCAAAAATACTCCCTTTATACAAAGTAGGTAGATTTATAACCTTTCTTATTGGTTCATTTTTGGCTGAAACAGTGACCCACATATGGTTGTAAAAAGGCAAAATTTCCATGTTGAAGAGGGAGGTAAATAGGAAAACAAGATCAATGAAGCATTAGTTAAAGGAGCCAAATGTATCTCATATATTCTAATATCTAAGACTTGAGCAGGGACACTGCTGAGCAATTACACTGTCATTTTTGAGAGTGCACGAAAGACCGATATGGAATCTTCAAACTGGAAAAGGGAGGGGGAAAAAAAGAATTAGCTTGGGAATGATTTGCCTGTCAATGTTTATGCCTAAAATAGTTAATTATAATATCCCAAACATCAAATAGTAGGAAAAAGCATAGGGAAGCTGTAAGTTCTGCTTCTGAAGTGATGGGAGGCAGAACTAAATGTGAAGCAGGAGAGAGTAGAAGGAAGATGGTAACGATAGAAGAATTCTTTGTAGCAATATGTTAGTGCCACCCAAGTGTTTTCAGAGTGGAAGTGAGTGTTCCCTAAGCTAACGAGCCTGGAGTCATTTTATTGAGCAGTTAGACGACGACGTGCAGTTCAAGCAAACCCTGGCAGCTCGGTTGGCTGAGTTGCGCCAGAATAAAGGAGGCAATGACTTCTTCCTCGTGAAAGGAGCACAGAGCTGATTCCTGACCCTTCTGCTGTCAAATCTGACCTGGAGGAAGTCATTTCACCCTGATCAACAACAATCCTTAATTCTCAGCCTTCTCTCCCTCACGTGTCCCTTAGGACAGATCTGTAAGAATGTGCTGTGTGTTGGACAGAGGTATCCCGTAGATTCACGGTCCTGGTAAAGTGGGAGGGCAGCCGCTTAATGGCAGCTTCAGATTCTGTCTTTTTCTTAGTGGTGAAGATGGCTTATTACCATTTGTCCAGGGCCGAATCTTTCTACACCTAGGACACTGGGAGTGCGTGTGTGTGTGGGACTCCCTTCCTCCCTTCCTCTCTGCTGTGATGAGTTTTACTGGTGCAGGCTGGACTTGACCTAACGCCCCAGTTCTGGACCAGCTTGGAGATACTCTCAATTCTCAACTTTTTTTTTTTGTTTATTTTAAACCTGAGGCCTCAGTATTTTCATTTCTCACCAATCCTATCGTAGAAACATTTGTCCAGGCAGCATTTTTCTCAAGGTGTCTGGGAGTGGTGGCCAAGTGTTTACAGAGGGTGTGTTGTCCTCCTGGCTCGTCCCCTTGTTCTGACATTCGGTCTCTTGTCAGACTCTTGGTGTTAGCTTCCCATCTTCTAGTTCTCAGAAGAGGACGTTTCTAATCTATCCCCTCATTTCGTCTCTGTGACCTTTGGCATATGTAGGTCTAGTGGGTCCAGAAACCGCTGGAATTTTTTCTCTTTTCTTTCTTGAGTTTGTAAGAAGAATCCTGTGTGTACGTGAAAATGTATTTTTTGTTTTGCTGGAGAGAGGGTCTCTACACACTTCCCTTAGACTCTTCTAGGGCTCCGTAACCCAAAAATGTTAAGAACCACGGGTTTGGAATAAGCGAATAAGCTTATTTCCTGTTTCCTGATTAAGACTGTAGGGTAGGCTCCCTCTGCAGTCTTATTACCAACTCCTTGTCAGGAGTATGTGTCCAGCTGACCTCCATCTTCACTGGCCTCTTGCTGACCTTTCTGGTCTCAGGGTACTTCTCCCTAATTTTTTCAAAACTCTGCATTACTCGCCATCACCAAACTTCCAGATTCCTACATGTGGCTCAGCTGGATGTGTCGTCCCCTCCATGAACGACCTTCAGGGCCTTATAATTCAAATCTGCATTTAGAGATACATAAAACTCCACGTACACATTTTATTACCCCAGTTCCCCCACTAAGCTGTTTTGCAGTAACGCAGAATATTTTTTCAAAACGTTAGTGTGGTTCTTCTCTCTGCCTTTAAGCATGTCTTCTTCACCAAAAGCATGTCTAATAAAGCCTTCAGAATCATGCATTTGTACCATGCTAGTTTATTGATACAGTCCACCAGCTTACCGGCATGAACCATTTCCACTCGTGAGATCAGTTTTCTTTCTTTCCTGAGTATATAAAAAAAAAAACACCTGCTGAAAATTGGCTTTGGATGATTTTGCTCTTTAAAATGTACCATGATTCTAAGCATAATCTTCTTTCTAGCCACATTCACCTTCACTGTGTGTCTAGGAACATCCCAGGTTGGTTTTCCACATCACATCCCTCCCTCTCTGTCAGCTTATTTGCTTCCCAGTTACTACATGTCAGGTGCTGGTTCATTAGTAGACATTACTGTGCATGTCACACAGCCAGTTGGCACCACATTTTTGGCTCCTTCTGATGAATCTCTTTCTTCTTGGCTAGTAAATGAAATCTGTTCATTGAGAACGGAGAGTGTGTGTGTGTGTGTGTGTGTGTGTGTGTGTGTGTGTGTTTGTTTATACGTGTATTACTGGCAGAGGATGAGGCAGAAGCAAAAGATGGGTTGGTTAAGTAGTCATCGCTCGTCTGTTTTCTTTCTTTTATCCTTTCTTCAGCATTTTGTAGCAGCGGAGATCCTGGGTTTTGTTATTCAGTGTTTATGCCCATCAGTCAATTTTATTTGTTAGCTTTTGAGTCTGCATATTTAGTATTTTATCATTAGAATAATAAGAAACAATATATCTCTTTACATATCCATTGCTCGTGTCATAGAGACCCAGGTCCACAGCGATGATACCTGTTAGCTTGAAGGGGGATCTGGGGTAAGCAGTGGGTTCTTGCTGTGTGCCACGCGAGCTCCTGGGTGCGTTATGTGTATTTTAACTTGTTTAATTCTCACAGTAATGCTATGAGGTAGCCGCTTTTATCTCAATTTTACAGATGAGGAAATAGACACAGAAAGGTTAAGTAACTTGTTTAAGGTCACACAGCTAGTAAGTAACTGTATTATTTAGAATAGGTTAAGCTATGGTAAAGTAACAAACAACCTTTACCTTTGAGGGGCTTACCGCAACAAAGACTGACTTCTCACTCCTGACACATGTCCCGTGTGGGATCACAGGGGTAGCTAACTCACAGTAGTTACTCAGAGACCCTGGTCAACAAAGCCTCCATCTCAACACAGACTTCTAAGAGGGGAACTGGTGAGCGAAGCCTGGCTTTTAAAGCTTCCACTTGGAAGTGACGTGACATATTTTACTTCTGCTCGCATTTCATTGTCCAAACCAAGTCACTTGGCAATGAGTGACTGCATTTAAAGGAAGTGGGGAAGTGCAGTCCTGCCATGTGCCAGGGAGGACAGAAGAATCGAATGTTTGTGACGAGCCCTAATAATTCACACAGCGGACTCCGGACTAGAATTCTGGCAGTCAGGCTGCAGAGGCTGTGCCATTCTTACAGCATCGTGGCCATAACTGTAAGAAAATACATGGCAAGTATCCTGAGGAATATATGGTCTAGAACAGTTTTGTTACTTAGGATGCAGGAGACACATCATTGAAAGACATTAAGTAAAATCCCCCTATAACATGCAACTTATGTGACCTGTAATGATTATGCTATTATATGAGAAATGGTGTAGCAATAAAAGGTAAGAACGTGGATTCTGGAGTTAGGCTTCTTGGGTTGAAATACCCGCTCTGTCACAGATTACCTGTGTGACCTTGGGCAAGTCACTTAACTGCTCTGTGCTTCAGTTGCCTTATAGTTAAATGGGAATAGTCATAGTACCTATCATATAGAGTTACTGTGTCATTGAAAGGGATTTTAAATTTTTGTGTTTGTGTATATTGCTATTAGAACAGGGCGTACGGAATTCATAGTAAATATTGAATACATGTTAGTGTTTTTTATTATGAATTTTATCATGTGACAGTAAATGACATCTCTATAAACTTAGCTATACGCAGAAAAGTTTGATGACTAGGTTAGTCTGTAAGGATATTATTGTGTTATTATGTAAGCCAGATTTTCATAATGCTTGGATACTGTTTAATGTTTATAAGTTTCCATTTGCATCCATTAAGAATTAAGGGAATATTGTGCTCTTTTCCCCCACAGAAGGATTATAGGTGGAATCCTGTTTTAAGAATATCAAGAACATAAAAGCACTTGTTGATTTAGTTAAATATATTTGTACCCAGCAAACCTAATATGTGAAAAATCTAGATGTGGGAAACTTAAATTTGAGTTTTATTTTGTTTTGTTTGTTTGTTTTTGTTTTTTTTTCCAGCTCTAGAGCAGTCGTCAGTGGGGGCATGGGAGTGATTTTCCCTCTACAGGGGACATTTGGCAATGTCTGGAGACATTTTGTCATACTGGACTGGGGAAGGCGGTGCTACTGGCATCTAGTGAGTAGAGACCAGAGGTGTTGCTAAATATCCTACAATGCACAGGACAGCCACTCTCCCCAACAAAGACTTACCAGGCCCAAATGTCAGTAGTGCCCAGGTTGAGAAACCCTGACCTAGAATTAGAAATTGATTTACTATGGATTGCTTTAAATAGAATCCTTAAGAGTGCAGGTAGATTCATGTTGTAGTAAATACCATTGTGGTGACCTATTGGAAATAGTATGAGGCTATTTCTGAACACGGCCAGGCAGCTCATTCTAGCAAAGCTGTGCTGGAGGTATAGCAAAGTCCATGAAATGAGAAGTCTAGTGTTAGAAGTGTGTTAATCTTCATCCATGAAAGCAGCTGTTAGGATATCTCTCTTCAGATGTAGTAAATGGTCTTCACTGACACCGATGTTCTTTTAACTGCTATGACGATATATTTGAGGAGTTATGTGTTCATTTGTTTCCTGTGAGAACTGGAAGATTGTTGTATTTGGTTCGAGATCATATTCTAGATCGGGGTTTCTCAACCTCACACCATTGACATTTTGGGCTCGATAATTCTCTCTCTTTTTTTTGTTTTTTTTTTTTGTTTTTGGAGGTGGGGGCGTAGTCTGTCTGGGCATCGTAGGATATTTAGCAGCATTCCTGAAATCTACTAGATGCTAATAGCATCTCTAGCTGACAAGTAGGGACAATAAAAAATTTGTCATTGCCAAATGTCCCCTGGTGAGGAACGGGTAGAATGCACTCAGCGGAGAACCCCTGTTCTGGAGTAATTTGGATGAGGACACTGCTTTCTCAGGGTTTTTTAGGCGGATTAAACGGACAGGTGTAGCAGAGTCAGGCAGGAATGGAGAAACAACAACAACCAACCAGCAGTACTTTTCAGCGTTAGGGATCCATACAGAATCAGAATGACGCTTGGAGACCACTATCTCTGAGTACAGGATGGGGCAGCAGATGGTAACTAACAAGGACAGAAAATGTTTTAAAGCTGCTCTGGGTAAAAAAATGAAGAAATCGAGGGGGAAGGAAGACCCTCAGACTTACCTGAAAGCTAGATTTTCAATTATGTCCCTTAATGAAATCTCAGCTTATAAGGGCAGAGCTGACAAGTATGGAAGAGTAATGGTTCTGTGGAATAATAGGGTAGAGGGAGGTGGTTTGCTGATTAAATTGCTCATTATCTGGAGGCTATGAAGAAAATCAGTCAATGAATTATTTCGGTGAAATATCACTTTCATTTTTCCAGAAGCCAAACCACAAAACGTTTTAAAATAACCATATTTGTTTTTCATGTCTTATAATGACAATTCTTCCTTATCAATTGTTAATGAGGTAAAGTGTGATGTAATGAGTTAATAGACACAAAACATTTAGAGTAGCTGCCCTGGATGGTAAGCTTTCTATGCATGCTACTTACCATTAGCTGTTAATGAAGACCATGAATGATCATATTCAGTGCAGTTTTAATTTTAAATTATTTTATTCTAATTCTTTGAAAATTGGTAATTTTTCTATGATATGTAGACTACATGTTAACTTCCAGATGTTCAGAACATTGAATTAACCAGAGCATCCCATTTACCAACGATTTTGAGTAAACTAGAATTTTTTTATTATCCGCTACACAGTAAGACTTAATATTTACAACCAGGCATTTTCCACCACTGATCAGATTCATAGATTATATCATGTTCAGAGTTTAGGGATTAAACTAAAGTCCTGCTTAATTTTAGTTTAATGGGCGTGAACCTTATTTGGGGGTTTGAGCGTATCACCGAAGAAGGGTAAAAAATATCTAGAAGCAACCAATTTTCCGGACTAAAGCACAGTTTATAAAAATTTACTGAACCAACTTGATTTTGTGTATAGCTATGAGGTATGGACTATGCTGTTTCAGGCAGAAAGTATCTGATGAGTCAAGGTCAGTTCATTTGTCCCAGTTAAAGCACGTCTGTTATGACTCTGGCCTGTGATCTGACCAAAGTTTGCCTTTTATTTTAACTTCAAGGAGTTGAGGAGAGAGGGCCAGTAGAATGCGAAGACCTGCATTCGAGGGGCTATTTTAGCCAATTATTTCAGCGTTATTCTCTGACCTTGCGCAAGTCTTTTGATCTTGTTGAAGCTCCGCTTCTGACATTTAATGGGGATAATAATGCCCACTCCACACAAAGTGATTGTAAGAGTGAACTAATTTCACAGGCGCTGTGAAAATCATGAAGCTCGAGGACTTGGGCTGGCTGTTGTTTCCTAGTTTCTACTTCTGCTCTTTTATCCTCTCCATGGCTAAAAGCGACCTTTTCTGAGTGTATATCTGAACACTCACTGCCCTGTGTACAGCTCAGAGCCCTCTCTTGATGACTGATGAAAGCCCGTAAAAATGCGCGCTGTGCAAGAACCTGTTGGCTCTGACACCCGCTTCCTCTCTCACCTCACATGGCCTTCCCAGTGCCCTAGCTGCCTATCCAGTATTTCGAATACTCAGAGCCAGTTCCTGCATGTCCGTCTTGGAGCGCGCCATCCCCTCGTGGTGCGCCTCTCCTCCCTTCGCCCACCTGCCCAGCAGCCTGGCATAGCCTTCTCTTCCCTTGGCAGGCAGGCAGGCCTTCCGTGTCACCAGTCCTGTATCTTGGATGTATTTCCATTCTCGATTTTTTTCAACTGTTGAATTTCTTTTTTTTTTTTTTTTTCCACTTTTCTTCTAGACTAACAGGTTTTTAAGAACAGGACCTAATACCTGTAGGTCTTTCTATGTCTGATGTCAAATAGTGCCTGACATACGGTGTAGTAGGTATTTGATAAATATAGTTGAGTGAATCAATTACTGAAGAGAGATCGTTCAGGCAAAAGTAGAAAAAGGCATCATTGATGGTTCAAGACTCGGATGGGGACAATAGTGGCGGTGGTTATGGGTAGTTAGTTGAGGGAGAAGTGAGTGACCTGTCACAGCTTTGGGCAAATCTAATCTTGACAATTTAGAATATTGAGTGTAGGAGAAATTTATTTTCCTTTTTATTATCAATAACAACTGTGGGGCAACAGACATCAGATAGAGTGTAGTAAAGACAACAGAAATATAATAACAGGACATTTTGGTTGAATGCTCACGTCCCCGGACTATTCTAAGTGGGTGGCGTATTTTCCCTCAGTTTATTCTCACAACAGCTCCGGGTGGTAGGTGTTATTTCCCTCTTCCATTTCTAAGTGAAGAAACGTGGGCACCGAGAAGGTACATAGCCCGGGGCACACAGCTGCTGTCAGGCAGAGCTGGGCTACAACCCCAGGCCCCAGCGCTTGTGGTCTTTACACTGTAATTTTACCATCTGTCAGCAGGCGGATACTCATTGTCTAGAGACCTTGTTTTTTCAAGCTATTGAGCCTGCCTAGTGTGTTGTTTCTACTTAATGACAGTAAACTTAAAGAAGTAGATCATATTTTCATAGGACTTTAAAAGGGGGGAGTCAGTAATATTTGAATAGTTAACATTTTAAGCTTAAAGTTGAGATTTTAAATTTAGGTTGAAATAGTTCTAGAATTTTATTGAAAACCAGGGTGCAGATTACTTAAAGGAAAGTTCCCATTCCTTCAAAATTTGCCTCCATGTTTTTAATTGACTATTGCTTTTTATTAACTCAGTGGGTGAAGACAAAAACCTTTGCAATGCCTTCTATGAATCCAATCTGTTGTGTATATACAGTGGGTGGAACAGCCAGGGCTCTGTGGGAGGGCCCACATTTTGAGTGAGATACTTTGACTATTTATAAACATGATATGGTTTGTTTAGACTTGGGTCATTTAAAGTCATATTGGGTTAAGCATCATTTCTTTTAAATGACCCATCCATATAAATACAATTCGACGCGGCAGTACATTTTCATATTTGTGTGCTTCCAAGTAAATCTTAATCATAGTTGCAGTTTGGCACTCTTTCTGCATTTGATGTTTGTAGGTATATCTCGTAAACTCTCAAGAACTAAACTGGGGTTGGATTTGTTCCCAATTGTGATGAGACTGCTCTGAGTGCTCAATAAGTAAGTAATACTGTAAGGAGATACTATCTGCATTAGCATTTTCTTCTCACCCTCCTGTCTCAGGCCAGGATATTTATAGGGGTGTTAGGAAAACTTTCCGAAAACAGTGAGGGTGAGCAGTTAGAAGTTTCAGTGCTTTGGGACTTTAAAATTAAGAGTTTTAAACAATTAATGTCCCTTGTGACCCTCAAAAGGGGAGCACAGTATATATCCTTTCCCAAATGTATGTGATCAGAGAATAGGGTTTTTTGCTTTGTTTTGTTTTGTTGAGGTACACCAATTTACATTGCCAAGTGTTCCAAGGAACATGGTCAGTTTGGGGAACCTAAAGTCATATATTTTAGAATGCATCATTACCAATTAAATTGCTATTTTGAAGATTCGTAAATTGTTCCTTTGATCATTATTTAAAGAAAGTGGCCCACATAATTATTAGAGAATTAAATTTTTGACAAAAGAGCCATTCTTAAGTTCAAGTATTTATTCTATGTAAGTCTCTTCACTTAATAAAATAAAAAAAGTAGAATTGTAAAGATGAGTCCCTTTTCCCACAACTGAGGTTGGAATTAAAATGTCATGATTTATTTTTATTGGAAAGCAGTGACAGTTGAGACAGAGTTCAGATATCTTTGGATAACCAAACGGAGACTATGAGAGTTTCTGGAAAAAGTCACTCTTTTGAGATAAAGTAAAATTCACTTACTGAAAGTGTAGCCATAGGTCAACCTGCCTATAGCAGAATGAATTATAACTATGGATGGGAACCTTAGGACCTTGTCTAGAATAAGCCCTGAAATGTGATTACTGTAATAGACATTAACTGTTTATGAACCTAAAAGAGCTCTTTGGTGGGCTATTGTTATTTTTAAAAATTAAAGTAAGATCTTTTCTAGTTTGCACTCTTAGAATCATCTGGAATTTCTCTCAAGAACACTTTTTTTTTTTTAAATAAAATTTTAATCCTACAAAATTTAAGGTGTTTGTGCAGTTATTCAGCAGAGTGAGTCTAGAATTCATAAATTAGGGCAGGGAATTCTAAAGAATTGTTTTGTTTGTGGGTATGGTGTATGTCTGTGTATCTGTATAAAAAAATAAAACGTTACATGTACTAATAGATGATTACAAATTGTGGCAGACCGAATGATGTCCTTCTTCCCTAGAGATACCACATCCTAATCCCTGGAACCCATGAATAAGTTTTTGCATGGCAAAGGGGGAATTAAGATGGGCATGGAATTAAGGTTGCTTTAGCAGACCATTCGAAGAGGAGTTGATCTTCCATTATTCAGATGGGTTCATTGTAATCACAAAGGCCTTTGTAAGTGGAAGAGAGAAGCTGAGGAGGTCACAGTGATGCCATGTGAGGAGGACTCAAACTGCTGTGTCTGGCTCTGAGGCCGGAGGAAGGACCCATGAGCCAAAGAATGCGGGCGTCCTCTGTAGGCAGGTAAAGGCAAAAAAATGGTTCTTCCCTCGAACTTCTAGAAAGGAATGCAGTCCTGCCGACACCTTAATTTAGCCCACTGAGACCCCTTTTGGACTCCTGACCTCTAGAAAAGCAGGATAATAAATTTATGTTGTTTTTGAGCCACATGTGGCTTTTTACCGCAGCTGTAGGAAGCTAATACAGTGTATATTGTGTATATTGTGATCTGTCTAGGTGGACTGTTAATACTTGTATTTGAAGATCACCTGATTTTGTAGGCAACATTTTCTAGTGATTTTAGTTCTTACAGGAAGTATACATTTAGAATATGTGTTCGGTGATGATCTGCTTACTGCTCTGGAAACAGTTTAAAACGTAGACTAGTGGAACAGCTGGTGGAAGAAGGTAAGCATTGAAAATCCATTATGTTACCATTATGGGACATAAGATCCTTAATAAAGTTCAGATCAGGGGTTTGGGATTGAGAATCATTTCAGGATTCCAGGATTTATGGAATTCCCTCCATTTAATCTTGTGGCATTATTTATTTATTTAGTTAGTTAGTTAGTTTTCCTTATGAGTTTCCTGAATTGGAGCATTTTGGGATGCAAGTATCCAAGGGTGGTATGTTTCTCTGTGGGAAATTCCATTAGAGCTGTTCCCTTGCCTTGCAACATTCCGCTTACAAGTGGCTGGGTGTGTCTCGATGGCACCGCGCTGCTGCCTGAGGTACACAGTCTCCCCACTCTTGAGTTGTTTCCAGTTCGCTGGGTGAGAAAGTCACGCAGAGAGTAGTTATAGATCAGTACGTTGGTACCGTCAATAACGCATAGTTGGCATGGAATGCCCAGGATCCCAGCTCCCCCTGCCAAATGGCATTTCAGAATATAACATGCTAATTCAGATTTTAAAAGAAACATTATGTTTCTGTGGACTCCATTACAAGTTGTGAAGCATAAATTCCGACTTGACACCTGCTAAGGAAACCACCTATTTTTGTAGCCATGGATGGTCTCCATGAATCGTTTTGCCATGTACCCTGTATCAGTGAAAGACGAAATCTTTTGGAAGCAGATGCAGTTTATTCAAGAATATTTAAAAAATATGTGAAATGGGGAATAGTTCTTTGTTTCTTAGTTACCACTTCAAATCTTTTTAGTATTTAATAAATTAAGAGATTTTTGAAACTAGGTTATTGATTGGTGTTATATAGTCTAGTGATTTTTTTTTTTTTTTTGGGTCTTTCCTATTCTCCACATTTTGTAATAGGAATTAATTGAACTCTTGATTATTTTTTGTGTGTTTTTAAAACCAGTTTGGTAATTAAAGTAGCGAAACTTCAATTTAGAATTAGGGGCAAGTAATACTATTTTAACTCATTCAGTCCGTCATCCAATCACAGTTATTATAAGACTTAAGCTTCACTGACAATTTTGGCATACTGTATAAAATATAGTTACAAAGATACATTTTCATTATCTACTGTAGTTTTCTATAAAATTGATGGTGCAGCATGGCCAATTATTTAAAAAGCTCCAGGCCTAACGACATTTGTTTCTGGCTTGTGCTTTTTCTGTAACTCCCTTTTTTTTTTGGGGGGGTGGGCTGTTAGCATGAGCTATGATTGATGCCATGTGAGGAGGACCCAAACTGCTGTGTCTGGCTTTGAGGCTGGAGGAAGGACCCATGAGCCAAAGAATGCGGGCATCCTCTATAGTCAGGTAAAGGCAAAAACATGATTCTCTCATTAATTACTCAGTTCATCCTGGTATTCTGTTTTCTCCTGTTCCTTGTTTGTTTGTTTTCTAAATCAGGCCCCATGAAATTTTTCTTCGTTATAGCATTCTATATATGTATTTTGCATTTTACTGCTATGGAATAGTGGTGTGATGGTAACCAGGAAGAAAACTTGATATACAGACGCAACAATTAAGGTGAAAAGCAGAATCCTTTTGATTTATGAAGTTAAAACTGAATTGTCAATGTCAAGTGATTATGAAAGGCAAATCAAGTAGGAGTTTAAATCATTTTCAGAAACAAAATAGACTCTCTTTCTGTATAACATGTTTTTCATTGTGTAGAAGGTTCTTCTTCATTCACTTACCAAAGGTATTTAACCACCCACCTCTTTCATTCCCATTAAGTGCACTAAACAAAGGAGACAAACTGTGACTCACAAAATTTGGTTGTTCCGATGTCACGACATTAACTACAATAATGGCATTCGTCAGGATGTTTGTTGTTCCTCCTAAAAGTGATTATAGGAAGTGCGTTACTATATAGAGCCTATTCCCTGCCTCATTGGTCACCCCATAGCTTCACATACTGTTGACTCCAGTCTGTTATGTTTGGGGGTGGGCAGCAGTCAGCAACAGGGCACAGAATAAGTCATGTCCACGGGTCACAGAGCTGGTCATCTGCCCTTGTCCGCCAGAGGACCAAGTGCCCTTTCTCCTCTCCAAGGCTATCCTGTTTCTGCCCATCGCTTCTGTTACCTTGTTCTTTAGTAGATGATGGTCATCCTACCGTTTTAGTCTCTCCCTTTTTACTGGTTCTTCTCTTTCAGCTCCTCACAATTAATTAACCCTTAAGACACACACACACACACACACACACACACACACACAAAACCCCCCAAAACAAACAAACAAACAAATGACCGCTGCTCTCTCAGGCTACCACTCCTTTTATCTTCTTCATTTTATACCTGTCAGCTGGAAAATAATATCGATTAGGTGTTTCATCACCAAAAAGGGATTTATTTGGGAAAACGAAAGGATTGCAACCCAGCACATGCAGATGTGGCAAGACGCGTACACACTCTGGCCTGTGTGCCAAGATGCATAGGGTATTTATAGAAGGGAAAAGGGAAGTCAGAACCATAGAGCTTTCTTATAAACTTAGAGTTCTTCCTATAGGGTCCTTGCATGTGGGGTTCTCGGGATTACGTGAGAACTTCCATGAACCCGAGCTCCTCCCAGGGACCCTCCTAACTGATTATGTTTGCTTCAAGTTGCAGTTCATCTTTATCATAACCAAACCTTGATAAATAGTGTGCGGTCATCTGTATTTCCTAGAATGACTCACTTCCTTTAGAACTTTGCAGTCACCTTTCTCTCGTGATGAAACTATACTCTTAACAGTTTCCTGACTCTTCGTCACAAAAGCCATCAACCTTTTCTCAGTCTTTAGCCTCCTTTCCATCTGTGCATTTGACCTTGCACAGAGCTGGGCTCTTGAAAGTTCCTCTTTCCTTTCCCTTGTGCCTGGCCTGCTAGCCAAGATTTTCTCTGCCAGCCTCCTCTCTGGTGGTGAGGTGATTTCAAACTTGGGGCTTTCGTAGTCTCCACTGTGCTCATGACGCCCAACCAGCCATCTCCGGCCCTAACTGGAGCTTGCGTTGTGGTCACACACAGTCAGCCGACTTTCCCACCTGTGAGGTTGGCCAGCGCGCAAACCCAGTGTGTCTGAGGCTGAAAGACATACTGTCTTTCTTCTCAGATCTTCTCTGTCCAGGTGCCGTGCTTTGTCCATGGCCAGTCATCCTTCTGTCACCCAGGGTCGAATCTCAGGGTCATCCAGTCATTAAGCGGCACTACCTTTGTCTTCGTGGTGTCTTTTGGATGCACCAGTTCAGCATCGGCAGCCTTTGCCCCAAGGACTGGGGTGCAGGTCTCCCTCTCTTCAGTGTTGTCTTTCCCATGGAGTTTGCACACTGCCATTGGATTAGTCCACTTAAGCATGAAGGCCTTTGGCACCCTGTCACCTGCAGAAGGAGACTACACATCTCGGCTGGCCCTCAGTGGTCCAGTGCCTGCTTCCCATTCTGGCCTCGTCTTTCACTTCCCCTCTTCCATCCTCGGCTCCAGCTGGGTGCAGCCCCATTTGGCAAATTCCGATGCCTCCTTCACACTACTCCTAATACGTAGCACTACGTTTCAGCATGCCCACTCTAAGCCTCCCAGTCCAAGCTGTCACAATCCCCGGATGCCTGCAGTAGCCTTGTTCCCTTGTCCTGTCTGCATCGCTTCTTGGCTCACTTGATTCCGCTCTCTGCTCACATAGCTCCCTCTCGTTGATGACTCTTAGAGAAATCCCCCGAAATCACCGTGCCTTGACCCTGCTTTATTTTTATACTTACCATACTACCCAACGTTAACTTGTACGTACATGTGAGTGTCTGTTTGCCTGTTTCCTCCCCTGGAAAGTAAGCTCCATGACAACAGTGACTTCCGGGTCTTGTTTGCAGTGTATCCCCAGCACGTAGAACAGTACCTGCGGCTGTGTTCTGTGTTCAATAAACATTTGTTGACTGAGTGGTTTAAAATGTGAATCACTTTAAGGCGTGGCGTAGAATACGTTTTGGATATGAATCGACTGAATGGTCAGATGTCCGACACTTGCCTGCCTCATGCTGTGGTGTCCCCATTGTCCTCATCTATTTAGAGTGCCCTTTGTTTGCCTCTCTAATTCGTACCCATCCTTTTCGGGCCTTTCCAGCTCTTGCCTCGTTCACAGTGCTTTCTCTGACCTTGCCAAGCGCTCAGAACTCTCCTAGAACTTTATCTTATTGGATGTGCTGCGTTCTGCCGGGAGGTGTGGCTCTTTGCTTCTGTTTCTGTCTCCCTTGCTGGTCCGTGCTCAGTGTTCTTTCCATCCTACTATCCCTGTGTGTGGAGCACAGCACCTTGCATTCAGTGGGTATCCATTACCTGTCAGTGGATTAGGTGTGCTCTTGTACTTTCCTGAGAGAAAGGTCCACCCTTGAGGTTTTGTGCCAAGAAAGCCCTGGAGGAGTGCCGTAAAGTAGTCTATATGTTGGTGGACGGATGCCACATGGCGGGGAAAGTTGGAGGCGATACTGAGTGCACGTCACTTTTGTGATAGAGCCGCAGCTGGGCAACCATGGGGGCCATGCCGCTGGACCTTATAAACCCCCACGGAGGACAGGGATGCTGCCAACACAGGCAGTTACACCAGCCCACTGGGCTTCAAAGTCAGCTCAGAACTTTTTGTTGTCGAGTGAATTTTATCAGCTGGACTCACGTGTTGGAGGCAAGGTAGGGAGCGGCACAGAACACGGGGAATAAACATGCTCCATAAAAGTTAAAGAATCACAGAGTAGAGAGTTGTTAACGTTAAGTTCTTTCTCACTTTTAGTTGTAAAAGCATTTTAGAAGGTGAAAGATTAACGAGGGAAGCAGTAAACTGACTTAAATTTGTCCCTCAGATTGTGATTCCACTTTTATTGAAGCCGACTGTTATTATTTTGTTATGGTATTTATCTAACCCTTGTTAATTTGGAGTTAAATTCTATTATCTTAAATCCCAGTGAGGAAGGTATCAAAATATATAGAACGACTAATGATTTATAGTTTTAAAGCATGTAATAATCACCACATTGCTGATTTTTATATTGCAGTATGTTTTGCCTTGGGAGGAAATATAAGTCAACCTTAAAAAAGAAAAACAAATCCAAATGGATTGAGTGTATATTATCACATAGTAGACATCTACACTTGATAATATAAGGGAAAACTATAGAGTATTTTTTGGATGGGTAGGTGATGGGAGGAAGGCTTACTTATAGAAGGATGTTATATAGTTTAATATTATTGTAGTCTGTTTATCCGCTAAGCACTAATTTATGCTTTAGCTTAGCACTTCACTGGGTGTGGTATATAAAGACGTAGAATCCCTCTAATAAGAGGCTATCAGAATTGTAGAATGCCGGTATTATGTGAATGATGAATTGTAAAATTCATGGCAAATTTTAGGGAGTAACATGAAATATTATGTCACCTTGCATTTAATAGTTATGTTCCTATAAGACATAAAAGATGTTGCCTTTAGTTGTATATTATAAGGTATGTTATAAGGAATATAGTGTTTGTGTGTTAAAATGAAATGTTGTCCTGAAGGTTTTAACCTAATGCATTATTTGAGTGAACCTTCTTATCTAATGTTAATGTTTTCTAAATTCTCCCAGAACAGAGTTGTTGTTTAACTGATTGTGGTAAATCTTAAGTTGTATACTCCTTTTCTTTGATGGAGATCAAAACCAGCCTTTTGGGCAATTTTTGAGTTTGGTTTTTGTGGAAAGTAGGTCTCAAAAGTGCTTCCAAGTCCATGTCTGCAGGATGAGGACTCAGCCGGTTGATTGTCCATCAGTTTGTTGGAAAGACCTATTTTGTGTGTGTGTGTGTGTGTGTGTGTGTGTGTGTGTTTAAACACTTCTCAGAGTTCTGTTTATAAACATTGTCAGAAGCAGAGAGTGTTAGGAGTCCTCCACTTGAAAGAAAAATGACAAAAAGAATGAAATCATTACTTGACTATCCCTTGGTTCCACACGGAGCCCCTCATCTCAGTGCCACTAGAGAGCACAGAGTGACGTTGTGTCAGCAATTGGAAAACTGTAAAATGCTGTGTGTGCCTCTCATTTCTGATTAACCACTTGAGACCTTTTGCTATTAAAGTTGTGGGTTTTTCCCCCCTTCTTCTGCCTCCACGCCACCCCCTACTCCAGTTCAAGCCGTTGTTTCAGTCTAGTTGTGTAGGACACAGCTCCCTGGCCCAAGTCAGCACAGAAACCCATGCCCACCTCGGTGGCTGCTCACGACAGCCCAGCTCCAGGGAGAGCCATTGTTCACAATCTTAGCTGTAGAGGGCGCAACTCACTGGCCTATGTGGGAATCGAACAGGCGACCTTGGTGTTAGAAGCACGGCACTCCAACCACCTGAGCCACCAGGCCGGCCCTAAGTTGTGCTTAAACTGTTTTGACATGTGATATTCAAAGACCGTGTACTCTTAACTAAACAAGAATTACTGGTATGCTCAACTTCTGCCTTTAAGGCAAATTTTACCTGTGACTGACCTTCAATATCATTAATTTTAACAATAATGAAAACCTCTGCAATGACTTTGTTCTTGAAAATTATAGATACTCACCTCATAAAATGTATGGATTTATAGATTCTTACCCTAGATTGCGTTTTCATGTAATTTCAAGTTCTTTTGTGCATTACATACTGATAAATAATAAAAGGTTTTTAGTATGTTCAGGCTTTGTGTTGCATAATTGTGAACTCTAGAGCTCTGTGGGTCAGTTGTTTGAGGAACCCACTGGCGTGAAAGCTAATTCCACTGGAGCTGGGTGCTCAGGTCCCAAATTGCTGGAAGGTGGGCAGGACTTCAATTTGCTAGAATTGCCAAAGGCCAGATGATGGCTGTTTTCTTGGAACAAAGCGAGTGTTCCCCACCTCTAACACCTGCCCAGCTCCTCAATCCACCCTTGCCAAAATATACACTCTCAAATCACTAGAAAAAGGAAAATTTATCCTGTGGAGGAGAGGATCAAACAGAAGTTCATTTGGTTCCTTTTTGACTGAGGACAGCTAGTGTAAATATTTAATCATAGAACTCGGGTAATGACATGTATTTAAAATGAAATTTCTTCTTCATCAGTCTCCATTCATGTGAAGAGTCAGCTAGCCATGGACGTTACGTGGTGTTTTTCTTCTAGTTGTAGTTAGAAGAGGTTTCAGAGTAAAGGAAGAAAATTACGACAGTTTAAATGTCATTATTAAAACGGTGAAAATTATGCCCAGTGTATAACACAAAATAATTTCCTGCATTCGCTACTTCTCTCTTAGTTACAGAGAAGCCAGCGTAATGTGAGGCATGCTGTTCACTTGACGTGCAGTTAATTTTAGTATTTCTTTGAAGCGTGAACCAGAAGTTCCTACTTTCTCTTCTTTCCTCCCTCTATCTTTCCCCTAATTTAGATTACCACAGGCTAAATTTGAATTGATTGCATGGATGTTGATTGTTAATAAAAAAAGAAAACAACCTGTCTATCCAAGTATCATTTTAGTCAGCTGAGAGAAAACAAAACTCAGAATAAAAAGCCTGATATTTCAAGAGAATAAAATAATTTTACGCGGGGTGACAAGTAAATAATTGACTCTGACGATTGCTTCCTTGGTAGGAAAGAATAGTAGAGGGGCGCAAATGAAGAAATATTCTCACCTGTAGCGTGTATAAACCCCTGGATGCAACAGCAAGAATGCATGAACATGGTTCTTGAGTTTGGGCTCCGGGAGTACTCAGAACAGCTGTCTCCAGGCTTTCTGCCTACAAATAGGCCTAAAGGAGACAGAACACAGTAGACAGAGCCGAACAAATACAAGCTGCCCCTTACACACATCCCTCAAATATTTGGTAAGGGATGTTGAAGGAGAGCACGTTAGTTTTTTAGCAGATAATCTTTGATAGCATTAACATAGTTTGTTTTAGGAAGAAAACCTTGAAAATAAAGCAATGGCTCCTTTATTTGACAATGGATAGGAAATAAGGTATTTCATGGCTCATTATTTATCTAACTGGAGTTGATGATGCCAAATACCAGAACCCTTTTGCTTTTTGTCATTTTTATTAAATCTTTTCCTTAAATATATCGAGCGCTCCTTACATTGAGTGAACAGGGACTACACAGCATAGATGAAGCCTTTCTGGAGGATTTGCGGTCACCACTACATATACTCCCTGTCTCCATGCCTCAGCAGTCCAGAGTCTGTCTTTCTGTCTTTTGTAGCGGTCAAGCTGTCAGTTATCACCTCTTCCACGTGCTATGCTTGCATCTATCAGCTACTCCTAATTTTTTTTTTATAAGTTGAGAAATCAGATAACTATACTTACTGTGAATTCTCTGTTATGTAAGGAAGGGTTATTAAGGAGTTCGAGTATGAATTCTTTGTGGTAAGTTGTGTTTGGGTGGAGGAATTGGCTTCTGTGTTAGAGGGTGGATTCATCAAACATCTGACTTCGAAATACTGTAAATCACCATGAAAATCCATTTTCCGTTTTATTAAATATAGTGATATACATACATACATACATAATGATTTACGTAAATGTAAATCATTGCATTTTTAAGGCACCTTGAAAGTATGTTTAGCTCCTAATTACCTGAAGCAAACGTTTACTTCTAGATTACCTTTACTTAACATTTTTTAAATTCTGAGATGCTTCTTCCCATCAATTAATTAATTCATGTACTTACTAGGCACTATACCTATGTACATACCTACAAATACATTTTAATGTTAGCTTCAACCAGCTACAATTAGGCAGTTAATGCTGCTCTAATTCTTAAGCTAATAATAAATGACTTTGGCTTTATCTGCATTTTGGATCACGGCTGGTGACATTCCCTTCTGGTCCCTGCTCTGCAGGCTGAACCCCCATCCTGAGGCTTCTGGTCCCAGCTCCAGGAAAATGGGTGAAAGGAGTTTCAGTTCAGGCCAGTGATTTTTTTATGGGGGAAGAGTGGCAAATTTTAAATATTTTAAATAATAAAAGATCTGCCCCCCCAAATGTGTGTGTATATTTCTATGTATGTATGTAATGTATGTGTACATATATGTATGTACACATATTTAAAATAAAGATGACTCTGTCAGACTTGATTTGGACATAAAGTCCTTGCACTGATAAGAAATTACAGCAAGATTGCAGAATGTAAATTAATACATAAAGTCTATTGCTTTCCTCTCTACCAGCAATGAAAAAGTGGAATTTAAAATAAAAACCACAATACTATTTACATTAACATCTCCAAAAATGAAATACTTATGTGTAAATCTAACAATATATGTACAAGACTTATATAAAAAAAACTACAAAACGGTGCTGAAAAAAATCAAAGAAGAATTTCATAAATGGAGAGATACTTTATGAATAGGAAAGCTCTGTATTGTCAAGATATCAGTTCTTCCAGCTTGATCTTTAAATTCAATGCAATCCCATTCAAAATCCCAGCAAGTTATTTTGTGGATATTAACAGACTGATTCCAAAGTTTATTGAGAGGCAAAAGACTCAGAATAGCCAACACAATATAGGATAAAAAAAGAATTAGTTGGAAGAATGACACTACCTGACTTCAAGTTTTAATATAAACCTACATTAGTCAGATAGTGTGCTATTGGCAAAAGAATAGACAGATATTCAGTGGAATAGAATAGAATGTGCAGAAATAGAACCACATGAATATAGTCAAAAACCAAAGTATAAAAGTCCTTGAAGATAACATAGGAGAAAAATCCAGGTGACCTTGGTTATGATGTTGACTTTTAGATATAACACCAAAGACACAATCCATGAAGGAAAAATTAAGAAGCTGGACTTTATGAAAATTAAAAATTTACTCTAAAACACTGTTAAGAGAATAAGAAGACAAGTCACAGACTGGGAGAAAATATTTGCGAAAGACATAGTTGATAAAGGACTATTATCCAAAATCTTCAGGAACTCTTAAAACTCAACAATAAGAAAGCAAACAATCCTATTAAAACTAGTCAATAGACCTTAACAGGCACCTCAACAAAGAAGATACACAGATAGTAAGTAAATATATAGAAAAATGCTGTACATCATGTCATCAGGGAAATGCAAATTAAGACAACAGTGATATACCCACCACATAGCTCTTGGAATGGCCAAAATCCAGAACAGCGACAGCACCAAATGCTGGTGAGGATGTGAAGCAACAGGAACCCTTCATGCATTGCTGGTGGGGATGCAAAATGGTGCAGCCACCCTGGAACACAGTTTGGCTGTTGCTTACTAAACTAAACATACTCTTACCATATGCTCCAGCCGTTGTGGTCCTTGGTGTTTTATGCAAATAAATCAAAACTTATGTTCACACAGGTATTTATATCAGCTGTATTCATTGTGAAAACTTGAAAGTAACTAAGATGCCCTTCGGTAGGTGAATGGATAAGTTAACTGTAGTACATGCAGATAATGAAATATTTGTCAGCACTAAAAAGAAATGAGCTAATAAGCCATGAAAAGACATGGAGGAGCCTTAAATGCATATTACTAAATGAAAGAAGCCAATCTGAAAAAGCTACATGTTATATAATTCTAACTGTATGATAGTCTGGAAAAGGCAAAACTGTGGAGACAGTACAAAGATAAGTTGTTGCCGGGAGTTATATAGAGGGTTGGAGGAATTTTGGAGCAGTGAGCCTATGTTCTGCATGATACTGTAAAGGCGGATGTAATTATACATTAGTCACTTGTCAGAACCCATGGAATATACAGCATCAAGAGTGAACCCTAATGTAAACATTAGACTTTGGGTGATAAAGATGTGTCGGTGTGGGTTCATTGATTGTAACAAATCAGTTAACTTCTGGTTGGGGGGGGTATTGATAGTAGGGCAGGCTGTGCATGTGTGGGGGCAGGGGGTATATGGGAACTCCCTTATACTTACTGCTTCATTTTCTCCAAGAGACTAAAACTGCTCTAAAAACTAACGTCTACTTGGAAAGAAAAAAATGGGAGGAAATGATGAAAAAAGAAAAACATATCTATAGATATTTGCTTAAATATTAAGAGTCCTGAGGTTATTGTGTCATTCTATTACTTCAAACTACACATTTTTATTTTTTCTTCGGTAATGATGAAATATTTCAGAGACTAATTTAGAAACTAGACAACTAAGATATCACAGAAATGTTTATTTCTTTTCAACACTATTTGTGACAGGCTAAGTAGCAGTATGAAAATTGGAGCGATTAATTAGCTACATTTGGGAAAAAGTATCTAAAACTGGGTTTTGCAGTTTTTCTTATACTATTGGTTTTAGGGTATAAAATAGGTTAGAAGTTAATATCACTCTGAAAAGCCCTTCATATGAGAGTGGAATCAGGACTGGTAGCCATCCAGATGGTGACTTTGGTTGGGGTCAGGATGATTTTGTGCCAGTTTTATTGGCATCTGACAAATTCTCTGATAGACAGAGGGTGCCAAAAAAGTGTATGCACATTTTAACAAAGGAAAAAACTATTAAAATTGTATTACTCAATATATATCGATAACAAAAGATGACTACAAGTCACATTTGACTTCTGCAATTACAAGAGGTGCTCAAAGTGGTTACCATCAGCATCCAGACACTTCTAGATTATGGCGAAATCCTGCCTGAGCAGCGTTGACCAAAGTGTCCACTTGTATTTATTTTGTTGGCACCCCCGGTACATGGAAATACAACTTGTGAATGCTTTCATCCGCCAATCACACATACATTTACACATTCGTTATCTAGTCTAATTGTTCATGGAGCTTTCCCCTTTAATTATGAAAAATGCTGTAGAAACACACAAGGCCTTCATTCAAATTGAAGTAACTGTCTAAGAATAGTTTGACATAGTTCCTCTTTACAGTAGACAAATGCTGATGTCATAAGCTGCTTATTCTGGGTTCTCCAGTGAGTGGTGGCAGCAGGTAACCTTGGGTTTAGGTTCTTAGAGAATGGGTTGGAATACTGAAATCTGCTCAGTCATGGACACTGGGTTGGAGACTTTTTATGGGACTTTGGGTTTAAGAATATGTGTTTTGTCTTTTGTTCTTATTTACATTGTCCTGTGAAAATAATTCTGTTTTGATGAAAGTGGTTTTCTGTTTTCTTTTGAGAACGTAACATTGAAGCTGCACCAAAAAATAAAGTAATAATTATGCAAAGTTGTGCATATTATTATGAAAAGAATTTTTCTTCCCCCGAGAACTAGGTAAGTGCAGTTTTATTTCAGTAGGTTTTATTCCTTTCATTTTAAATGCCCCGTTAGGCTTAGACTTCTTTTGGAAATAATGAACTAAAGTCTGCTTAATGTTTCATTATAATTTATGAAACTAGCATTTGCTTCCATTTTTGCATCATACTATAAATAATCATAGGTTAAAACATATCTAGGATATGAGCCAAGTAGTCACATAAATTGTTTTGTCTTAGAGTGAATTAGAAGGTAAAGTTCGTAGTTTTGAGATGCGAATAATCCTTTGTGATAAAAGGATGGAAATAAACAGCAAGGCAAATACAAAGAGGAGCAGAAGGGAATGGAAAAGGGTGAAATGGCAAAAAGACTCTACAAGGTGCAGGTGAGAAGGAGAGGTATTAGTGAAGGAGGAAGCAGAAAGGGACATATCAGATTGGAGAGATTTGCGGACTAATGGAAAGGCATGAAGAAAGGAAAACATTTAACACTGAGGGCCATGGATTGTGCCAGCACTTTCTGGTATGTTATTATATATCTTGCTGTCTCCTTTTGCAGGCCAGGAAACTTGAGTATTTTACATCACAGTGTGACTTAATGGTAGAAAGAGTCAGGGTTTGAATTCGTATTATTTAATTTTTCTAGTAATGCGTACTAACTCTCCTCCTCCACGCTTGATACTGAGGATAGTACAGTTTCAAGCTAGCTATGGTCCCTGTCCTCGCGCAGCTTACATTCCAGCAGGAAGGCAGACAAATAATTACACAGTTACAGTGTATGGTGATCAGTGCTGTAGGTAGGGGAATGCAGTTGGAGAATTTGGGGTGACAGCATCTCAAACAGACGACTCAAGGAACGCTTCCTGGATAAAGTGGACCCTGTTTGAGAACCAAAGGACAGGCTGACTGAGATAAAGACCCCTCTCGTGCAACAGACTCCTCGTTTCTTAATTTTGTTTGGTATGTTTTACATCTTTTTCCTCATAGCTATTTTTTATTTTCCATCCCTTGCTTATTTTTCGACCATAGAAACTATAGAGTCTTGACAAAAATTCTTATATTTCATTCATGCCTGGGGGTTTTTGTCCATGGTTGGGACTCACAGCCTACTTCTTAGCTTTGTCCCTTGAATGACAAATTATTTGCAGTGAATATTGGGCAGCTTTCTAGGAGCTGGACCTGAGTGGAGGAGACAGATGAAGCAAGTCTGTCGGCCGCTTCAGGTCAGATGTTTGATGCTTGATTCAAAACTCAGTTTCACCTCGTTTTGTCTTTGGGGTGTTAGGGCAGAATAGCATCGGTATAACTAAAGATGACTAATTGTCATTTACAGGTCTTTTAGGTTGTGTATTTGATTTAATAGTTAGGAATGAAAATTATTTCTGAAAGCATTAGGAAAGTAACATTTGACTTGATTGCCATTTTTCAAGTGTATGGAGACTAACATTAAATAAGACTGTGTGTGTGTATGTGCATGTATGTGTATACACACATATGTTTTTTAGAAACTGTTGTGTCTGTCTTACTAAGTATGGCTTTATGGTATTAAAATTTATTTTTCATCTTTTTCCCTCTAGCCAGGGATAACTATGTCCTTTCTCTAGTCAGAGTTTCTTTAGGAATTTAAGTAAAAGTGAGAGGGGAAAGGAGGGCACAATGGGTTGCAGTGGGTAACAAAAGGATGAATGGAATTCCTATAGAAGATAAAGTGGGTGGAAGGGCATAGGTCATTTAAACTCTGGACAGAAACTGTTAATACTTGGAGCCGGCCAATGGGGGCATGGATGAAGGAGGGTTAGTGAAGGAATGTCATTTCCTTTTAGGGAAAAAAAAAAAAAAAATGCTGGAGGCCTTAAATAAGCAAGTCTGAGCTAAATCTTTACATTTCTAAATAAACTGCTTTTACTTTAGTATGTTTCATTTTATCGGCTGTGTACCGCAGACGTGAAAACTTGGCAAATCAGAGTCCAGGCTCTCCTCACCCAGGTTTGTTTGGGTTTTTTCTTCCAGCCCCTGCTCCTCAGTGTGGTGCAGGAGGACCCCCTCTCCCCCCACCCCTACCCCCACCCCCACGCCCACCCTCACCCCCACCCCCACCATGCTGTTGTCCTTAGCCCTGTGATCTGAGTCCAGCCCCGCCTGGAGGGTGGCTCCTGTAGAAAGTGGCACCTGTATAAACAACCCCGTCTCCTGTTGTCCCCCGTTGTGTGGTGGTGGGTTTCGACCCAGTAGACAAGTCCGTACGGAAAAGGGAGCTTTCTAAACAGTGTAGACTGGCTGGAACTGCCCTGGCCATCACCTTCTACTGTTGGGTTTATCTCCCCAGCGGAGCTCGCAGCGGCAGGAACTTGGAGAGCTGAGCTTCTGAAGACCACTGCAGAGATGGCCACAGAAGGACAGAGCTCCACGCTTTTCAGTTCTTCCTGAGGTAGCATTGATTCAGAGGCCAGAATCTAATCTAAAAGGGTTTAGTATATTGTGGTGACTTGTTTTAACATGTAAGACTTTTGCTGGAGCAGGTGGTATAAGATCCAGAAATTAGCAGATCTCATTTCGTTTTAGATTACGGCCCCATTCACTTTGTCCTTGACCCGTTTCTTCGTGTCCCATAGGTAACATGACAACAGTGCTCAACGCCATTTTCTTACTCCTCTCATGGCTCGGTGTATCTTTTGCTGCCCACCTTATAAAGGTTAGACCTTCGATACAGTCAGGGTATCCTGAGAGCCTGCCTCAGGGAGTCTCTGTATAACTTACCTGTATAGCAAGCACCTTTGTGGAGGACTCGACCCAAATGTTTTTCAATGTCATTTATTTAATATTATTAAATCCTATGAGCAGTCTTTTTTGGACATGAGACTCTAGGGCAGTGTTGGCAGACGCCTGGCAGCTAGATGATGGCAAGGGGACATGAATCCAGTGGAACTTCAGTCCTCCTCTGTAACCAGAATTGTATGTATGGCCCATTGAGGTGTCATTTTCCAAGTATTTGGAGGGGCTATGTCATTGAGAGCAGTAAATATGTCATAGGTTTTGTTATGTTCGTCTTGAAGTGTTCTGATATTCAAGCGTGCTCTTGAGAACCACTGTTCTAACTAAATTCCTTGAAGTGATCGATCTTGAGAGAGACTTTAGGGGCTGTGTTTGTCAGGTTGCTGCATTTGCTGCATTCCAGAATTCTGTCGTTACTCCATTTAAAATATGAATTAACAAAAATTATTTATTGTTCTTGTATTGCTGGTGAGGGGAATAACCTACTGTAAAAGGCCCCCAATTTTAAGCATAGCTAAAATATAAACATCTCCAGTGAGCTGGAATTGCTTTTTCAGAGGTCTTTTTGCTAAAGGGGATTTGAAAACTTCTTTGGATGTGGTTTGCTTGTTTTCTCAAGTCAGGATTTGGGTTTGTCCTGTGTGTATGTGTTGTTAAGAAATTCTTCAAATATCCCTGGTTTTCTTTATTTTCCTTGAGGCAGAAGAAATTTCACTCAGTGTCAGTGTGGTGTGTTGGCAAATTTCAAGACAGGGAAAGATAGAAATTTATCAGTCCAGTTACAGATGCCATTGGGCTCATCTCAGAGTTACTGGCTATATTACTGCATGAAAAAATATGCTGGAAGATTTTTCTGACAGGTAAGTATTTGCCAACAATTTAATGAGATCAAATGGCTTAAAAGCAGCCCAAGAAGGATGTTTTGTGCTGCACTCGCCCCTCTGTTGAGGGCAGTGTATTTGATATGCCTGGAAATTGGCCTGCGTTTTTAGGTGATTTGTGTTTTTAGGTGACTTGTGTAAAATCACAGTCACTAATGTAGGAGATAGCACTTGTGAAAGTCTGCCATGCTTATTACTGCCTTATCAGTGAGGTTACAGAAATATAAATTCATTTTTATAAGAGAAATCTGACAAGTCACTTCTGACAAGTTTTTATAATAGAAATCTGACAAGTTTCTCCAAAGCTATACACATGGTATTAATTTTGACCCGATTCATAGGTCCTCTGATACCCTAACACACAAAAAGTGTGTGCAGAATAGCTAGACTTACCGGCATTAACTTCCTTGCAGCTCTTGCCAACAAAGGAACACTATGTACTAAATCTGAATCCGGTTTCAAAACAAATGTCAAAAGTTTAAAACACTGGGTTTACTGGAAATGTAAAGAGCGCATTTAATGAAGGTATTTCTCTTGACTCCCTTGTTATTCTGTCAGCACATCAGGTAACTCCACAGTGCTAGTGAGTTTCCATTTTTATATATGATTCCCATCTTTCCTTTATTCACTAATGACTGATTGACATAGCGAAAGGAAATTCCACCCTCTTATAAAGTCCTTTAATCAGCAAGTCAACTTCTCAGTATTGTCATTTTTTTCAAATTCTGGAAACAAAATAAATTCGAGCCCAGTTTCTTCAAAAGGGAGAAGCTGGTATCTGCCATAACCAAACAAGTTCCATTCTTCTTTGTGTAAATTAGGTTTATATTAAAACCCAAATTCATGCTCTAATCTTTTTTAGCATATGTGTATCATTAAACTTGGTTTACTTTGGAAAATTTTTGTTTGAGGGTTGTTGGAGGAGGGAGACAATATATTACTGTAAGAATATGCTGTTTTGAGTTTGAGGATGATGCAGCCTTTGACATGGAGTAGGGCAATTTTTTTTTAATTTCATCTTATATTATTTATTTATTTATTTTAATTTATTGGGGTGACAATTGTTAGGAGTAGAGTAAGTTAATAAGATTAAAATGTGCTCCAAGTTTCACTAAATTAGTTTGATGAAAAGATGTGCACCTCAAAATTAAAAGAAACTGCAGTACTCAACACCTTTAGGTAAATGGACTGGGAATAGTATTGCAATCTTTAGAAACTAGTATGTTTTTTGTTTTTGTTTTTTATCATGTTCAATGTGAGATTTGTTTTGGGTTACTTTATCGCATTGAATAGTCTACCATGCAGTTTTCTGAGTTTCTTTTTCCACAGGCTTTAAATTAGGGAAAAGTAAGTTAGAATGAGGGTGAGAGAGAGAGAGAGAGAGAGAGAGAGAGAGAGAGAGAGAGAGAGAGAGAGAGCTGTAATTTTGGAATCTTTTCTGTGTGTCAGGATTATGCCAGGCGTTTTTTGCATAGTGGTCTTGGGGGATCAATACAGTTTTTAATTCCCATTTTGCAAATGCTAACTGCTGAAGATCACACAACTAGTTACTGGTGCAACCAGACTTTAAACTCTTGCCTGTTTAGCACCGAGGTCTGTGTTCTTTCTTGTGTACTCCTAAGTAGGTATTTTCATAGTATCACAGATTGCTGGTACTGCTTAGGGAGTCTGGAAGAGCAATTCAGAAGAGTTATCTCTTCATTAGAATAAGATAAAAAAGGATTATTCAATCATTCATTCAAATATTTTTATATGCCACATACCGTTTTAGGTGTATCTTCAACCAAACAAGCAAAACAGCTTTCATTCTTTCATATCATTTAGCTATGATTTACACATTTCTAGAAGATAATTCCTATTTTTGATAGGGATTGTTAAAGAACAACCGCAGGTTATTTTTATTTTGAGGGAATTACAAACAGCAAAATGTTTTGAGTTGTGAGTTAATACTCTGTGATGCACTTTATGTATCTAGTAACTATGTTAATATGCAGCTTAATGGGGAGATGCTAAAGAACAGCATTTATTTAGGTGTGTTCTATGGGGTATTTGGTCGAATAATTTTCGGAAATGCTTGGTTAAACACAAATGAACAGGTTTCTTTATACAGAACTTTGTGGAGCCCTTAATATGCTAATGTGCGCTGTCAGTCTTGTACAGTATTTCCCAAGGTTATTTGATCATAGGCCTTTCTTCCTAAGAGCTAGCTAGCTAGCCCAAAAAGCGTTTCAGGAGAACTTATATCACTCTTAAATGCAGAAGGCTATGTCTTCATCCTTTACTTTTTTTTTTCTTTTCTGCTCAGAAAACACATGATAGTCTTTCAAAGTTCCTTTCATTGAAGACCACCTCAGCATTTCTAATGGTAAATTTAAGCTGTACTTTAGGTGCAAAGATTAAATATCTGACGACAATAAATTGTCTAAAAAAAATCAGAGGGTTAGGCTTTCATTCTGTCATAAACTGCTTCTCCGCTTGTCATGAAGTTAACTACCGTGTTTACCCCAGTCTTATATTAATTTTTGTTCCAAAAGACGCATTAGAGCTGATTGTCCGGCTAGGTCTTATTTTCGGGGGAAACACGGTAGGTAAAATTATTATGTTGTTTCTGTAGAAATAGGCACTTACGCAGGCCTGGAATTAACTGATACTTTGGTTTCTGAAGGTAGATATTTACTGCCATTATGTTTTCAGAGGTTCAGACAATTGTCACTATGCTTTAAACCCAAATAATAATTATAAGCTGGCTGCAAGCTGCAGACTTTTATTCATTTTAAATTACCCTTTAAAAAGAACCACATCCCCTCCTTCAGATGAGATGGTAAATTGAAATAGTACTGCCCACCCTGGACTTCATTTCTCATCCACACAGAGGCTCACTGTTTGAGGCTGTTAAATGTGTGCTCTATTTGCCTGGATGTGTGGGCACAGAGAAAATACAGAGGGCTGAGCATCAAGGTTGATCTCATACCGGGAACCAGCCTCCTACAGAGGGAGGTGAGCATTGACCTGAAGAAGCGAGGTCCAGAAACACAGAGCAAACACTGTTCTTTATCTTCCCTGCACCCAGACGCTGTGTGGCACAGAGCAGGCACTCAGTAAATATTTGCTGAATGACTAAAATAGCAACTTCCTCTTCAATTCTGTATCCTGAGATCAGAGACAATTGTCGGGGAACTCAAGGTGGTTTCTTTTCTGAAGTTGACATTTGCCAGGTGCCATGTTAAGTGTTACATATGGATCATCTCATTTAATTCTCACAACAATCGAATGAGATCCTTTTCCATTTTACAGATGGGCAAATTGAAGCTGGAGACTATGAGATACTATGCCCAAAGACGCGTACGTGTACCTCGTAACTCGTGGAGCCTGGTTAGGAATCCCAAGTGGACACTGTGGTATTTGCAGTTTTAACCAGTATCCTGTGCTGCTAGGTTTCTCTGTTCGTCTCTGTAGATGATAGATAGGGTTTCAGTTTTAAGACCTTCTCCCCAGAACTTTTTAGTGGTAAACCTTTTATTTACATTGGAAAGACTAAAACCAACGTATGATTTTGACTAGGAAATCGGAGCTCAAAGGAAGTCAGCAGTGTTTTCTCTGTGACATCACAGGAAGTTACCATGGAAATGATTATGGTATTATGAATACAGAATTATAAACTTGAGTGGGAAATAAGCTGCCTGAAGAGACAAAACTCTGTGGAATAGCAAAGTTGTCACGAAAGTGCCTTTTAAATTTTAGATGAACAAACTTAGCAACAGGAGGTCTAAATGCCTTGTTGTCTCTTTCAGTATTCCCAAGCATCAGTATTAAATTATTCCTTTAACTCTCCCTGGTTTTGTTACTGCTTTGAGAACTTGTTGAAATTAAAATAATTCCCATGTGTGCATATGTGTTTTTAGTGTGTGTGTGTGTGTGTGTGTGTGTATATATATATATATATATTTTTTTTTTTTTTTTTTTTTTTTTTTTTTTCCCAACTCCTCCCTGCCCCAGGCCCTCTCTACTCCCGTCTTCAAGATATCCCCAGTGGAGATAAAACTCTTTCCTGGTTTTTCCATCAACAAATTCCCTATAGATTAAGTTAGCACTGGTATTTGTTATTTGTTCAAGCTGATTCTGGCAGTTGGATGGAGGGAGTATAGTAAGAAAGTGTTATTTTTCCAACAGAAACTTTAATTCCAAATTCCATCGTTCCTATTACTGTTTAGTAAATGCAGTGCTTTCAAAAATGTTTATTTAAAAATATTGGATGTACTATATCTTAAACCTTGTCGTAGAATGTTTATTTGGATTTCCAGTAATTGGAAATGGCAGCAGTACTATACTATTGTTCACTATTTAATTTCTTTATATTTACATCAGGTCTGTCTAGCTCCAGGGCACAGTGAAGACCTCTGCTACTTACTGTTGTCATTTTATTTTGAAAAGGCTAACGATTCTAGACAAGAACCTCATAGTAGTTTTGGCCCCGTAGGCTCTAGAAACATGTCAATTTACTCAATTCAGTTAGTGCCACAAATTAATGTGGGATTCAAGGTATCTTTCTCCCCAGCCTCTTCTGATCTGAAGTATTTTCCTAATCTGTAATGAGGAAGAGAATAATGAATAGCAGTAGAAATGTCTATTAAATAAAAGGGAATTTTAAAATGGTAAAAGGAACACATAGAAAGTTGAATTGGTTACAGATATATGTGCCAGTGTGTCAGATAATAGTGATATTTAATACATATAAAAGACTATGTATGGTATATGTGTTATACCAGTGAGGTTATTTGAATGTTCTTTCATTGTCCCATTCCTCTACCAATTTGTGTTTAACTTTCTCTTGTCTTGTAAAAATAGAGTTGTGTAGTTTACCACATAAGTACAAATAGATTGGAAGAAATGATAACACATTAGTTTTAACAATTTGTTTTTTCCCCTTCAATATTATGCTTCTTATTCACCCATGTTGTTGTGAGATGTGGTTCATTCTTTTTTCTTTTTTTTAAGAAGGGGTAGTTTTGTGTTTGTTTTTTTTTAAATTGGGGAATATTGGGGAACAGTGTGTTTTTCTAGGGCCCTTCAGCTCCAAGTCAAGTTGTGTCCCTCAACTAGTTGTGGGGGGCGCAGCTCATCTCCAAGTCCAGTCGCTGTTTTCAGTCATAGTTGCAGGGACCATCCCATGTGGGAATTGAACCGGCAACTTTGTTGAGAGCTCGTGCTCTAACCAACTGAGCCATCCGGCCGCCCTGAGATGTGTTTCATTCTTACTGATGTATACATTTCCTTTCCAGTCTTTACTTTGACTTATGGCTTATTTAGAAATGTTTAAAAAATTTCCCCAACATGGGGATTTTAAATTTATCTTTATATTATTGATTTTTAACTTAACTTGCTTTGTGATTAGGGGACATGGTCTATATAATACCTATTCTTGGAAATCCATTAAGATTTGTTTTGTGGGTTAGCACGTGCAAAATTTTTGAAAACGTGTATGTGAAAACACTGTATACTCTCTCATTATTTGGTGTACTGCGTGTGTTCACTGTATCAGACATGTTTGGGAATCTCATACTAAATAATGGGTTTTATTTCTGTGTTTTTATGAAATTTTGCTCTATACATGTTTGAGGCTATTTTAATAGATGTATTCATATATATATATATATGTAGATATATGTATATATATATAGAATTGTTATACCTTCCTATTAAGTTAGATTTTTTTAATCATTATGTAGATGCTGTCTTTATTTCTTTAAGTTTTTCCCTATGAAGTTCATAAAAAATGGTAATGTATTTTAATAATCTTTATTTAGATTAATATTTACCAGGTGTATTTTTTCCATTTTTCACGTCTTTATGTTTTAGGTGTGTCTCTTATAAACAGCATATTGCTAGATTTTATTACCATTTTAAAAAAATACATTATAGCAATCTCCTAACATTTAATTGACAGGTTATTTTACATATATTATGCTTACTGATACATTTGATGTTGTACTATCATTTTATCTTATACTTTTGATTTGTCTCACTTTTTTATCCTTCTCTTTTCTCCTGTATCATCCTTCTTTTTTAGTTGGTTGAATTTTGTGTGTTTTCTTATTCCACTGCCCTGTCTTACTGATTTGGAAGCTGTGATGAAGACTCCTGGCTAAACTCCTAAACTTATAGCCTCTTTCTTATTGAGCATACAACTGAACTACATTTCCTGTCCTCCCTTGCTGTTACACATTGCCATGTGACAGGTCTAGCCAATGATTTGAGCAGAAGTGATGTATGCAGTTTGGGGGCCTAGATTTTTAAGGGGTACCTGTATCTCATCCACATTCTCTTTCACCTTCTACTTTCTGGATGCAAAAGATGATGAGACCCTGAGGACTGGTAGAGCCATAGATGGAAAGAACCTGAGTCCCTGAATCTGTGTGTGGAGGAAAACCACTTGCCAACTAAACTTAAGACTGTTCTGAAAAATATTGTGTAAATCCCCTGAAATCTGCGTGTTTATTATAGCAGCTAATGTCTTTCCTAAATAATGTAGAAATTACACATTGTTTTTATTCTTTTAGTGGTACCCATAAAATTGTTCATACATACGTAGCAGAGTCTAAAGTTAAACCTGATTTTAAACCCTTACTGAATGATACTAGGATCTTAGAACACAACTCCAGTTGTTTCCTTTCTATCTTGCATGCTGTTCTTTTTTGTAAACCATAGACATCATCATTGTTTTATTGGTTGTTTAAATTTGCTTCCATTTTACCAATTTATTTCCTTACCTTTCCTTCTTGCAACTCACCCTTGCTTTCTAGGTCCATTTTCCTTCTTGAAGTATGTCCTTTAGAAGCTCGAGTGAGTAAAACACTATGGGTCATAAATCTTCTGTTTTTATCTGTCTGAATATGTCTTTTTCTCTTGTTCTTTAAAGCCTGGGTTTTAAGTCTAGGTTGATGGCTATTTTCTTTAAGCATTTTAAAGATATTTTCACCAATTTCTGGACTCCATTATTTCTTTTTTTGTTGAAATCTGCTTTCAGCCTAATTTCATTCCTTTGTTAGTTGTTCTAACTTTTTTCTCTTTCATAGCCTTATCTTTGTGTTTGATGTTCTGCAGTTTCATTATAATATGTCTAGATGAGGTTTTGTTTAATTTATCCTCTTTGATACTCATTTTGCTTAATGTACTTATTTTTACATTTATAAAGATTTATACAAATTGGATGATCTAAAAAAAGTCAATCATTTGATCTATTTCCATAGCACATGCATTTATTTTTAATAACATAAATTTCTTTCCAAATATTATACAAATCAGGATGTATGTGAATGTACATATATATTATGTTGAACATGATATATGTAGGAGCAAAACCAAGCATATATATTTTTGGGCATTTGCAAAGGTGTCTAATTTCAAATACACATTTGTATGGAAAATTACAGCATAGAAAGAGTTAAGAACCTTGTGATTTAACACTCTTTTATATGAACACTATATGAATTACAGAAGCAGAACACTAATATTAATATAACTAGGGATGTTAAAACTATTTATTTGCCTGTATTCTAATAATTACGTCTAACGTTTGTGGTTTAGATCTATAGTAACCTGACAATCAGTTTCTGATTATAGAAAGCAAATGAAAAGTCGAGACAGAGGACCTTGTTTTGGACCTTTCCATAAGGTAATTTACCTTTTCTCCAGCCCAAAAATATTGCCTTGAAAGAGTGGAAAAATCTTACTAGATGGAATAATTTTGGACCAAGTGCTTTTTCTAAAGCACTATTATGAACCATTTAAATTTTTCCCTTCAAAGAACAACATTCTGATTTTGAGGCTCATTTTGTATTTAGTAGTGAGAGGGTGAGGGGTGGAGGAATGAATAGGCAGAGCACAGCGGAGTTTTAGGGCTGTGAACATACTCTGAATGCTGCTGTAATGGTGGCCATATGCTATTGTGCATTTGGCCAAACCCATACAATGTGTAATACCAACAAAGAAACATAGTATAAACTATGGACTTTGTGTGATTATTATATGCAAATATAGACTCATCAATAAATGTACCACTCTGGTGGAGTATGTTGATAATGGAGGTGGTTATGTTTGTGTGGGAGTAGGGAGCATATGGGAAATCTTTGTGCATTTCTCTCAATCTTACTGTAAGCCTTAAATGTCCCTTAAAAAAATAAAATAAAGTCTTAAAAAAAAATACTACTTGGAGACATTGGGGAGGTTATAGGAATGTGAAGAGTTATGGGGCCAGGATCAGAGAGATTGGAGGTCCAGTTCCTAATCGTCTCATCCCCTGAAATTAGATTAAGGTAATTCCAGAGTACCAGTCCCACAGGTGTCAGGCAGAAGCACGCTTAAATACCCTCCAGAAGAATGTAACATTCACCTAGTTCTCATATAATTTCTGCTAACTAACAACTTTGCAAAAACAATGTCTGACAGTCAAAAATAAATACTTGAGGAGGAAGGACAACATTAGCAACACACAGAAAAACAATAGAAACAATACAAAAAATGTTATCAGAAACAGACTTTAAAATTATTATGGTTAGTATTTTCAAGAAAAGACAAGAGGACTGGGACGTATAAATAAGAACCAAGTGGAAAGTCTAGGACTCCAAATTAACAATAACCAAAACGAACAACTCTGTGGATAGGTTTAACAACAGATTACATATAACCAAAGACAGAATTAGCAACCTGAAAAATAGGTGAAAGAATATTCAAAATAAAACACAGAGAACAAAGGGATAAGCAATAGAGAAGAGGGGTTAAGAAACGTAAAGGATGTGGTGAGAAGTTCTAACAGACCTGTAACTGGAATCTCGGAAGGAAATTAGATCTAAAATGGGGCACAGCAATATGGACTATAAAATAGCTCAGCTCCTTCTAACTGATAAATAACTTCTATTTTCAAACTCAGGAAATCCTATAAACTCCAAGAAAGATAATAAAAAGAAACGCATACCTAGCCATATTGTTGTAAAACTGATTAAAGTAAAAACAGAGAGACAGTAAAAGCAGCTAGAGAGAAAAAAAGACAAATGACTTTCCAATGAGCCACAACTATCTCAACAGATGACTTCTTAGCAAAACAGTAGAAGCCAGAAAGCAATGGAATGATACTTTAAACGCGTAGAAAGAGAAAAACTGCTAACTTGAAGTTCGCTGCCCAACAAAAATATTCTTCAAGTATGAGGGTGAAATAAAGACATTTTCAGACAAACACAACTTGAAAGACTACCACCAACAGATTTCAGCCAAAGAAAATATTAACAGAGTGTTATTTAGGTAGGAGAAAAATTATCCCAGATGATTAGAAATACAACTATAAATATGCTATGCAGAGAACTCTAATAACTATAGTGCATAAAATAGTAACAGTATCTTACTGGGTTTAAAATATACAGAGACTTAAAACACATGACCATCAGGTTTTGAAAAGGTACCCAGCATAATTTGTTAACAGGGAAATGGGAGATATATATATACTCCATCAAGTGTGACAAGAATATGGGCCAACAGGAGCTATCTGAAACTACTGAGGGGGAACATGAATTGGTCCAGCTCCTCTAGGAAAGTGGTGTAATCTGCAGAAGTTTATGATATGCATACCCCAGGATCGAGCAATTTTACTCGGTAATACACACTAAAAGAAATGCATACAAAAAAGACACATTCAAGAATGTTTATAACAGCACCATTCATAATAGTAATTAATAACTTCAAACCTGGAAATCAGTCACATGTTCACCAAGATGAGACGGATAAATTGTTGTATAATTCGTGTTATGGAACATGTCAATGAAAAAGGAAGACACTGGCAACTCCATGTCCCCACCTGGATGAAGTTCACAAATATGATGTGAAAGCAGAAGAACCCAGACACAAAAGATCACAGACTGCACGATTAATTTAAATAGCATTTTAAAAAGGTGAAACGGAATCATAACGTCTCTGGATGTATACTTCGATAAAAGTCAGGTTGGTGGTTACCTTTTGGGAACAGGAGGGGCTCATTATTAGAAGGAGGCTTCCAGGTTCTGACAGGTTCTGTTTCTTGACCTGAGTGTTGCCCTTTGTGATAAATCTTCGAACTGCCATCTTGTGCATGTTTCTGTGGATGTTTTATTTCACAACAAAAAAGATTAAAATACATGTTCATATAATTTTCAAACCATACAGAAAAATTTTTAGATGGAGAACTATCTTAATTTCATATCTGATTGTGTCTCTCTCTCTCTCTCATTTTTTTTTTTTTTTTTTTTGAGGTTTTCTTGATACAGTTTTCTGGCATCTCTCATGCGAATGGCCAGGCATAGCCTAGTTGTCTAGTCCCCTTTACAACTCCAGCCCAAATACGAACAAAATCCCCATCCCTAAGTTGCCTTAGCAGAGCTGAAAAAAGATTTTACCAACTATCCAAGGAGGAAAAGGCTGAAAAAAAAATACCAGTAACAACAAAGGAACATAAACCTGAAAAGCAGTCTCTTTTGTTCAGGTTTGAATCTCACAACAGCTAATTTATTCCCAGTGCTCATAGATTCTATCCTCTTCCTTCACTGAGAGCGTCTGTTAACTTGTAAATAGAGACCTCCTGACTCGGTTCCAGTTCCCAGGCCAAGGGACCTTTTCTTCACATGCCGGACAGGGCTGTGTGGTGAGACCTTGCCTCCTGATTGTATCGATGGGGTGATGTATTCCCTGACAGGCCTACACTGTAATAATTACTCAGCTGTACAGTCAGCCAAGCAGCCTTCGTAACAAAGACTATTTATTTGTCCCAGAGGGAACGATTTTGGAATGACAGTTTTAACTCGCAGACTTAATATCTGTATATACTGAAGTAGAGCATAACAGCCCTGGAATCGCTACAGGCATTTATTTATGTTTAACAGGAAAAATATGCCCCGAATAACTCTCCCGGGGGTGGAGTCCTTGTACTTTGTCTATTGGAGGCTGACACATCTGCAGCATTTCTGCTGACATTTAAAACTTAAACCTAAACTTACTTGGGGGATGGGGAAGAAAAGGAAAAGGAGCTGACATGTGTCCAGCGTCCTGGCCCTTTACAGCCTCAGGCGCTTTGCACACCTGTGCTCTCTGCAGCCTCCCAGACCTCCGGTGAAGAACGTGAACTTCAGGGAGGGCGAGCGGTTTGCCCACCAGCACAGTTTAGCTTGGTGGGACAGAGAGAGGGCTCAAAGCTTGTTCTTTCCCCGTGCATCCATCCTACTACTTCCTCTTACAGCATCCGGAAAACCTGATTTTATTTTAAACTTAGGGTATGGCACGGATGGCTCTCAAAACCGAGCCTCTGTGACTATTGTAAGACCTGCAGAGGAGCCACTGGCAGGGGAGAGCAGTAGCTTAGCTGCCTTCACACCCAGTTCTTTCCCTGCCCCAACCTGATCTTATTCCGGCCTTTCCTGTCCAGAGCTGTGATGAGGAATAAGAAAACTCGTGTTGACTCACCAGGACTTCCGCCCCACTGAGCCCCATGTGGCATCCATCGCCATTGAGTACCAGGTCTTTAAAGGCGAGTGTTTTAATGGGACGAAAATAACAGCAAAATATCAGCACTAGGTGCTGACAAGTTTACTGCCCTATGACATATTTGACTAATTCCAGAGAGTCCTTTCTAAATTGATTTAAATGGTTTGGGGAGGGTATTGAGTTCATTATTGTGATAAATGTTCACTGTATTCTGGGGAGGAGGCACTTGAATGTGGCATCAATAGAAATAGAATTGTGAAAACCACGATGTGTTTCATCTTAGACATTTGGAAAAGCTTCTACTTGAACCGCTAAGAGTCTCTTCAGAATAAGTATTTAAGCCAAAGCTATCTTTCTAGAATGAAACAGTCTAGTCGTATCCCCAGCAATTTCATCCTCTGTGTGTGTGTGTGTGTGTGTGTGTGTGTGTGTGTGTGTATTTTGCTTTTCCACTATACCTAACTTGTTGAAAATGTCAAGGTGACTACGTAATTCCATTGAAAAAGTCAGTTACAAGTGATACATTGATAAACTATTTCCTTAGTGACGCAGCCACCAAAATATTGGAGAAGAAAAGAGCATGTGTTTAACACTCCTTGCTGAAAGCTTGAAGCACACACAAAAAAATTGATATAGGGTATGGAAGAAATTATTTTACCAATTTTGGCTACTTCTGCACAAAGCTTCTCATTTTGAATTTATTGAACTGTGGCAGGCAGGTTGAAATTATTAAATCAGCCAGAAAAGCTTTAAAGATTTTGACTCTGTCAGTGTTTTTAATTGTGGGCTTTTTTTCCCTGTCAGCTTTTCAATGAATTATAATGATTTCAAACTATATTTTCATTACTTTTTGTACTATAAATAAGGGTAGGGTTTTCAGAAATGATAACAGAAAAACAGTGTATTATTCCTCAATTGTCGTACTATTCGAATAGCAATCTCTGTACAGTGCCTTTGATTTTTGTAGTTTTGTTTTGCTTTTGCCTTGCAGCAGTGTAAGTGTACAAAGAGCTACTGAGTATGTGGACACCATGGTTTACAGTGAGACTGATGGAGGACACGCAGAGATTGTGTTGTTGTTAATATTAAGTAGGAAGTTGAACTAGTATGGTGTGTCTTTGCTGCATTAGGATTTCAGTTGAAGAATGAATGGGTCGCGGGGAAGCTATTTTTCTCCAATCATGCCTTGCAGTCAAAGATATTATATTAGTTTCCACAGCTACTGTAACAAATTACCACGAATTGGGTATCTGAAGAGAAATGTATTCTCTCACAGTTGTGCAGAGGAGAAGGCTGAAATCAAGGTGTTGGAGGGGCTTGCTCCCTCAGAAGCTCTTGGGAAGAATCAGTCCTTTCTTCTGTCTTCTCAGCTCCTGCTCCTGGCCAGCAGTCCTTGGTGTTCTGTGGCTTATGCCTTCAGCCTCCAAAGTCTGCCTCTGATGACACCGTGTCACATGGCCCTCTTCCCTCTGTGTATGTCTCTGTGTGTCTTCACATAGTCTTCATTTAGAATCCACATGAATCTCGTATGACCTCATTTTAATAAATGACATCTGCAAAGACCCTATTTCCAAAGAGGGTCACCTTCTGAGTTTCCGGGTGGAGGTGAATTTTGGACTATGTAACCCAGTACAGATGACCTTCGTTCTTTGTTCCAAAGCACATTTACTTCAGTTTACTGACACCTTATTTATATGTGGTATTAACCAGCTTAAACATGCCTGATTAGATAATGAAATTTTAATAAAACCTTAACTACGTTGTTAGAGCTGGGCATTGCTCATGTGAAAATGGGAATAAACCTCAGCAAGTTGCTTATCAACCAGAAGAGCAAAGGTGGGAGACGGGGTGGGGGGTAGTTGTCGTAAAGGAAATTAAACTATATGAAATAAGCTAATTTAAAGCTTTTAATCAGAAACTAGAAAAATAGTTGCTAGTAGCTCTAATAGTTTAAGAAATATCAAAAAGAATCCTTTTATGTAAAACAGAGACCTTGAGGTTTTAAAGAGAATTTTAATTTACCTCAGAATGGAGGTGGTGCTATAAATTTAAAGGACAGATTCTTAATTGAGAGGACAGGATATTTCAATTGTCAAGAAAATGTATTTTTTATGGTTAACGTTAGTATTTTCTAAAGAATATTTTGGAATATATGAAGTTAAAGGAATCTGTTAAAATAATAAGTGCAATTTTCCTTATTTCTTGCACCTAAAGAAACAGGATACTTTATGATGGGATCAGAATGAAAATAGGATTTGACATAAACAATTATTTTCTAGTCAGTCTTTGAGAAGAAACAACTTCAGTTTTATCAAGTCAGATACCTAAACTGCCTAAATAAATTCCTAACCGTTAGCTCCGGCACTTTCCAGCGGACACTCTAAAGTTCAGTTCAGGAAACAGCCCATCGTTACTCACGTTGAAAGACAGATTCATTTCTTTACTTGCACAGAATTTTCCATATAACCTGCGGGTCCCTAAATCTTTCAACTCTGTAACGTTACGCTTTCCTAGCAGTTATTACAAATAAAATGAGTCCCCATCCCCTATATTTTGGAAAGTCCAGTGTCCTCCGTAGTGTTTCTAAGGATCTTGGGGAGGAAGTGGTCATGGAGGGGCTGTGTGTGGAGGGGTGTGTGGAGGAAGCTCGTGACATGCATTGTTCTGGTCTCTGGAACCTTGGAATCCTGCTCCCCTTAGGTTCTCATCACCACGTGTGCTTCTCCTCAGCCCTGATCGCTGCCTTTTCTCAGACCTCACTCATGGGGGGGAAAAATATCCCCTGTTGTCATTCTTCAAAGTACCATTTGCCCAAAGCTGTTGTGTCTAAGACTCTGCTGAAGGCTTGGGAGGTAAAGGAGACTGAAATAGAATATACCAGGTTTCCCCGAAAATAAGACCCGGCCGGACAATTAGCTCTGATGCATCTTTTGGAGCAAAAATTAATATAAGACCCAGTCTTATTTTACTCTAATATAAGACCGGGCCTTACATAATATAATGTAATGTAATATAATGTAATATAATGTAATATGTATTATGATATGATATAATACCAGGTCTTACATTAACTTTTGCTCCAGAAGACACATTAGAGCTGATTGTCCGGCTATGTCTTATTTTGGGGAAACAGGGTAGTTCAAACCAGACAATTGAACACCTTCAGGTTCCCGTCACTCCTGAAATCTAGGGCCTGGGGCCGTGACTGTGGTATTGGGCTCATCCCCACCCTCCCACTCCCCACTTAGACCCATTGTTTCCGTTTTCCCACCTTCACGCTGTCATCCTTCCTGTCATCCTTCCTCCCTATCGGTGCCTCCTAAGTGAGCGGCGCCCGGACAGCTCTCCAATTCTTCTTACCTAACTTGGTAGAATAAGTCAACTCTCCTCATCTCCCTCTCATTCCTGCCCACGCCAACTTTGGGGGCGGGGATAGCAATTGGTTATCACCTTTCAGCTAACATATTTTCCTAAAAGAAAAGAATCATGCTCCCTAAGGAAAAAAAGTATGTTTTTCTGTGCAGCTAAAGAGATCAGCTGAGACTGTAACTTCTAAAATTTTAGAATTCTTTCTCTCTAGTGCATCTAGATATTTCAACTGTTTGAGAAGATCTGGAGTTGAAGGTTACTTACCATTTCCTCCTCCCATTGTTTTTATTCTTGGCAGCCCTCCCTGAATTCAGGCTGTACCCGACTACAGACACTGTAGCTTTCTCGTTCATCCCTGTATCCTTAGTGTCTGGCACGGTGGATGGGTTGTGGTAGGGACCCAATAAATATTTGTGGCATGAAGGAGAAAAATGGAAGAAAAACCTCTTTCCTATATAGGGAAGGAAGTCTTGAAATTCCTATTAAAACGTCAACCTTTCGCTTGAAACGTCATTGTAGGAAGCAGATAATACAAATACTACTACACTGGGAAACATTCGGAATAAGGAGGCTTTGTATCTTAGTGGTCCTGCAGCATCACTTATTTGAACATGAAGATGAGGACCCAAGAATTTGTCAGGAACTACAATCCTTCCTCTTGCCGATAATCCCTCACACGTACAATCTTGTCTACACCGCGCCATTTTCTCCCTCTCAGTTCAGTTTAATTTTAGGTGGTGGTATTCGAGATGTAATTTAGGTTGTACACTTTGGGCACAGACTTTGTCTTGGCATCTTCCCACTTTGCCAGTGTGCGAAAAACTAGCAAAACTGTGTTACCTCAGGTACTTGGGAAGTTAGGTACCTTTTCTCCACCAGCCTTCATTATCCAGAGACAAGCACCCTTTCTCAGTGGCTCATAGTTAATTAGGGGTTGCTGTGGATTATATTTAAAGGTCTTAGCTCTCTTCAGAATGTTATTACATTGTTAAATACAAATGGCTCAGAAGGCAAAGAATGGTTCTCATGTGAGGCTCAGGAAAGGGAAGTAACTTGTGACGAAGTGAAGGAAGCAGCCTGGGTTCAAGCCCTGGTCTGACTGACTTCTCAGCACCATGTCCGTTGCCGACGGGTCCAAGCCTCACCACCTGCTTTTCTAGCATCTTCAAGTGTGGAAGGTCAGATCTGTTTTGATATGTACATGTGTGATGTGCCCTAATTTAACTGATGGAGCTAGAAACTACCTTAAAACTTAGAGTCACATCGTGTTGCTGTAAAGCATTCGGTAGATAATTGGCTCTGAAAATATACGGGGAGGTTTCCTGCAAGAGCTGTCTAGCTGTGCGGAATGGCATTCAGAGGTCGGATTGGAGGGGGTGGGTAGGGGGAGGTACACAGTCAGCCTCCTGGTGGGGTACCCTGAGGTCTAGTTCCTTCTGGGAGTGCGTTTCCATTAGTCACCAAAGATTGTTTGTAATGCTCTCCAGCCTCCTCACTACTGGATTCCAGGTGACAGGTTTAGGGGGAAAGAATGACATAAGCTATTACTGCTTTTAAAAACAAACAACCCTTCCTGTGAGCCTTGCTAATGGAGACAATCTGTCTACTTTATCTGGGTAGTCTTATAAACTTCATGATTTTATAGAAATAATAAGTCCCTTTCCTACATTCCTATTATCTTAGCAAAGGCTTCCAATAAGCAGTCATTTCCTAACCCATTTGTTTCTTGTTGACATTTTAAAAATTTAAGCAGTTATTAAAAAGTCTTGAAAAACACTACGAAGAGCCATCTTTCCCCTTTTATGATAGAAAAAAAAGCAATTCTTTATTCTCCTATTTCATAGGAGAATAAAGGATGGTTTTAAGGAAACAGAGTAAACATCCTGGTAGCTGGACAGGCAGTGTATTGTTATTATTTACACTTGACCATGTTGTCTCTTGTAAGTGCTTTTGGAATAGAACCTACTACGAAGATAGGCAAGATCACTAACAGGTTGCTGAACCTAATCATTTGTGTTCAGGAAAAACATGGCCCATACGTCCTTTGTAAGTCACATTAGAACGAGATTGGATCTAAAAATCCCCAAATTAGTCTATGATAGGGACTAATAAAATGTCTCTTTTATTTTAAACTGTGGAGGTTGGTTTTTATGTTATGCTAGTTTCCATACTCTCAAAGTTTCCATCATAATATTTTTCAGGAGTTTTGAATTTTCTAAGTAGTATTCGGAAATTAAGAACACTTTGAGACGAGAGAGTATTTTGGCATTCTTAATTAAAAATGTGTTGGAACACATGGATCATACTGCATTATGTCCTGTACAAGCTGCTGCTCAGTAAAAGATTCTGTTTTTTTCTTTTCTTTGATCATCCTCTTTTGTAAATGATTCTGTTATACCTCATTTGAATATAAAAAATCAGCTATTTCTAACAAGTCAGTTTTAATAATTAGTCTCTTTTTTAAATTTATAGAGTAAGATACAAATAACTTTAATATTATTAAGTTGATTGCATTGAATCAAGGATATATAGTGTAATTGTGACAGTCACACTTAGATTTTCTGGGATAGTCTCCATTTCAAATATTCTATTCTCCCACATAAGCCACAAAACTATTTATTCACGCAACAAAAATTATTTGCATACTTACATTTGTTGGGCAAAGCTCTAGACACTGGCAATACAGCAGTGAGTAAACATGGTCTCCTCTTCATTTTAATAGGAGAGACACAATATACAACCAGAAAAATAGGTATCTAATACAATGTGTATAGATAGATATGAAAATGGACTGTAAGTACTCTAAAAAAAAATAAAACAAAAGGGGATGAAGAAAGTGGTGGGAACATAAATATCAATCCATTTTTGTCAGACCATGGCTCTTAATGTTCAGTTTGAAACATTCAGCCAGGAAGATGGCTATTGGGCAATAGCGTTTCCCAGCAGGGTTGGTGAAACTCTGAAGGGAGAGGTGAACTCACTCAAGTCCCTGAGACCACTTGCAGAAATCACCAGTTGGGTGATGACTTTAGACCTTATTTCCAGTTCTGAGAGCTGAAGAGGCTTACGGCCTCATGCTTTTCTCCATTCCGCTCTTAGAAGAATGAGAATAAGAGGCCAACAGGAGCAGTTTCAAAAGGACACAGTGGGCAAGGTGGTGGGTTTGTAGGGTATAAGGTGCCAGTTATGCAAGAAGAATAAGTTTTAGTGATGTGCTGTACAAGATTGCGCCTATAGTTCACAGTATTGTATTGTACACGTAAAACTTCCTTGAGTATAGATCTCATGTTAAGTGTTCTTAACCACAATAAAATAAAAATCGAATAAGGTAAGGAGTTAAATTTATATGAATGTCATAGATATCCTTCCACATAATATAGGTGAAAGAGTGTTGGGGGTACTTTTACTCACTAAATATCACCAGGGTGCCTCAGATTTACCCATTATTTTCATTTATCTTTGGTACCTAAAAGGTCTTATTCATCTTTAGGAGTCTGCTGTGAAAAGGTTTTCCCAAAGGGAGTGTTTGCTCAAACACTTTTGGATATGGGACCTAGGTAAGGAGGAATGAGGAGAAGGTGAGGTACCACCAAAATAAGGGAGGGAAGAAGTAGGATAAATGACAGAGAAAGGGCATTGTTTTCAATATGGCTCCTCCGATGGCATGAGCCACAACCGTCTGTGTTTGCCGGGACCCTGGAACAGCCCTGGCCCGTGTAGAGTGCTTTGCATAACAGGGTTTTGTGGTTTCATTGCAACAGGAGAGAAGAAAAAGATTGCAGTTCTGTTTCTTCTGTAAGACAAGAGGAGTGCAATAGATAATATCTAACCTTCCTTCCACATTTCATAGTTCCTAGGACTATGGTCTCAAACAATTGTACAGAAATATTCGACAAATCCCAAGGGAAGGAATGGAGCATTCCTATACAGAATAGGAAGATGGCTATTGGGCTATATGGCTATTGGGAATCGTCTTAGACCATATGTGATTTTCCTGAGGACCTGGGTTGGGTTTCAGATTTTATTACTGAGAAAAGAATATAGCACCCTCTTCCCTAGAGTGAATGTGTGATTAAAGAGAAAGAGAAGGGTCACGGGCAGGTGAAGCTTGTCCTGTAACTAGTGAGGGGGAATGCTAATAGGAGCCCGGGATAGCTGAGTGTCTTTTAAAAGTATTTTGTTTGTTTGTGTAGGTTAGAATTTAAAAAGTTGAGGAATAAAAGTGTCTGAAAGTGTTGGGTTTAAGTTGGTTTTTTTTTTTTTGGGGGGGGTGGAATTATATTAAAAGATTATAAAGGTGAAAGATATAAAAATGTCTGAGCATGTTTCATGTACACACTCCTCTGATATAAATTAATACTTTTTTTTACTATATCACAGTGTATATGAGGTGCTTTTATGGAATCTTATTTACTTAAGTTGGCAACGACCAATGGCTGGACTGAATAAATAAAAACAAAAAACAAGTGGGGTGAGCGGTGGGGGGACCCAGGAATCCAACTTCTGGATGGACCAGACTCCTTGTTTACTCTGTGTTAGTCTGCATACTAAACGTTCATCTCTTTTCTTTCCCCATTTTTGCTTTGAAGCCCAACACAAATGGAGCTGGTGACGGGCGATTCACTAAAGTAGTTACCATTCCTCCGGCTGTGGCAGTGTGTGAAGCTGGAGTGTTATTATTGTAACTGGCCAATTATGTAATGTCAACAGCTCAGTGAGGTGTGGGATCAGTATTTATACAAGTGGGACTTGGAACATGAGCCTTTAGACTCTCTGGTTTGGGCACATTTTTCTCATCTATAGGTTTTAAGTTTAACTTCCCCCCACTCCCCCACCCCCTGCCCCACTACTTTATTCTTCATGGATAATCCCTTCCCAAATTGGGACACTGTAAATTGGAAACGAGAAAGGAAAGAATCACTTAAGGCTTGGGTCTCAGTTTGCTGTGTTTGTTTCTTTTGCTTTTGCTGTTATACAGATGGTCTGGCCTTGGTTGTTCAGCAAGAGAACACCAAGGTTTTCTTTGACTCTGCTTGCCCCTCCATGCAATGGGTATGGCCAAGGTTTATGCAGATCTCCTTTGCATTAAATTTAAGGTATTTGATGTATTCCCACCTTCCTCTAAGAAGCTTAGTACAGAATGGAAATGTAAAGGATTTGCGTTCACACTGTAATTTGCCCTGATTACTAAGGCTGCTGGTATGACTTAGTGGGTGGAACATGTCTTAGGGAAAAAAATACATAATTCTGACAAGATGCTCTTTGAAAAGTCCAACCAGCTGTTTCAAGTACAACACTGTAAAATTTATTCAAAGTCAATTTTATTTCACTTGGAAGCAAATGTACTTCAAAGAACGAGCTAAAGTAAACAGTGAAATTTAACTCACTCAAAGTTTGTACAGTGTTGTCTTTGTATAGGGCTTTCAGCAGCTTTCTTTTCTGTTGTCAAGCTGTGCACAATTCTCCTGAAGTTATCCTCGTATAACCGGAGGAGTCTGGGAAGTTTCTCAAAGAGAGATGTGATGGAAGGCTAAGTCTGTCCCCTATGGCTTTGGACATCAGACTGGCCAAGGGATGAATGTTGGACACTGATTCACACAGTGAATTCATTTTCTTTTGCCGCTGTAACAAATTACCATAAACTTAGTGACTTCAGCAACACAAATATATTAGCTGATCATTTTTGTAAGTCAGAAATCTAACATGGGTCTCACTGGCCTGAAATCCAGGCGTAGGCAAGGCGGTGTTGGTTTCTGGATGCCGTAAGGAGAGAATCTGTTTCCTTGCCTTTTCCATGGTCTAGCGGCTGCCTATGTTCTTTGGCTTGTGTTTTTCATCTATCTTCATGGCCAGCAATGATGCGTCTCCCTGCAGCAACGTTCACGGCCAGCAGTGTTCTCCCATAGTCACATCTGCCTCTGCCTCTGCCTCCGCCCTCAGCTGGGAATGTTTTCCGATTTTAAGGATGCGGTGACCACAGTTGACCCACCTAGGTGATCCAGGATAAACTGCCCATCTCCAGGTTCTTCGTCCAATTGGCAAAGTCGCTTTTGCCATTGAAGTAACATCTTCTCAGGTTTAGGGTCTTGGCTTTGTCACACAACCAGCTGTGTGATTTTGGGCATTCAGTTCACCTTCCTGTCCCGATGTGTGGGAGTTGGGTTAAATAATCCTTAAGGTCCCTTTCGGCCCCAACCTCCTGTGATTATTTACCTCAAAACAGGGTCAGGTTCAGTTTCTGAATTTTTTTTTTTTTAACTCTCGAGGATGTCATCTGTGAGGAACAAGGCCTTACACCTTTATCTGTCAACTTTGTAAATATCTGTATATGTATTCATATTATACACATACATGTGTAATACTTTCCATTCAAATATATAGGGAACTGTATCTATGAACTACATACAGAATCTTTCCTCTATCTTTTAAGCCCTTAACTCCATGGAAACCTGTTTACATATATGTAAGCAATTTGGAAATATAGAGATATTTTAAAACATTTGAATATTTAGTTTACTTTAAAAATAGTAGATCACACAGTTAGTACATAGTTACAATGTCCCTGACTGTAAAATTATTAACATGTAAATTATGTTAGACTAATCCTTTTAGTGATGTGGACATACACAGTGGATTATGAATGTTCTTTTTTTGTGTATTTAATAAGCTTTCATTACATTTACTGTGTATTCATTGAAATTTATTGCGTGTTCATTAAAATTAGTATGAGGATATTTCAGTGCTTAATATTATAACTTGTCTTTGTTTCTGTTCTTGCAAGTGTTATCCTTTGTTTAGTTGATGTCTTATTTAATTAGAGGATGAAAAATGTCTCCTTTGGTACAAGTGGGTGTTTATAAAGTAAAGATCTCTAGGATATAGGTGAGGAAATCTTTATGCAAAAATCTACGTTTTCTGAAAAAATTTTAAATTGAAGGACAAAGAGATAAGCAAAATCCTAATTATGATGTATATTTGGACTACCAGGCAGCTGTGCAGGGTTGACATAGGCTAGTATAATATCCCTTATTTGTTTTATAATAATTGAATTACATAGAAGTGCTGTACTTAAAGATGGCTTACTATCCTTTCAAATGTAGCTAGCTAACACTGCTTTGAAGCGTTGTAAAAATCGCTATTCACTGTTCTTTCTGCCATGGGTTTGAAGTGGGTGTTTAGGTTGAAAAGGAAACATGTATTATTGAAGAATAGTGCTGAGAAGAGGGAGGGACCTATGAACCCCCACCCAAATTGGCCATTTTCTGGGCAGCGTACTGACAGATGGTCAGCCAGCCTCCATGGAATACCTGCTGCTGACCAGGAACTCATTGTTAGAAAATTTCTTCCTGACCTTGGAAATGAGCTTGGCACATTGTAACTTCCCTCTGTTCTAGTTTTGGGCTCTAGCACTATCAGGAATAGGTTTAATATTGCTCCAGTTGTCAACCCTTACAGTTTTCAATGACTTCCTCCTGATTGGGAGTATGAGCTCTCGAATCCAACCGCACCTCTTACCAGGTGTGTAATGTTGAGTAGATTATGCAACCTCTCTGGGCCTTGGTTTCTGCAACTGTTATGTGGGAATCATAACGATACCTACCTCGTAGATGTGTTGGGTATATGAATCTGTGTACGGCACACTGAAAATGCTCAACGACTACTATTATCATTATTCTTGCTTTCTATTTTTTTGTTGTTGTTTGTTTTCTTTTTCTTTTTTCTTTTTTTGGTCAAGACTTCTAAGTCCTTCAGACATTTTCTCTAACATGATTTCTAGACTACTCACCCTTCTATATATAGGATAATTTTACTAATATTCCCCTTAAATTGGGATCCACAGTACTGAACAAGATTCTCCAGAGGTCGCTGATCAGTCAGTACTTGGAAGGACTATTCCTCTCCCTGATGGACACCAGCATTTCATTTGTGCAGGTGAACGTCTCTTAATTTTCATGGTACCCATGTTATTCGTGCCTTATATTAAACTTGTAGACAGCCAAAATCCTTGTCTTTTATTCAATACACTGTTAAGGCAGGTCTTTCGTAGTTTCCTGTACCTGTGCAAGTGGCTTTGACCAATGAAATATACAAGTTCCTGTTCATTCCAGTAGACGTTTGCTTTACTTGGTCCATAGCAATCATTGCCGAAAATCTTTCAAAATCGCATTTCTGTCATTCAACATATTAACTACCTCTCCTTTCTAGGTTTGTGTCAGTGGCAAATTAATCATGCCCTATATACCTTCATTCAAATTACAGAAAAAGATACGGGCATTGGGAAGAATGGATAGTTACAGAGCTTTGGGGCACGTTGTAGAGCCCTCCATCCAGGTGACTTTATGCCGACTCATTCATTTTACCCCTGTCTTAGTTCGAGCTACTGTAACAAAATATGACAGACTGGGTGGCTTAAACAGCAGACGCTTATTTCTCAGTGATTCTGGAGGCTAGCAAATTCAAGTTCAAGGTTCTGGCAGATTTTGTGCTTGTGGTCAGAGCCTGCTTCCTGGCTTGTGGATGGCCACCTCCTTGCTGTGTGCTCATGTGCCGTTTTCTTGGAGCACATGCATGGAGAGGGACGAAGAGGAAGCAGGCTCTCTGGTGTTCCCTCTTACAAGGGCACTAATCCCATCCTGAGAGGTCCACCCTCATAACCTCATCTGAACCTAGTAACCTCTTAAAGGCCCCCCTCCAAATGCCTTCACATCAGAGAGCAGGGCTTCAACATACGGATTTGGGGGGAGGACACAGACATTCTGTTCGTGACAACCAACCTGCACTTCGAGCCTACAGCTCGCTAGATATGGACATAGACAGGCCTGTGATTCTACCTTGAACAAGACAAACTCGCTGTCTTTTAGATCTTACAGCCTCGTGTTTTGGGGTGGGTGGGGAGAGAGAACAAACAAGTGAACCAATGAATAATTAGTGTAACTTCGGGTGGTGATAAATGCCACGAAGAAAACGAGCAGGGTTGGAAGTACAGGGTGGGATTATGGTGGGTGCTAGTTATGTGAGGCTAATTTGGTATCGTGAGCGAAGGCTTGTCTGGAGGGACATTGGAGTAGAGACCTGAACAAGAAGAAGCCTGTAAAGAACATTGCAGGCTTAGGAAAAACAAGCGAAAGAAAGAGCCTGAGAAAGGAAAGAGCCTGGCGTAGTCATGAGCAGCAACAAGGCCAATAGTTGGAGGTTAGCAGGAGCTGGAGGTTAAGGGCTGAAGAAGTTGGAGAGAGAGCCAGAAAGTTAAGCAGGGGCCAGATGATGGAAAGCCTTGGGGGCCTTGGGAAGGAGTTTGTGTTTTATCGTCAGTGGAAAGCAACACCATTGGAGGTTAACAGGCAAGAGAATATGGACAGCACATGCTGAGGAGGTAGAGTTGTCTTGGCTTAGGTTGATAGCAGTGGAGGTGGTAAGAAGTGGACTGGTTTGGGATATATTTTGAAGGTAGAGCCAGCAGGCTTGCTGATGAATTGGATGTGGGGTGTGAACGAATGGGAACAGAGGCATCATGGTTAAAGCTCAGTCTTTGCACCCAAGCAGCTAGGTTCATGGTGGGGCCGTTTACCAAGACGGGAAAAACTGGTAGAGGATCAGGTTTTGTGAGGCCAAGTGGCAATCAAGAGGCTTGTTTTAGACAAGTCAACTTGGAGGCACCTAGTAGACATTCAAGGGAGATGTGGAGTCGGCGCTTGGAGCACAGGGGAGATGTCGGAGCTGAGATCGGGTCTGGGGGTCGTGGGTGCGCAGACAACAGGTCTTCACCCTTTAGCGGAGGCTCATTCAGGAGCTTTACAAAAGCCTGTACTTCTGACCCAACCCCAGAAATTTCTATTTAAATGGTTTGGGGTGGGGCCTTAGATAACTTTTAAAGAAAAAGAAAAACTCCTTAGTGCACCCAGGGTTAGTAATATTGGTAAAAATGGTTTTAAAAGAAGGGTATAGATGAGATTACCTTGGGAGTGAATTTAGAGAGAAAAGAGAAACTATTGAGAGATTGAGCCCTGGAGCGACTGAGGATATTCCCCTCTCTCTCTCTCTCTCTCTCTCTCTCTCTCTCTCTCTCTCTCTCTCTCATTATGTGCTACATAACAGAGGGTGCCAAAAACTGTATTAAAATTGTAATACTCTTATATACCAATAACAAAAGATGAATACAAATTAAATGATTAAATAACTGGAGTTTGGATCACACTTTGATTTCTTAAGTTTGCATAAGAAGTAGGTGTTTTAGGTGACATGTCAAGAGCCTTGCACTTATTACACACGTTCAGCAAACTAACCTCTTGAATTGAGAGAATGTATTTACACTTTTATTTTCTCCAAAGCTAACAGCTTCCCTGTCCAGGCCCCACGCACAGCGTCTTATGGTCTACATTCTCAAGAATTTAGACATAAACTCTCAAGGTGAAATGACATTGATTAATTGAATCACAAGGTCTTATAGAAGTGGAGAGCATGCTTGAGGAGACAATGTATGTCTTCCCTTTTTTTTTTTTGACAAACAGACCTGTTATGTATATTTGCTCCTTTTTTATATCTGTAAAGAAAATCAGCACAGCGAACTAAAAAGTATTTATTATAAGACATAGAGTCGGAATAACAAGGGGGCATAGTGAAAATCTTATTGATGTTCTTCTATTGATGTTCTATGAAAATGCCAGTCAATTATTTAGTGCAACTGAACATCCTAATTAGTAATAGTTAGCAGTCACTGGGGAGTGGGAGTAGGGAATGTGTGTTTAGCGTATATCTAGCTTTTCTTTTCATTTTCTTTTAAAAGCTACTATGTGGTTGGTAAAGGACACTTCACTTGCATTTGAAAATGCTTTATTTCTCAAGGTAGGTTTTGGGTACAGGGTTATCTTTTATGTTATTCATCTATGTATGCCTGAATTATTTAGTAAACAAGATAATCTATTAAAATTTGTGGTAAGTACATTAGACTTTTGCACACTGCATTTCTTTTTCTTATACATATTATTTTTAAAATTATACCTGTTCTTAATAGAAAATATATAACCACACAGAAGATTCTAAAATAAAAATGCCCCTCCTCTCCTGCCCTAGCCCTGCTTTCCAGACTAAGTGCTTATACTATTTTCTGTTATTTAGTTCTTCTGCTGATTACCTTTCCAACCTCAAACAATGTTTTTATTTCTTGATTTCTTAACCTTCAACAATACCAGTTTCAGATACCAAGTGAAAATATTTGTTACTTCTTCTATGTCCCACCTTCTTCTACCTAACTCTTGACTTTTGTTTAGTACATGATTTTTTTTTATGTTATCATAGTTTACATCTGTAAACATTCCATCTGTAGATATAATTGATTCTTCTTTGCTATGTGTGGAGACTGATTCTGAAAATTGAAGTCCCATAAATCTAGCATTTGCGGTGTAGTGATTATATAAAAACTGTTCACTGCGGTGTGGTTGGATCCATGAAGAAGGAAATATAACTGGTGTGGTCAGATTCTGCCTCACTGCAAGTGGAACAAATCCAGCTCTAAAGTCCAGTGGATCGTCTTTAAATTTCTTTTCTGTTTTCTCAACCATCCATGTTTCTTGTATCACATATCATCTCTCTAGGAGTTTTCCATGATTTTTGTGTGTGTGTGGGGGTAGTTGGGGGTGCAATGGGCGATACCTCCTTGAATAATTTTTTTTTGAAGTGCGCAGGGGGGGGAATTTTCTCAGATTTTTTTTTTTTAATTTTAATTTTTAATAGACAACTTGATGAGGCCTATCTTTTTTTTTCTTTAATTGGGGAATATTGGGGAACAGTGTGTTTCTCCAGGGCCCATCAGCTCCAAGTCGGTGTCCTTCAATCTAGTTGTGAAGAGTGCAGCTCATTGGGCCATGTGGGAATTGAACCAGCAACCCTGTTGCTCAGAGCTCGTGCTCTAACCAACTGGGCCATCTGGCCACCCTCTAAAATTTTTATATGTTCAAAAATGTGGGGTTATTTTGTCCACACACTTATTTAACAATTTAGTTGACTAAGTTTTTCTAAATCATGTTGTCTTAGAAATTTAAAGACATTGTTCTGTTCTCTTTAATCCAACATTGCTATGAAGAAAGCAGGTTCTAGTTCCATAATGGTAAACTCATTTGCCTTGAATCTTTTAGAATCTTTTCCTTGTCTTTGGAGTTTTCAATGTAATGAGATGTATCTGCAAATGAATCTTTTTTTTTTTTTTTATACAATTTTTATTATTTTTTAATTTTTTTAATTTTTTTATTTTTTTATTTTTATTTATTTATTTATTTAATTAGTTTCAGGTGCACAAGACAAAGCAAAACTTAGACGTTTATCATTTATATCCCTCACACTGTGTGAACCCCCCTCCCCCCATCCACTATCCCTCTGTACGTTCCCAAATGCAAATGAATCTTTTTTTCCCCTTATTAATCTTGCTTGATACTTAATGAGGTTGTTCTAGCTGAGATCTTGTGTATCTTTAGCTGATGAAACATTTCTTACATTACTGTATGTCTTAAATGATTCTCCTCCCTCTTAATTGTCTCTATTTCCTCTTTATGAAATTCACTTTAGGTGGATATTGGATCTTTTTAGAGCTGTCTTTCATATCTCTTAACTTTTTTTTTTGGTCATATTTTCTCTCTATCTTTTTTCCCTGTTTGGGAATAAATATATTATGAGGAAGGTCACCACCGTGGTCTTTAGCCTTGCCCTGTATATATTTCCATCAACCTTTGAAATTTTTCTGATTCCACTTACTTTTAATTTTTCTAGAAGTTCCTAAAATGTTTCTCGTATACTGATGAACATGTTCCCTATTTCTAGAACTACTATGGTTTTATTTATTTTTTAAAATGCTTTTTGTTATTTCAATATGACCTTAGAAGGGAGGCCACCCAGGCAATAAATTCATGTGTTTAGCCCACCACAGCAAACTACTGCCTTAATTTAAGTCTCTTTCTTTGATGTCTTTGCCTAAGTCAGGTAAAATAACAAGAAGTACAAGTTGACACCATGTCAGCCCCCTGACCTTCTACTTGATTAGTACATATAGGTGGATAGCATAGGGTCCAGTCTACTAATTTTCAAAGCAGAATTCCTTTGAGTGGAACACCAGACATAGGCTGCCATCTTGAACAGAGGCACAATATAGGAGTGGAGAAACTTCTTCCTCTTTCTTAGAAGTGTCTAGTAGGTGGGAAGGAGAGTTGCCCAGAGGGAGGGATTGATCAGATTCATTTCAGTAAATATGCTTACTCTATATATGGTACAGTACTAGACTCTGCAGATGATTCAAGACAGCACAAGAGACGAAATAAATGCCCTTGAAGGGATTTCAGTCTGGTAGGGTTATTAGTTAAGTACTCAAATGTATATAATAAACAGGTATAAAAAAGCCAACAAAGAACTATAAACAAAACCTTCTGGAGTTCAAATGAAGCATATACATCTGTATTGGGGAATGAGGAGCTTGGAGAATGTGGTATTTGAATTATGTCTTGAATGGACTTCTGACAAGTGAACATGCGGTCTGGGACAGAGGGCTCTTTGGGTGGACTGTGGCAGAGAAAATTCCCAGAGATAGGTGAAGAGAGACCATATTACAGAAACTAGAGGGAATCTAGTTTAGTTAAAATATTGTATACTTGTTGGAGAGGAGTGTGAAGTATTATTTGAGAAAGTACTTTGGAGTCAGAATGTGGGCATCGTAAGTGCCAAAGAGCAGGATATGAACTGAATTTGAGTTTGTTAGAAAGGGAATTAGAAAAAGTTGCTCAGGCAGATGATCAGATAAAAGCTATGCTTTTTAAGAAGTTGAATCTGGCTGATCTCTGTAGGATGGAATGAAGTAAGTGGCAGCCGAAACGCAGCCGTCTCACAGATTGATTCGGTGCCGAATGTCAGGCTATCAGGACGCAAAGATGAATGAGATCCACTCCCTGCCCTCAAGTTGCTTACAGCCTGGTGAACAGGAAAAATGAGTTGCTTGGCCCAAAGGAACATTTCGTGAAACATTTTACAAAAAACCTACAGATACATTATATGAGTAGATGTTTTAAAAGTGTAGTTTAATCTGTTGCCATGACCAGCTCAGATCGTCTCCTTATCTCAATTTTCTATTGTTATGAATACAGCTAGATGGTCTGTTATTTTCCTGTGCAATACATATTAAATGCTTAATAAAAGTAGTCTTAGATGCACACATGTGGACTCTTGCTTAGTTTCATATTATTTGCTATATATATATCACCTAGAAATGTAAAAAATAATGTATCATTTTAATATAATGGTTATTTTGTTTTAAAACACCTGTAATTTTTATCCTACAGTTTCATTATTTAGGGGAAAATAAAAGTTGGCATTTGGACTTGTCTGAACTGGCTTAGTTAGTAAATCTTTTCCCCTTAAATTTCTTTTATTATTTTTGGTGACCGGTGTACTTGCCTTGGAATATTTTTCTTTTTGGAGGGAAACTTCAATAAAACTGCTTGTTTTGTAATAACAGTCTATGTATTCGTGAAATTATTCATTGCAAATGGATTTTTTTTTCTTTACCATAGCATTTCTTGCTCAGTCTTATAATGGAGAAATTAGAGAATAAAGACAACTAGTGTTTTCTAGTAACACTCACTGTAGCACCACAGAATATTTCCAAGTATTTAAGTATCATTTTACAATAAACTTAACCAAAGGTTGTCTCTACTTTCAGTTAATACTTGCAAGGTTTTGAAAGCCAAAATTTCAAGTCATATGCACATAGTTCTTTTTTCTTTTTTTACGAAAAGACTTGATTATGTTTTACGAAACAAGACTTTGATGATGTCCCATGGGGTTCACAGGATTGGTTTTATATTCTTGTAATAGATTTATTTTAAAGTAAGAGAATGTTATCCTGCAGTAATTATTCAATCTTCACTATGTAAACTTCACATTTAATTGACTACTATCAGAACACTCCTTTGAAGAGCAGTAACAATAATACACATATATTATGTATTACTTTTTCAACATAAGCAAAAATAATGAGAGAGAAGAGCTTGGTGTGCCTGACTACAGCTGAGCTTGCCTCTACTTTTCCTAACAAGATTGTAACCGGTTACGATAGACTTTGGAGTATTGAGACTGGCTTCCTTTGATTTGATTTCTGCAGGCCTATTCATATTCTCATTCCCCCACCCCCAAATATCTCCTTCTGCTCCCTCTCCCATACCTCATCACTACTCTTATTCTTATGATTCCACCCTACAAAAGAAAGGACAAAATTATCAAGACTAAAATTTTTCTATCAGATGGTCTGCTTACCAAAGAAATCATGGTATTACTAGAGATCGTAAGTTATAATCTGTTCCTTTGCTTTGGGGCAGAACTAAGTTGTGAAACTCCTATTTTTAAGTCTCCAGTGAAAGAGATATCATTATCTGTTGTAATATTTAACGACCCTTACCATGAGGAAATTTCCTTTATCCTAGTTAAATAATGTATGCATCGATTTAAGCCTGTATTTTTCTTCACTGAACATAAAGCTGACTTACTTTCCCTGAGTAAGACCTTTTCATTGTATTTGAAGACTTACTTTAATACTACTCACTAATATATCACAGTTTCTGTACTTTGTCTGTCATAATATTTTTCCAGACACTTTTATCATGTGTGTCTCTCCGCACTGAGTACACTGCAGTTTTTCTGTTCTTTTGTTTATGGGATTCAGAGTATATCCTGGACATCTAGTGAGAGATTGACTGGTGCTAAGTGTAGGCTCAGATTATAGCAGAAACCCTACATTATGTGTACCCATTTCTGTACATCAGTGATAGATTTCCTTTTGGAAAAGGAGACATCATTCTAGGTACTAAATCTAGACTTCGGATTTCTTGTTTTTTCAGTTTTGCCATTCTGTGGATTGCCAGGGTAGCTTGTTATCACTGTGATACTTTCACATCTTTTCATTCAGGTGCGTACACAGTCACATCTGGTATTTGTGATCATTTCTAATTATTTTTCTAAGTGCTGCTGCTAGTTTATTTTTTTAAACATTTTAATATATGACGCAAATTTATATATGTGAATTACAGTTCTTACGTGCACAATCTAATAAGTTTTGGCACATTTCTACACCTGGATAACCAACATCCCAGTGCAGATGTGGACTACAGTAGGCCCGCTTTGTCCTCGGGGAATATGTTTCAAGACCACCAGTGGATGTCTGGAACTGCGGATAGTACAGAGCCCTATATATACTATGCTTTTTCCCTATGCATACCTACCTATAATAAAACTTAATTTATAAATTAGGCACAGTAAGAGATTAACAACAATAACTAATAATAGAACAATTATAACTATAGTGTAGGAGAAGTTACGTGAATGTGGTCTCTCAAAGTCTCTCATTGTACTGTACTCTCCCTTCTGTTGATGTGAGATGATACAGTGCTTACGTGATGAGATGAGGTGAATGATGTAGGCGTCGTGTTATAGCGGTAGGCTACTTACTACAAGGGTGACGAACGCAAGCACTGGGATAGCGCCACCGTGGATCTGACAACCAAGATGGCTGCTCGGTGAATAATGGTGGGGACTGTGCAGGACGAAAGGACGATTCACATTCTGGGTAGGACGGAGTGGGACTCATGAGATTTCCTCATGCTACTCAGAATGGCATGCAATTTAAATCGTACAAATTGTTTATTTCTGGAATTTCCCAATTAATATTTCCGGCCTGCAGTTTACCATGGGTAATTGAAACTTTGGAAAGCAAAACCACGTGTAAGGGGAGCCTATTGTATAATCTCAGAAATTTTCCTCAGGACCCCTTCCATTCATTACCTACCCCCTACAGACAACAACTGTTCCAATTTCTATTACGGTAGATGGGTTTTAAATATTTTTGAATTCATATCAATGTAATTGTATATTTATTCTTTTTTTTCAATCACACATGTCAGTACTTCATTCTTTTTTAATAACTGTGGATTCCAGTGTTTATCTCTTCTCCTACTGATGAACAGTTGGGTTTTCCGTTTTTGGTATTATGAATAGTCCTGCAACGAGCATTACTATACATATTGTATGGACATGTGTCTTTATTTCTTGGGTTAATACCTATGATTGGAGTTGTTTAGTCATAGAGTAGGTGTGTACGTAACTTTCTAAGAGACTGCCAAATAATTTTCCAAAGTGACTGTACCACTTCAGATTCCCACTAGCAATGAGTTCTATTTGCTCTATATCTTTGACAACATTTTCTGCTGTCAGTCTCTTTCATTTTAATCATTCTAATGGGTGTGAAATAATGTCTCATTGTGGTTTTATTTTGCATTTCCCGAGTAGCTAATGATGTTGAGTACTTTTTCACAGGTATATACTTGTATATATCTTCCTTTTGGAAGGGTGTCCTCAAATGTTTCGACTGTTTTTTAAATTGGATGGTTTGTTGGTGATTTGTAGGAGTTCTTTATATTTCTGGATTCAAGTCCTTTGTCAATTATATGTATTGTAAACATTTCCCCCATGTGTGGTTTGAATTTTAATTTTTTTAATTGTGATTAACAGAATTTTTCAATTTTGGTGAAGTCCAATTTATAAATGTTTATGATTAGTTAGGCCTTTTGTGTGTGTCGTCGGCCTCATTGCTAAGGTATCATCCTGTTTTCTCCTAGAAAATTTAGAGTTTTACCTTTTACATTTGATTCTGGAATTTATCTCTAATTTTTGTATATGATGTGTGAGGTAGGAGTCAACACTCATCCCCCCTACACACACCCGTTTGGGCTTCTAATTATTCCAGAACCAGCTACTGAAAAGGTTTTATTTTCCCCACTTGAATTGCCTTAGCACTTTTATCTAATTGTCCATATAGGTGTGAGTCTATTCTGATGTTGTTTTAATTCTGAAATTATGAACCATGTTTCACATCTAATGTCACGTTTAAATTATATGAGCCTACTCTCTCCAGCATATTAATAAAAGCCCTGAATTAAAAATCTAACACCAGGCAATTGAATTAGATTGAGACCTTACCTGACCTTTCTATTTAAATACTAAAACCTGTTCCCATACACCGCTCCCTCTTCCTCTGTATTTCTGACTCTCGCGACCTTCCTGTGTTTCTGTAAGGATGAGACAAGGGCCATGCAGAGTTCCTCAGATGGTTGATTATTCCTCCCTCTCTAGTCCCACGCCTCCAGGGGCCGGTGGGAGGCTTAGGCAGGGGTAGGGGGATAGGAGCCTTCCGAGGACTAAAGCTGTTTGCCAAATAGATAGAAACTTGACCTTTTATCAGGAAATATCCCTCATTCTGCCTTAAGTCCTCAAGATGAGAGCTCAAATTACTGCAGGGACTTTTCCGAATAAATTTTCCTGCTCTTCGCAAAATATTATTGTAATTATCAAACACGTGATGGGACAGAAAACTAATATTCAGGACAGAGTGACATGAATTTCCTGCATTTTATTCCAGTGACTGCATTCTCAAAAGCATTCTCTTTCCTTAGAGAAATTAATAAGATTTGTTTTTCTTTAATGATTTGTCTGTTTGTTGAATACTCCCTTTTTAAGGCTACCCCCCCAAAAAAAATAAGCTATAGATCTTCTTCATGACTGTTTTCTTATAGCTCCCAAATGAGTCTGTAAGGAAAATATTTGTTTGCTATGGTTTGCTGCATAATTCGTTTCGCATTTTTCAAATGCCAATAATTTGTTTAGTACAAAGCACTCAACTGCCCATTTCCAGAATGTATTGTGTTTCTAGTTGTGTTTCCAGAGCACATTGAAGGGGACACCAATAAGCAGTACTAGCTCTCATTTCCCCAGGTTTTTCTGTACCACCTTTGCGTGCCCCAGGTTTCCCAGCAACCTTAGCGAGTGGGGAGTGACATTCCTCCTTCAGCGTTCCTGCCCCTCTCCCATCCCAGTATCGAGTGCCCACCAAATACTGTGTACTGTAGGGAGCACTGTGGACAGTGTCAAAAAGATAGGCTAACGGTCTGCCATTCACGAAGCGTACCAGAGACATAAATACGTTAGTGTAGGTTGTACCGTATCTTCAGAGTTGGTGAACCCAACAGTCCACAGAAATGTCAAATTTTAAGTTGCTTTCTCTTGGGACATGGTATTTTTCCACTTAGCCATCCACATCTTAGCACTCAGCCCAGTAGCGATAACATCCGTTGTTATTGTTGTTGTTTTCATTTATTCATCTAGCAAGAATTTATGTCCAGATCCTGAAGTAGGTACTTGTGACATAAAGATGGAGAGCACGCGGTCCCAGATCTCCCGGGAGGCACAGTCTGGTGGAGGCCAACAGGCTGTACGCTGAATGAGGAAGGCCGTAGCAGTAGCATGCGTGAGGTGCCTGGGTGTGCAGGGCAGCCACCCCTCCTGCAGGCCTGGGGGGGCAAGGTTGGGAGAATCTTCTCCAAGGAGGCTGTGCCACACTGGCTCCTAAAGAACAAATGGCCGTTCCCCCTGAGAAAGAGTCTCTCCTGTTGACCCATACCAGCACCGTCTTCTTTACATCTGATTCCAAACAGCAGAAGCAGTCATCCTAAAAAGACATAGTGATGTAAGTACAAGAAATACAGCATAATTATCAACCACAGCTTTATGATGATACATGAACAAGTGCCGGGACTCTGGAGGTGGGAAGGTGGAAGGAGAGATGAGCTGATCTCCAGGAGTTTTGGTGCCAGCGTGTCGTTCTCCATTTGGGCTGCTGTAGTAAAATTCCAGACGGGGTGGCTTATAAGTAACAGAAATTATTTCTCACAGTCCTGGAAAGTCCAAGATGAAGGCACCAGCTTGGTCCAATTCTGAGGAAAGCCCTCTTCCTGGTTCATAGCTGGCACCTTCTCACTGTGTCCTCACAGGGTAAATAAAAGGGGCTAGAGAACTCTGGGGTGTCTCTTTACAAAAGCGCTAATCCCATTTATGAGGGCTCCATCCTCATGACCTAAGTACTTCCCAAAGGCCCCACCTACTAATACTGTCACCTTTGGGGGGTAGGATTTCAATATATGGATTTGTGGTGGGGACACAGACATTCAGGCACTAGCAAGGGCTGTGTGAAGTTGGAGGTGATGACAGCAGCCTAGTTTGCTTGCGGAGAGTGGAAAATGTGACGTGGAACGGTCAATCCAAATGGAGGGCCATAAAACTCACAGTTTAGAACATTGATTTGATTGAAGAGGTAATTGGGAATCGTCTCCAGGTTGTAAAGACATGGGTGACATGGATAAGAATTATTCTTGATACTATGGTTATGTTTTGCTGGTCCTCTTCCTACCTCTGGTTCTTAGGTTTTTTAAATCCCTAAATATGAGTATTTCCTAAGCAACGCCCCTAAGTCCACTTCCCTCCCTATCACAGTGCCCTCCAAACTGTGCTCCTGAGTGACCTCTCCGGCTCTACTGGACAAGCAGGAGAGGGAACCAAGGGGATGGGCCTCACTCCACCCACACACGTGCAGCCATCTGTTCTCTGTTTTGTGGTTCCTAGGAAAGAATTTAACAAAGTCTGAAATCATTTTTTTTCTTAAGTTGGAAAACTCTTCATTTTCTCTCTGGATGTTTGAATCTTTTGACCTCAACTCACTTTATTATGCATTTACATTTGGTTAAAGTATTTGATTAAGTAAATGGTCGTATGTTATCATTTGATTACGTAGCAGTGAGACTACAGTCCAGGGAATTTGGTAAGAAAGTCGCTGCTTTCTCTCTTGCCCTTCACCCCTAGTCTTTGTTTTCCTCCCTCCACTCCTTCCCTGTACCGTTCTTACCACTAAAACAACAAGGCTGAATACTATAATGGTGGGTTGCTATTTGGTCACCAGTTGGGATAGAAACTCCATAAGGGTTGGTGGATTGTATTATAGCAGCTAAGTGTGAGAAGAAGTGGATAGAGTGAATGGAGTGTGAGCAGGGCTGAGTGTGTGGAGGGGAGTGGATAGTGTGGGAGTGTGAGCAGGGCCGAGTGTGCGGAGGGGAGTGGATAGTGTGGGAGTGTGAGCAGGGCCGAGTGTGCGGAGGGGAGTGGATAGTGTGGGAGTGTGAGCAGGGCCGAGTCCACCAGGGCACGAGAGCGGTGCAAAGCCCGGCCTTGGTCAGCCCACTTGAGGTGGGGTGGAGGAGAGGAGGGTTGGCAGGCTGGAAAGAGACAACTTAAGGAGAAAGCTGAAGAAAATGAATATGCGAGAAAAGGGGACAGTGGGGTAGAAGACTGAGGACAAAAAAGAATAAATGTGAATGAAGAAAATGTGTTTTTCTTCATATCTGTTTATTTGCAACTGTCATCCTCAAAGTGCTGGGTGCTGGTAAATATGCTTCTTCAAGTTCGTCTGATTAGAAAACGTTATGTGGCAAATTTGGGGTGGGTGGGAGGTGGAAGCTTAAGAAAGTGATCATCAGATAAAAATGTCCCAGCACACTGCTCTCCACAAATAAACATTAAAAGAAAGAACAAATAAAAAGATGGAGTATTGTGGGATGATAGAATTCTTAGTTCTTTCTGATATCGCTCTGATAAAATAACTTGTAATATTCATCTTGGATGTTTGTTATATTGAAGTTGAAATATTTCAACTGATGCTCAAATGATATTTGAGTGATAATCCAGCCTAAACATCTTGAGAACAATGCTTAAGACTTACTAACTCTTAAGGAATGAAGCAGTATTTTTATGAAATACTGCTATTTTATCCTGATAGACATGTCACTTTGTAGGGAAATGCCAACATGTATTTAGTTGTACAAAGGACATTTTAAAAATCCTTTCCTGAACAGAATAACTGAACGAACAAAACAGAAATAGACTCATGGATGCAGAGAACAAACTGATGGTTGACAGAAGGGAGAGGTGTTGGGGGGATGGGAGAGAAAGGTGAAGGGATTAGGAAGTACAGATTGGTAGTTACAAAATAGTCACAGGGATGTGAAATACAGTGTGGGGAATACAGTCGATAATATTGTAAAAATTATGTATAGTGTCAGATGGGTGCTAGACTCATGGGTGTTATCACTTCATAAATTATGTAAATGCCTAACTCTATGCTGTACCCCTGAAAGTAATATAAAATAATATTGAATGTCAACTATAGTTAAAAATATATATAATCACAGAATGTAAAATACAGTACAGGGAATATAGTCAATGGTATTGTAATAGCTATTTACAGTGTCAGATGGGTAGTAGACTTGGGGGGGTTGTCACTTTGTGAGGGGTGTAAATGTCTAATCATTATGTGTTGTTCTGTACACCTGAAGCTAATAATAATAAAAAAATACTTTTCTCAACTCATTTTGCTACTTATTACTTGTGTGCTGTTCTTCCTATTACTATAATATGATTTCTTTGTGCCTCAATTCTTTCTGGATAGTTTTTGAAAGTCAAGTTGGAATCAGCCAGAGTTTGTGCCAATTTAGACGTAACTAAATTACTAAATTATACACATTTTGTTGCTGTTCCCATGACAAGAATATCTTCTAGATAGTAGGTCATTGAACTTTTTTACTTTATGGAGCAGTAAGAAATGCATGAAGGAATATGAATTTCAAGAGGCTGTCTTGTATGTGTATCTGAGCATTGGCATTTAGAGGCTATAAAATAAATTGGCAGTGGATGTTTTATTTACCTGTTAGAATCTCAGCTGGAACATCAAGCAGTACTTTGCCAGATACATTGAAATGCACTTGATGGTACAGAAATGGACGGTGAAGCATTTAATCAAAAATATTTGTGTGCAGGCCTCCTGAGGATTTTAATGTCAGATAAAATACCTGTATACGAGTATATAATGTAGAACCCAAAATTATTTGAAAAGTAAAACTGGCTCACAGTCATCTGTAGATAAGCAAAATAGTCACTGTTTATTGCAATATATTTCAGATGAAGAATCAGTATAATACTTCACCTGTCTAAATTGCCAAGCTTCTTTTGATCAAGCTGGCAGCATGAATGACGGCTGCAAACCCAAGGTTAGACGACAGAGTTGGTTTCTCTCTGGCTTTCTCTTCTTTTAAGCCTCCCTTTCATGTGTAGCCAAGTGAAATGGAAGCTTTGCAGATCCTTGGGGGCTTTGGCCCGGTGAGAGGATACAGAAGAAAGGCAGCATTTTGGAAGGCAGGGAGGGCAGAGGGCCCTGGTGATGACATGACTCCCAGACCCTTCTGAGGAGATGAATGAGAAGGCAGTGCCTCGGTGAACTCTGGATGTATTTTACCCACAAGCGTAGTCGTAGGCTATCAAACCAATTGTTTCGGCTTTATCCTTCAGATGCTGCAAAAGAAAAAGACATTCTTTTTATTGCTCTTCCAACTCATTAACTGTTTATCCTTAATCATCTGCAGTCTGTGTTGGAATAAGTCTTCAAAAGATCACTGAACTTTGCTTGATTTGAAATCAGAGTAGAATTTGTTTCATTGAATGTGGGAAACCTTCTTTTGAGAAACTTGACACAAACTGGCTTCTTAGCCTCTTTGAATTGAATTGAAAAAGAACACCATGGAAAAGCACAGCCAGATGAACAAATGTCTGCTCGTGGGTTAGATTTCCATAAGCTGTATGATTCTTTCTCTGTGATTATTGATCACGGAAGTAACCTTTGCAGTCAAGGTTTAGCAAATCAGTGTGGATTAGTGAATGTTAGGTTGCAGTCCCAGCGATGTAACTAGGCTAACCATATTGTCTGTCACTGTTAGAAGTTTCATCCTGGCCGCTCGTTGTGTTAAGAATGATGATTTTAGGAACATTTAATAGATTTGCTTTGGTGGAAAAGTTAGTAAGTCCATTAGGCCACTGGTGTGTAGAAGTGATCTGTGAAGAAATAAATGTCTTCAGTTCCCACATCAGCAGATCACAAAAGGGCCATACTGTGGGTTGTTTGGAATTTTACAGAGCTCCTCAAGGAGCAGTTCTGAATGGTTTCTAAGAGTACTAAATCAGTATCTTGGTGCATGGGTTTGGCTGGCATGGATTTGGACAGAGTGGGCCAAACAGAGCTAATTGAGGTGGGGAAAAAATCGAGAGAACAGGCCGTAATGGTGAATAGAGTTATTTGTCACCGAGTTTGTAATAGGATTTCCAATTAATTCATGCAGGCATCCAACGCCTTACATTAGCCCTGTCAAGATGAACTACAGCCACATCTAAAATGCCATCCCCTATTAAACGGTGCATGTCAGTGAATTTGTAATTCCTTCTGTTCAACCAGAAGATGAATGGATTCCACTCAGAAAACAAATGTGTGCTTCAGAAGTGCACATTTCAAAATCCTGAACACTTCCTAGGAGGAACATTCTTCGCATTGTTATACAGTGAATATGTATTAAAATGTAATTGCTATGTGAATTCGTCCAAGAAGAAAAGCGTCCAGCTGCAGAGACAAATACATTTTCAGGCGCCGTGTTTCACTGGTGAACAGGCTTTTCATTCTGGGCGGTGACGGTGATGATGATGGTTCACGTATGTGGCACCTACTGCCTGCTGGGCCTTTTGTAGTGGTTTTCACACATTCATTGACTAGATCCTCACAACAACCCAGATGAAGAAATTGAGGCCCAGAGAGGTCCACCTGCTCAAGGTCACACAGCTAGTAAGTGGCTGAGCTGGGATTCAAACCCAGGCCTTGTGTTCTGGAGTCTGTGCTCCCAGCCATTACCCTGTCCTGCTGGCTCACCCTGTCCTGCCTGGTCACGGGCCCGTCAGCTGTGTTCCAAGAGCTGGTTTACTACAGTCCCTGGCGGTTCTCTGTCTCAGCCTCCATCACTCTTGCTGTCTCTCATAGTAATATTTATTGCTGGGTTAATTCACTGTTATTTCGTCGTATTGGAAAATGTTGTTAAATTGTGATAACCAGACTCTAAGAAATACGTAATGAAGAAGACAGTGCAGCGAGGCGTGTGTGTGAGGGCCGACAGAGATGAGCATCCTTCCACTCATGCGGACACTGGATGGAAAATGACCCAAGTTCACAGGATTGTGAAGCCCCAGAGTTCCTGATGGGCATTTCCCTTCTGCAGAAAGCAAAGGGCACAGCAGGACTGTTTACAAGACTAGGTCAAGGCTGGATCACAGGAGACGTGCCATTACAGCAGGATCTTAAGGCAGAGTCCAAAAGAGCACATGCGCACACATGAAGGTCCCAGGACTGCTGGAAGGCTCGATTCCTGTCTTCCCAGGATGTTGGCCTCTAGAGCAGCTCTAATTAACCAAATACAACATCCTGCAGACCTAGCCAAGACAAGACGACTGCCAAAAGCATTTTGAGAGCCAAGAATTGGCTATTCTTCTTAAGCCAAACAAAAATATTTAACAACAACAAAAAAGCTCAGCTTATGAGTAGGCCAGACTCTAAATCTCTGACTAGAAACCAGACTAACTTTTTAAAGCTATATTATGAAGTTTTATTGCCAACAAGGGTATAAAACTTCGATTTACTTTTTTTTGGGGGGGCGGGGAAGCGGGTCTAGGGAGAGGGCAGTCATATGAGTAATGCTCCCTATTGCTTTACTTCATTAGAAAGATTAAATGTAAAAGAACTGTTTTCAACTAGTTTAGGCCTGTGCTTTGCACAGAGCTGTCTGCCTGCCTGCCCACGTCCTGTCCATTTTCCACACCACTGCCAGACTTATCTGCCTGGCACACAGTTCCCCCCCGTGGCCGTGGGTGCTTCCAAACTGTGAGTGGCTAATCACTGCCCGAAGGGCACGGCAATTGAACCTCTTTAACGTGTCTTTCAAGACTCGTCATAAACTAGCCCCTGCCAACCCTTCCGACACTTTATATTCCATAATCCCTGTCCAGGAACAGCATATTCTTTATAAAACCCATCGCTCTGCATGGCGTGCCCATGTCTTAGCTGGTACTGTCCTCTGCCTGCAGAGCCCTCCCTTTTCTCTTTCATTCTTCCTCTCCAGCTTTGCCTGGCCAACTCCTATGTATCCTTCAAGACTTGGCTCGTGCGCGTTACTTCCTCCAGGAAGTGTTTCATTTTCCCACCTACTAAACTCCAGAGATCTGTGCTCTCTGCTGCTCGAGCATATCTCTATCATTGCATTCACTATACTGTAATTATTTCTAATGCTTTATTTTTTAAGGATAAGAACTGAATCCTGATCCTCTTTAAATCCTCAGCACATTGCCTGGTAAAAAGGGAAAGCTCAGTAAATGTTTTCTGGATAAATGAATAAGTGAATAAGTACATGAAAAACAGGAGTGCAGTGATCTCATTCAACGAGTTACTATAGATATGTTTGATTTGCCATTTATTCTTCGAATCAATGATAGGTAGCGGTGTCCCAAGAGGCCAGAGATCTTCTTAAAGTGACAACTAATGACCAAGAATAGGTATCTCCAATGCCATCGGGAAGTATTGTATTTAATCAGTTTGATGATTAGATTGCCTTGGGCTACCCAGACATTTTAAAAACTCATTTAAAATCTTAATGCAATGCAGTGATATTTAAAACCGCATCTATTTAGCATATCAGCCTAACAGTACTCTAACCAGGAAGGAACAAAGTTCAATGATCTTAAACAGATTCTAAAAGACCTTATGTCTGTACGATTACAGATGATAAACTCTGAGAGGTCAGCAACTGTAACTGTCCTAGTCACTGTCGTTTTCCAGACCCTGGTGCATAGTAGACCCTCAATAAATACTTGAGTTCATGAGAGTATAGGATCTACTGGCCACATCAAAAGCAGCTGGGAAAGTTTTGCCCAAAAGCCAAACGGTGATTTTTATCAATGAAGCTTAAGCGAAGTTAACAAATTAATGAATTGTGCTTCTGTTTAAATTTTTCTTCTCAGTGCTTATCATGCATCCTGCTGAATAAAGTAGTTAATACGGGAAATTACATTTGTTTTTTTATGAGTGTTTTAATTTTACACCAGGGAGTGACTCAGCAGTGGTATTTCCATATAGTAAAAACCCCAAACAGACCCCACTAAATTGGATTAGGACTAAAAAGCTAAATCACAGAGGGTGTGTGGATGGTCTCCTGTTCTTTCACTGTGATATTTGTTTATGTTGGAGATTTCTTGGTGACACACATATATAGTTTTTTATGTTAGATTTTCTTCTAGTGTTGATTTGACCTTGACTTAAAAACAATGACAATAGTTATCTTTTCATACAGTTTTTTGGACTGCTCTGTCATTAAAACTCATCTCTTTCCTTAAGGGTATACCTCAGTTACCATGTGCCAAAGCATTGTACAACTACGAAGGGAAAGAGCCTGGAGATCTGAAATTCAGCAAAGGTGACATCATCATTTTGCGGCGACAAGTGGATGAAAATTGGTACCACGGGGAAGTCAGTGGGATCCACGGCTTTTTTCCCACCAACTTTGTGCAGATTATCAAACCGTTACCTCAGCCCCCACCTCAGTGCAAAGCACTTTATGACTTTGAGGTGAAAGATAAGGAAGCAGACAAAGATTGCCTTCCGTTTGCAAAGGTAAAGTTCGAAGGAGATTGTTTTCCCTTTGCCAGCTACTTCTCTGTACCGAGATGCATGGCGATATGGCTTGCATTTCGTTGTGCAAAAAGACACAGTAGTTTTATGTGAACTCTATCTCACTGTGCTTTTTAAAATACCTGAAAGCAGCATTCTTAAAGTCACAAAGTAATTTTGTGCTCGAATTGTTCTATATGAAAGATAATTTTGGTTGATGCTCTGTGTGGTATCATTTTCATATTTAGAACCTAAATTTAATTCTAAGCTACTTGACAGGGTATGTGTGCCACTCAGGGATTTTAATTCATTGAACTATGACTAACAAAATGAAACATCATTACTTCCTTATTTTATATGTAAATTCCTTTGCTTCAAAGCTCACAGGAATAGATCTACTGAATTGATAAAAGATGCTTTGGAACTTTAAGTGGAATACTGTGTCTTTTGTAAAGAAAAACAGTAGCATATGCACTGAAATGGACGTTTGGTGTATTATCAGAGAGAAAGTGAGAAGAGCCCGAGAATCAATCTAAAACAAGTTGAAGAGGCTGGGTAGCATTTGAGGTTGCAACTTGTGGATCGAAACAAAACGGACAGCCAGCCCTTGTCTAGAAGGGGTTCCTAGTTTAACAGCTGTCTGAAGGGACACCAGGTTAACTGAAAGTTACCATTCAGTTCATCAAAACATTGGATGCATGTACGAAAGATATGTCATGGCATTTTTATCCATGTACTCTTAAAACTTTAGTCTCTTAATTGAAAAGGAAAATGAAGTGGCAAGCTTAGTGGGACCAGGTAGACTAACGTTTGTTGTTTCTTCAGGATGATGTTCTGACTGTGATCCGCAGAGTAGATGAGAACTGGGCTGAAGGAATGCTGGCAGACAAAATAGGAATATTTCCAATTTCATATGTTGAGGTAAGTTAATCTATGGAAACTTCAACCATGTTAGCGTTCAGCTTAGCAAATAAATCTTAATTATGCTATTTGAGTATTAGGAAGCCCTGACAATGATTTCGTAGTATATTCATGCATAACATCATGTTATATACCTCGAACAAATACAATGTTCTATGTCAGTTATATCTCAGTAAAACTGGGGGAAAAAACAAAGACAAAAACCTTGTTTATTTAAAAAAAAACGAAGTCCTCGATACACAAAGCATTGGGAATGCCCTATTCCAGATTATTGGATGGGATAGGAAGAATTCCTTTATCCTGCCTGACAGTAACTAAAGACTTCAAGACTGAAATGTTTGAAACTCTTCACTTTGTCACCCTGCTAAAAATGCTCCTGTGTCTTGTTAAATGTTCCTACCATCAGCACCTACACTCTTTCCAGGGTTTCTATTCCATTCGCCAGCTTTGGGTTCCAAAGGTTGGTCAAGTTCCTGAGTAAGGTGCAAGATGAGTGTATGTATTTATTTGTTTATCTATTTCTTTCGTTATCTACCCCATCATCAGAACGAGAATAGTGATTTGCAGAGTAAGCCTCCAATAAACATCAAATAAATAAATGAATCTCTCTCCGTCCTGTCCTAGCAGCAATTTAGCCCCCCTCCCCCTTTTTAAATCAGCTTTACTAAGAAAGGTTATGGCCAACCTGATTCAGTGAAGTCTTTTAAGCGAATGTGTCCAAAGTAACATGGTTGTATTATTTTAAAGAATAACACAAATTAAAAATGAACTAGGAAATCACCGAAGTGTCCTTTGATAGATGATTGAATAAAGAAGATGTGGTACATATATGCAATGGAATACTAGTCAGCCATAAGAAAAGATGAAATAATGCCATTTGCAATAACATGGATGAATCTTGAGATTATTATGCTAAGTGAAATAAGTCAGACAGAAAAATGTCGAGAACCACATGATTACACTCATATGTGGGGCATAAAACTAAGAACAACAAACAAGACAAACAAAAAACCAAAACTTCATAGACACAGACAACAGTTTACTGGTTACCAGAGGGGAAGGGAGAAGAGGAAATGGTAGAAGAGGGTAAAGAGGGCAAATATATAGAGATGGAAGGAGATTTGACTTTGGATGGTGAACACACAATGCAATATATATAGAATTGTACACTTGAAACTTACATAATTTTACTAACCAATGTCACCCCAATAAATTTTTAAAAAGATGAACTAGGAAGTTAGAATTTACAATAGGACTTCATTACATCATGTATCATAAATTACCATGCCCTTTAGTCATAAGAATTTCTTGCTGAAAATAAAATTGAAGGCATTTTAAAGAATGAAACACAGCCCGAACAACCACACAAGGTTAACTGAGGTCACAGAAGAAAAAGTGATTTCTGGAAAAGTGAGTTCTTAGTGGGTATTGTGTGATGGATAAATAGGGGTTAACCAAGAGAAAAGGAAAAGGTGCATTTTTATGGCAGAAAGAACATTCATGCAAGAAGACCGGCACATGCAAAAGCCAGAAGGTAAGAGGCAGCACAGATTATTTGGGGAACTGAAAATAATTCTGTTGTTTAAGGTATCAAAGCATGTATCTTAAGCATATAAAAAAGAAAAATCACCATCACTTATTTTCCCATCTTTTTATCTGAGGCATTTGTTTTGGCGTGATTCTGAAAACTGAAATGACAAATGGTGTCATTGTAGCCAGCACTCAATCCCCCCACCCCCGCCCCTAGACCGTGAGATCGCCAAAGTTTTCATTAAAAAATCAGTTTGACTACTGTATATACATGGAAAAGTAACTCAAACCATGTATGAGCCTTGAACTTTATCCATACCCTTCAGATGTTCCTGTTTATTGAAATATTTTTCCTCCTTTGAAAGTAAACAACAAAAAAATTCTTAACTCTAAGGCAATTCTTCCTCTACGTTATTTATATCTTTTAACTGTGGGTCATGGAAAATTATAACCATTTCCAAGTATTTGAACAGTTCCACTGAAGAGCATGGGCAAGCACCAGCTTAGTTAATGAAAGCCTGTTTTTACTTGTTAGGTATTATCAATATTACATGCCAATACTTGGGGTGTGATGCATGAAAAAGATCGCTGTTATTTTGTCATTGGGCAGGTGTAGAATTGCAGAGGTAGGCAGAAACGATCCACCCACGGCAAATCCAGAGTCACTTAGAATCACTCAGCTCATTAGATTATTTACTCGGAGTTAAGTTGGAAAGATAAACTTCTGCCCAAGTAGAAAGTATTTTCATTCCTCTGCCTCTTTTCTTTCAAATGAATATTTTCCCCATTTCAACCAGAATTTTGACAGTTGAGATGAAGTAAACATATCATCTATCTCTAGAAGACTATAAGTATTTCTTTGATGTCAGGACATCAGATTGAAATTTTTGGTTGGGAGCAGAGCATCTGGGGATTAGTGACACCTGGTTTAGCCTTTAGGGGGATAAAGGGGAGGCAGATTTCAATAGCAACCTATCAAAATTCAACTCCTTAAATAAAGCATAGACTCTCTTACGAGGCAGTCTCAGATGGAGGAAAGCCAACTATAGGAATAAAAAATTGGGGCTTTATCCTGAACAGTGTTCTTTCTCTTGCTCTGTAAACCAATTTAGGACCCAGACCATCCCTTATGTAAAAACAGGCTGTGTTATAAAAATTCATTTGTAAATCAGTTGGTTATATCTTGTAAACATGCATTTAAGTTTCTATCAGTGTTAGCTGCTTTTGCTTTTTTCACAGTGCTGCCAAAGACGGCCCCCTTTCTCCCCCCTCCAGATGTCTTGAGAAGATCAAATGTGATAATACATCTCAAAGGGTCTGGCACTGCTGTGTCTTACACACAGTGGTTTGGAGCTCACAGTAGACCGTGACTCAGAGTATGCCAGAGTGTAGTCATGATCAAATAAAAGCATCTCACCACCATGTATAATGAGGAAAATGAGATCAGAATCCAATTCCAAGTCCCCAGAGAAACAGCTTCATTTGCCACAGGCCTGTCAGCAGAAGCTAGAACCCCCCTCAACTTCTGCTGGTTGGCTTTGATAATGGAAAGGCCCAAGGACCTTGCTTGTGCCAGAAACTCTAAACAGGATGGGCCTGGGGGTAGGTTTGTGGACCTGGAGTAGAATCTCTGGGGTCAGAGGTTCAGCTATGGAATTAAGAGATGGGGTAATTTGAAAGGAGCTGAGTATTAGAGGTAGAGAAAGAGAATTGGGTAGGAGGGCTGAGATAGTGAGAAATGCTGCTGGCATAGTTGGTCCTCCCTTCTTGTCTTCAGTTACCCTTTCTCTTCTCCCTCATCTTCTCGTAACTGTGGATTACGATCTCTACCTGTGTTAGAATAAGGTGATAAAATGCTGGTGGTGGTGGTACAGTGACTTGCAAACAAAAAACCTCATTAAATACAAAATTCTTTACGAGAAAATGGGCTGGGAAGAGTGAGTAGGGGAAAGAAAGGCTGTAGAAATGGCCTCAAATTCTGTCCTTTGGAGTCTTTGTTTAGCCCTTAAGATTAGGGGTCTTTTGCTTTGATCTCATTCACTCTTCACCTCTGGAGATTCTCTCATCAGACCCCTCTCCAGTCAAGTCCTACAAATTGTGGATTCTATTTTATTTAAACAGGATCTTCCTAGACTTGAGCACGTTGAAAACAGTGAGGCACAATAAGAGTTTCTTGGGGAAACGCACGGAATTCTTGGCGATACCATCACAGGATATGTAAAAAGAGTATATATGTCAAGGACCAAATGCAGTTAAAAAAAACACACAAAAAACAGTAGCTTGCTTATTTCTTTGTTCAATAATAACCAGTCTTCTACAAAACAGAATGGAAGATATTAACAACCTCATTAATTCAGAGCTGACTCACTCAAGTTTAGCAGTCGTTTGGGCAAGGATGACATGATTCTTAGCAAGCGAAACATTTGAATGAAGTAAGTGCTAAGTATTGGATTTGGGACGTTTTTCAAACATTGTGTATTGTAGGCTTTTGATGAACTATAAGTTTTCATTAAGTTTACCATTGTACTTTGATTCCTAGTCATTTGTTTAAAATATCACTTGCCCAGTTTAAAAATATATATACACATATGTTTAGCAACTTGCTCCTCTGCTGTAGATATAATATAAAAATAAGGATTCCTTATGTGCAGATGGCATGGATTAAGTGTGGCCTAATGGGCAACTACTTTTACTCTTCAGTTACTGCCAGAGAGAAGGGCTATATTTCTCATCCTTTAGATCTCTGCTCAAGCGTCAGTTATCCTGACAGACTTTCCCTCACTTCCTTATCTAAAGTAATTTCTCCTCTTCCACTTGTTGTACTTCACACACAGGTGGTGTGAGCACGGGAAAAACTTGGACTCTGAACCCCGATGGCTGGGATTCAAGTCTTGGCTCTGCCACTAATTGTCTGGTGACTTTGGGCCTTGTCTCCTATTTATAAAGTAAGAGAACCCCTTCATAGGGTGCGTTAATTCCAATGATGCTTATACACAGTGCCCAGCATGTGGTAAGAGCTGTGTCGTGATTATGGCTCTCAGCATTGTGAGTATTATTCCGTCATAGCACTTTTTATTCTCTGTAACTATTTTAAGATATTTGGCAATGTGGTTACTGTCTCCCAGTGTTCCACGCCTCCATTAGAATGTGAACCCCCATGTGCAAGCATCTTGTCTTTCTGGTTTTCCGTGGTCACCTGAGGTCCTTGTACAGCACCTGCCCGTAGTAGGCTCTCAATAAAGATTGACTGAATGAATGAATGAGCAACCTAAGAATCTTTTAAACCGAAACCAAAAATGAACTAGTTTTTAGATGTTGCCAACTTTTACATTTTCTTTTCAGCTAATACCCCCATCCTTCATCACCTAGGCATATATTTTATCATTGGCTTATCTTTGTGTTACATCAGGAAATAACATTCCTCAAAGCCAGAAGGTCTCTTGTGTGACCTGAGTGAGATCTTTTTTTAAATGAAGCTGGGTGAGTTGTTGGTTATGCCAAGTTTAGAATTTTTCCAGACTAAAATAATGGTGGATTTACTTTGGATATTCTGGGGATTAGATCATGGAACCTCTCTTTTTTATCTCTAAAATAGAGAAGACTCCCTGATACTTTCTGAGGTGAATTTTCACCTGATTGAGATTATGCCTTTGGCTGACGTTAAGCAGAGAACACTGCCCATGTTTAAAGTGCACGGTTGGTGAGGTGTTTGTTGTTTTCAGCGTGTAGAATCTACCCATAGGCAAATCCTGGGAGAGCTTTCTAGGACTAGGGCATCAAATTAAGTACTATCAGCCTTAACAATGGAAAGTCATGTGAGGGTCTCACAGAGCACAAGTGGCCTAGGTGGGAGTGCTGACTTCCTCTTCTAAGGAGACAGGGAATTGGGAGACATGCTCTGTGTTCCAGGAATAAAAAGTGGAGGTTTATGTACATAGTTTGAAGTTGCCAAGGTGACCCTTGGAGGAGCTAAAAATAGCAATGTTAACTTTATTTCTTAACTTACAGCCTTTGCTCTAGAGAATAATGAGTGCAGAAGACCAAAATAATAGTCTTGGATTTAATCATCAGAGTTGATTGAATGATATAAAACGATATTCTGTCATTCATGTTTTTGAATGTATTATTTTAATTTTAAAATTAAAAAGTGAAATGTGCAGTTGACTGAAATAATATTTTATTGAAAAAAATGTAGGAAAATTTGGGGGAAGTTGGAAAGACAGAATTACTATATTGCTTAGCTGCCAAATTTCCCTTTCAATTCCGAAGTGAATTAATTTTTTAAAAAGCAATTTGAAGAAATTGTTGGAAGGTAAGAAAGGCAGAATTACTATGTTGCTTACCACACTTTCTCCTTCAGTTCTGAAGTAAATCAATTTTTATAAATGAAAGTTAGAGACATTGTTGAGAAATCAGTAAGGGAGAATTAGTCCATTGCTTAGCATCATATGTTCATCTTTAATTCTGATTGACTGAATACTTTGGAGAAGCATTTCTTTTTGGCATTGTGGGGTCTGTCCCATGATGCAGGTTTTCCTATCTTCTGAATGTTACCAGCTCGATGCAAATACTTGTTGCCTTTCATTCTGCCACAATGATAGAAAGAAAAATAAGCACTGGCTTCTGAATTTCAAAGGGCAAAAGTGGGTCTTCAGTGGACACGAGGAACAACTGCTTAATACAGCTACTGTGTTTCCCCGAAAATAAGACCTAGCCAGACAGTCAGCTCTAATGCATCTTTTGGAGCAAAAATTAATATAAGACCCCGTATTATATTATATTATATAATATGTTATATATGACCCGGTCTTATATAGGACTGGGTATAATATAATATATAATATAATATATGACCCGGTCTTATATAATATATGACCCGGTCTTATAGTAAAACAAGACCGAGTCCTATATTAATTTTTGCTCCAAAAGATGTATTAGAGCTGATTGTCCAGCTAGATCTTATTTTCAAGGAAACACGGTAGCGGCAATTTGACTAGACTCAATCTGAAAAGGAGTCCTTTAAATTAGGTAAGGATCCTTATTTAGGGCAGTTTATGCTCCATCTATTATTCAGCAGCCTCTTACTAATTTAAGAGTTTCTTTTTGTTTTCCGTTAGGAAAACGTCAGGCGCTGAGATTCTGAAGATCAGTTTATGTTTATTGAGTTCTCACTGCATGAATTGTCCATTTCCGGTACACTGGGTAGTTTTATAGAACATAAAAATGCAGGTCTCCTGTAGAGCCTTAATCAGGGGCCGAGGATAATGACCAAATGGTGTCTAATGTCAACAATGACTCCCCAAGGATACCTCAAATTCTTTAGCTTGGCCATATTCCCCTACACAGACCCAGAGCCCCAGCTAAGTTGGTCTACTGATCCTTCCTGGAAAATATATTTTGGAATTGCTGCCTTTACAGCTCATCTGGGATATTTCTTTGTCCCTTTATCTGTGGAAAGCTCACACTTTCTTCCAGGTTCAAATGAATACTCTTATGTCTCATGAAGCCTTTCTTTTCTAATTCTCTTATGCAGAAACAAAACAGAGCAGAACAGCCCTCTCCTTGCTTCAAACGTCTGCAGTGCCCATTTTGTGCCGTTCTTATTGATTTGCCACATGTTAAGAGTGTAGTTCTGTGTGTAGGTGGTTTAATGTTTTCCCGTGTCCCTTGAGAGGCACACCTTACCTAAACAGTATTTTTAATTATTTTATTTCTATAATATAATTGCATTCCAGAAAGGGTGGAAAGGAAAGACGTAGCCCTTAGTTCCATCACATATAATTTTGTTAAAGATCCTTCCATTCTTTTTCCTTATGCTTTAATGATCCTACACACACATGACTCTTCATGATTATAGTACTACTAGCCATCAGTTTTTATGCCTACGTAATACACATTCTAGTAGCTAAACTGTAATTTAGCTAATTATTTTTTCCATGGTTTAAACAAGTTGAGTGTCTTGTTTAGGAATACACGCTCCGTAACTGAGAGGTGAATCATGGCGTCCGCCCATGGCTGCCCTGTACTCCTGCACTAGCTTCAGGCCACAGGCGACACTTGTTAGTACCCCGAATGTGTGTCCACAATTACGATTTTTACCAAACTTCCCTAAAGAAGTGTATAGCCCATGTTGACTTTTTTCATCAAGAATAATGACAGCTGTTCAAGTTCTAACACTGAAAAGGTTAATTTTCACCAATGATTTGTTACTCAGCAATTTCAAATATCTGAGTTTGTCCTTTTGAAGAGAACAATCACAAATTGATTAACACCGTAATATTTTAAGGTCTTTTAAATGTTATTATTTAAAAATTGTATTGTTGTTATGGACATCTTCAGTTTGGCTAGTAACTAAGGCTTTAGGAAGCAGAGGCGATTCCCTTTAACTAACCAAGTGTTAAATCTTGCCTGTAGCCTATGACGAAAGATGAACGAATGTCCTTTGCTATTCTACGCACTTGTGTGCATGTATGGTACATAAATGGCATGAACAGACGAGGCATCTTGGTTATTAAACCAATGAGGAACAAGTTTCTCCATAATGAAATAGAACGTGTTTCAGGAACATTTTTCCTAAGTGTTTGTAAGATGTCTTTTATAATAGAGGTTAGTGGCAATGTACCTGTTAGGTTTCCTTTATGTATGGAACAAACATTTCTCTATATGCTGAAAAGAAGGAAGATTTTAAACAAAAATATGAAGTTATTATGGTCAGTACTCCCAGCATTCTCTTTCTGGGCCAGATTCCTTCTTAGTGATTACTATTCCCCACCTTCCGTCACGTGCACACACACACACACACACACACGCACACACGCACGCACACTTACTTTAGGTGCCAGGGCAGAGGAAACATCCATTCACTGATTTATTGACTAATTACCCATCACTATGGAATTTCTGCCAGTGTGTCATTTGACAAAGTTTTACTTAGAATTTAATGACAATTCCATATTCTTAACCTCCTGACATATATATACCCACACACACACATACATTTACATATATATATTTCTTCTATAGCATTCCTACATCTGGTAATGAGGTCCTTGAAAATGAATTGTGTCATAGGAATGTATACTTTTGATTTATAGACGTTTCTTTTTTATGGTGTGCATTTGGTGAACAAATACCAAATAGAAAGAATCATACACAAAACCCAGTAAGCACAGTGAACTGAACTGAGCCCAGTTTGTTTTTGTTTTTTAAGTGTATTTTTTCCAGGACCCATCAGCTCTAAGTCAAGTAGTTGTTTCAATCTAGTTGTGGAGGGTGCAGCACACAGTGGCCCATGTGGGGATCGAACTGGCAACCTTGTTGTTAGGAGCACTGCGCTCTGCCCCCTGAGCCCAGTTTTTAAGTTATCCATTTAGTCCGTCTCCTCAGCACCATAATTAGATTATAGATCTGTTGCTTCAGAAGTAACATTACTTTTATTACTAAGTATTACTGCCTTGTGTGACTTAACTTTCAGGGTAGAGCTTTCTTCTTGTCATCATTTCTGCCTGTTCACTGTTCACGGTCTCTATCTCATCTTCCTTTGCACTTGCCATATCCTCCTGGGTCTCTCATCCACCAGGAACTTGGCCATATCGTGTGTCTTTTCTGTTTTGCATTTCAGTTATTCGCTTTCCCCTGGCTCCCCCTAAATGTAGGGAAATTATCAGCTTTTTGTTCACCTCTAAACAATATTCCTTGACTGTAGTGCCCTCAAGATATGATTCTACTTCTTTCCTTTCTTTCCCTGCCAAAACCCTCACAAGAGTCACTTACACCCACTCAGTGCCTCTGCTTTCTTACTCCCTGCGGTTAGCCTTGGGCCCCTCCAGTCCCTGAAATTGCCCTCCTGGCTGCCAATAAATGCCTTTTGTTAGCTCTTATTTTGTTGTTTCTTCCTCTCAGTGACATCTACCACTATTCTTTCTTTCTTTTTTCCCCCTCATAAAATTAACCATCACGACTACCATTCTTAATCTCCCTGTAACTCTGCCTTTTTCATTTCTGGGGCATTGGTTGAATGGTTGGTCTGGGAACCTTTGCAAGGTCTTTTCATAGCTTGAAATTTTAAGTGTCTTTTGCTTTTCCTCCTACCCCTGCTGTCTGCTCTATTATTTTCCTCCCTTAAGTCAGAGGACAACTAGTGTGATCCCACGACTTTTATGCATGGCTTGCAGAATGGTTGTATTTTAATTAGTTGTTAAGGTGGAAAACTCAGGAGATTGTACATAGGCCTCACCTGTCCGAGCTCTGCTGACGTGTGAATTTGCACCTCTTACCGTTAATGTTAGAAATCCATAGTGCTATTTCCTAGGTCATCTTTTCTCACGAGTCAGAGGAGATGCTACTGTGTTTCCCCTTCCCCGCCCATTGCTATGCCTGGCTTACATAGTAGTAGGCACTCAAACAACTTTTGGATGAGTGAAAGGCTCCATTGAGTTGGATTCCATTGGGTTGGATTCTGGATTTGAGGGCTCTCTACTTGACACAGAAGTCACTGCCTCGGAGTATTCTAAATGGGATACTTTGGTTTGGGGTTGAGAAGTTATTTGTACTGTACATAGGCATAAAACTTGACAAATCATTAAATCCAACTTCATGTTACATATGAGAAATAGGAGACACACACAAGATAATGGGATTTGCCCAAGGCAACAGAGCAAGGTAAGGGCTAGCTGGGACCCCTCTGTGAATAGTGAGAGTAACTCACGTTCACACAGTCCTTTAACCTATACTCATTTCTACGTGGCGTCTGCAGAATTGATATTAGCTTCCCCTTTTTATATAGCTAAGGAAACTGAAGCCATGAAATTTAAATGGTTCACCCAAGATTATTCAACTAGGGAGGGCAGAGACCTGACTCTATCCTAGACCTTTCAACTTCAAGTTCAGAGCTTTTCCTGTGGTTTTTTCTGATGGTTCTTTATTCAGCTTCCTAACTTAAAATTCTTTTCAGGCTTTCAGTGAAGTACACCTTCCCTCCATGCCCTCATATTTCAAAATCAGAAACCCGAAAAAGAACATTCTAGTTTATTTATTTATTTATTTTTTAACAGCTGGGGCTGACAGAGGTGACAATAATTAAAATAAGCAATGAGCTGAGTAACTGCCATTTCATCTTCCTAACCTATAAGCAATGAGCTGAGTAACTGCCGTTTCATCTTCCTAACCTCGTGCAGTGAAGCAGTTACTTTGAAAATCCGTTTTCCTTGGCAGTCCTAGAGTTGTATTGTGAATCTGCGTTCCTCACTGTCCTTCTGCGAAAAGGAGTAACCCTCGTCCTTACCAGTGAACTACTTCAGGGCTCAGAAGGCTTCAGAAATGTGGGCCCTGGGAGGTCAGGGGAGTCGTTTTCAGTCGTCCTTTCTCTGTTCAGCAAATCTTTGTGCTTAATGAGCCTCGGGAGCCGGCCGCCTTGGGCACAGCTCCTGAGGTCCAGAGCTGTGCTATGCAATGTGTACAGCTATCGAGCACTTCAAATGTAGCTAGTCCCGATTGAAATGTGATGTAAGTATACAGTGCACACTAGATTGCAGAGACTCAGTCCAAAAATAAAAAGGTGTAGCTATCTCAATACATCATTACATGTTGAAGTCACCATATCTTCGATATTCTGGGTTAACTAAACTATATTGTTAAAATTCATTTTGTTTCTTTTTATCTTTTAAAACAATGTGCTATTAGAAAACTTAAAATTATACATGTGACTCGTATTGTACTTCCATTGGACAGTGCTGGTAGAGAGGCAGCCCTTCCTTCCCTTGATAATTTTAAGAGGCCAATATTTTTGTTCATTCAACAAATGCTTACAGAGGCCTAAGTGGAGTACCTACCTCAGTCAGGGAGGCTTTTGGAGCAATTTAAAAAGACTCCTGAGTAATCCCTCCAGTCTCTCCAGTGATTCCTGTTCTGAGGGGGAGTCTTATATTATAAATGAAGATCGAGCTTACGTTTGTATTTAGATCATCTGAAAACAAAAACCTTGTTACCTAAATTGCAGGGAAGAATAGAAGATTAATGGAAATAAAAATTCCCCATTGCCATTATGTAAGATCATTTTGCAAAGGACTACAATGTAAGGCAAAATATTGTTATTTCCGCTACGAGGAGCTAAATGGCATGAATTTCCATCCCCTAGCATTATAGCATTTATTCACTAGTTTGTTTGTTTGTTTGTTTGTTTTCAAAGTGTCTGACTCTCTGGGGAAGGCACACTGGACCTAGTAATACAGCAGACTGTTAAAATACTCCTTTTATTTTTTTAAATTAAATTTATTGGGGATAACATTGGTTAATAACATTATATACATTTCAAGTATACAACGTCATAATACAACATTTAAGCATGACTTTATGAAGGTGGCATTTCAAATCAGTGAGGAAGAGATGGGCATTTATATAAATGATGACAAAGCACTATCCCTACCTTATTCTTTACACAAAACCCAGTGGTTCACCTGGTTCAAAGATTGAGATGTAAAAAGAAAGAAAAGCAGGGAAGAAGGAAGGAACCATAAAAACACTAGGAAAAAAGTGATTTTATTTTTAAAAACAGTTACAGAGTAAGCTTTTTAAAGCACAATTTTAAATTGAGATGCCATAATGGAAAAAGATTCATGAATTTGGCTCATAAAATAAAAATTTATGTATAACAAACACAAGGTAAAAATTAAATTGAAAAACTGTTTCTACTTGGATGGATATATATACACATATATACACACATACATACACATTAGAGAATGATTTATAGAATATATAAAGAACATTCACTTTAAAAAAAAAAGAACATTTACAAATCTGTAAGAAAAATACTAACAACCCAATAGAAATATGGATAAAGCATGGGAATAAGCAACTCCTAGAAAGAGAAAATAGATGCTTAATCTCATTAATAAATGGAAAAATACAAAAGAAAAGAGAGGTTTCTTACCTCTCCAATGAATAGAGGTTTTTAAAATTATTGATAATACTTGATACTGTTAATAGTGTGGGAAACGCGCTTTATAATACACTATTGGAGGTGGTGAAAATTAACACTCTTTTAGAGCACAATTTGACAATGTCCTTCAAAAAAAATGTTTTAAGCTTACACTTTGATCTAACTTTTAGAAGTTTTCCCTGCAGATACGCCTGCACAGGCATGCTTGGGTGTCTTATATTATCTCTGTACATTGGAATAGCAGACTGTGAACCTATGTCTATTGACCTGGAAAAATGTTCATGAGCTGTCGGTAGAGGAGAGAGTAGTATGTACTGCTTGTTTTCATTTGTGTTAGAATTTAATAAAGTAGATGCATATTTAACAACATCTACATAGAAAATATACGGAAGGATATGTTATAAACTGTTAAATGTAGATACAGCTGGGAAATGGTCTGGGGGAGGCAGATGTGGGAAACTGGCTGAGGTCTTTCACTTTTTACTTCATAATAATCTATACTGTTTCTTTTTTTAAAAAAAATAATGAACATAACACTTTTATATTGTTAAGTCTGTTTGCCTTTTATCAGAAACTGATTAGGTTCAGGGACACTAATGGGTTATAAATTCCTTAAACCTACTATTTGAATTCTGTAGTGCTCAAAAGCTACAGAGTGATTCATCTCCAAAGCTTCATATAAAATAGTGAGTATTCAGGAGCATTTGAAATCTTGCTCGCCGGCATATGTTGTCAGTTTGGCTCAAATAAACTCATCAAAGTTCTCAAAAAAAAAAAAAAAAATTTATGTTAGTTCTCATTAAATTTTTTGTTCTCTTTTAAAAAAAAAAATGAAGCCATCTTTTTAAAAGGCCATATTCCCTCTCTTTAGCAAACAGGACCACCACACACACACAAACTATTTTGATATTTCTTAAGCTGCCTTATTGTCATTATTATTTTGTCAGTATTTCCTTTCTTGTGTTTATTTATATTTCTCATAACCTCAAAGGCTAATTCTTTATACACTGTAAGGTTTCCCAAAAAGGGACATTAGCGTTTTAAGGTCAACAAATCCCATTAGTCCAGCATGCTTTTAGCTCTAGTATGCTGAATTTTACCTTGTGTTCAACCTAAGTCTTATCAAATATCCCTTACCAGGTGCTTGGGAGAAGGCATTTTAGGGAATAAATTTATTTTCCAGGTGATGAGTGCACTCCTAAACTTAAAGGTCATGGATAGATAAATGTCAGGGAAAGCCTCCACTACTGAGCACAAACAAACATTCATAAATGAACTTTATCAAAATTCAATTAAAAGCTGTAAGATCCTTGCTTTCCTGTTGTTACTCAAGGCTAAGTTACACTTAAACAAAGGTCTCTTTAAGTTTCTGCCTGATTTACTTAATGTTTCTGCGAAATAGTCTTAACTTTATGATTTTCCTTGGAACTTAAAAAGGCAGTGAATAGCATTTCTTAATACTAACCTCTGCTGCTTTAGAAGAACTCTAAAGTGATTTTACAGTATGAAATATCCTGCTAACATATATTACCACCCATGTGTAAAAATGAAATGCAGAAAAATATAGCAGACTATTGAGAGGCATGAAAGAAATGAAATAGGAAAAAATGAACTATGCCTGTTTAAAGTAAGATTATTATACATGCGGGGAGCTAAAAGAGACAGAAAAATCACCGGCTCCAACTTCCTTATTGTGTGGATGTGGAAGCTGCAATCAAGAGAGGTAAACTAGTTCCCTGAAGATCACAAAGTTAATTAATGGTGGTGCGAGGGCTAGAACTGTGGTCTTGTATCTGCAGTTTGCTAGTTCCTCGCACCATGATGTATCTACTTGCATACACATGCTTCTGCATATAGGCTGTGTTTTTCTAAACATGCCAACCCTGTGGTCCAGCAGTTCCACTCCTGGACATATACTCAATATCCAGATGAGAGCTGTGTCCACCAAAAGACGTGCAAGAGTATTCATGGCAGCATTGTTCTTCATAGCCAAAATCTATAGGAGGGAAGGTAGGAGAAAGGGGAGGGGAGAAGAGGAAACAGGAGAGGAGAGAAGGGGAACCCAAATGTGAATCAACAGTAGGATGGATAAATAAATTGTGGTATATCCACACAGTGGAATGTTACACCATAATTTAAAAAACAAAACAAAACAAACAACTGATTCATGGAGCACTATGGATAAATCTCCAGAAAGCTTATGTATTGTTGAATGAAAGAAACCTGGCATAAGAAATTATGGAGCGCACTTGTGTTATTTATATGTCTGTTTGCAAACTCCTTAAGGTCAGGGACCATTTCTCTGCATCCTCAGATCTCTGGGACCTTGCATGTTATCTGGCACATAATAGGTGCACAATGTCTATTTTAATGGAAATTATCTGGTATAGAGAAAGACACAAGGGAAGTATTTTTCTATGGAGAAAAACAGCAGGAAATATAGCAAATGATACTTCAATTCTCAGGTGTTTATTCCAGAGCACAGCATTTGGAAACCTGAAATATTAGCAAAATATTACACTTGCCTAGTTATGACCATAACTAGACTATAGTAATATTTCAGAGTATTTCAGAACAGACACTGCTAAGGGAGCCTATGGTTTGACCCCAGAATTAATTCATCCATGATATCAAGCAGATGTCATAGTTTTCTCTATTCATATTTTTTGGCCTCAATGTGGAGAAAGTCTTCTCAACTCCTACTCCTATTTCTCACTCAATGTAACAGGAGTGGTGCTGAGTTAATTGGTCAGATATTAGCACACCGATCAGGTCATACTTTTGAGGATTTGTGCCTTGGGGTCTATCCCAATGAGCTTATACTGTAAGAAGACTTTCTCTCTCGCTTCCCTTGCCCCCTGGCATTGCTGGGTACACTGGCCTTTCATCTCATTGGGGTGACAAGTGTGGGATGAGGGGGATGGGGTAGCTCTTCTGTCTGCTTCGATGTCAGACTCCTTACACCCAGCCTGTGTGGGAATGAGGACCTGACCACCACATGGTTCACTGCCATTTATTAGAGCTTTACACTGAGGTTTGGGCCACTCTCACCATAGGAATACAACATTCATTGCTTCCTTTGGGCATTTGATTCTCTTGGGGACCACCAAGAAGGTGAGATGGCTAACCCAAGGTAAGGTTTGTAAACTCTGGATCCCTTGGTCAAATGCTATTCTGATGCTATCATGCAGCCACCCTTTAACAGTACCTCATTTCTTCATCCGGAAGCACACAGCACAAAGAGCCATGATTCTCTTTCTCCGGTCACTGGTACGTCAGGCATTGATGGTTGTCACTGGGGCTTGACTACCTATTATTCCAAATTGTCACATGGAAAAAATACTGGAAGTCTGAAGGAGAGCTTTGCTCATGTTTGAAAAAGATATGCCCTACTAATTATAGATCAGACAGGCCAGATGGATTTGAGTCCTTGGGGGAACCACAGGAAAAAATTGCTAATCCATTTGCAATCGTCTATAGAAGCACCGGCTTCTGAGCTGCAATTAATACAGCTTTGTGAACAGCCACTTGTGCCAAAGCAAGTTCACTTTGTTAAATATTGACCAACAGGGTTTCCATTCTTCTAGTAGGACGTTCTCATCAACAGGATGAAAAGACATGGTCCCAAATATTTAGGTGGGTTAAAAAAAAAAACATTTGATGATATTATTTTATCTAAAGGCATTTGTGAAATGCTGAGATGGGAAAATCTCTATTATCCTTAATATTTTCTAAATTACCTTTTAAAAGTTTATTTTTCGTCTTAATTTTTTTTATGACAGGTTAAACTATACTCAATGTTTTCTCATTATTGTAATATCTAATAGGTTTTATGCAGCTTGTTTTCATTGAAGCTTTCCGGAAATGTTATATTTTACCTCCAGGAAAACAAAAATTTTGTGTTCTTTCCTTTCTTGCTGGTGCTATCAGCCCATGCTCAGTTTATGACCCCCGGTGCCCTCACTTCACACTCAGACAAGTTTTCAAATAGACTAAGTTAGCTTTGCAAACAGGACTTGAATTTCATGTTTTACCCTGTTATGATTTAAAATTTAAGCGCCTGGGAACATAACACAATGACATGACAAAAAACATATCGAGTTTCTACCAACTTTTTTGTGAGGCTCCCCCAAATACATAGAGGTAGGAAGTTCATTTATAAGGAAGTGCATGAGTTAACATTTAATGGTTTCATTCTTTGTCATCTTGCTAATTTTTACCAAACTCAGAAGCTGCCCTTCAGTGTTCAGTTGTGCTCTGAGCACATTCCCGGCATTGTTGGGCAGTGGAGTTGTCAGTCAGACAGATGTACCCTTTTGATTACTTTTCTCTAAATTTTATCAGTGAACTGAATAACTCTTCATTTAACAATGGGCAAATTTTAAAATTAGGTATTCTGAAGATTCCTGGGGAAAAAATGTTCTTAACCATATCAGTCTTGCATTGAAATTGTTTTTGGTTGATTTAATATCTCTATCGGTGACATAGACACTACAATAAATCCCAGATTTGAGAGAAAATACGTCTCCCATGGAAAAGAAATCTATACGTACTTGCACAGGCAAACTTTCAAATGGTGACATTAAGTTTTTTGATAAAAGGGTCGTTGAAAAATCAGTCTCCCTGAGTCCCTGAGAATGTTGTAACCTTCTTCTGTTGATTGGTTGGTTTGCAGTTCAACTCGGCTGCTAAGCAGCTGATAGAGTGGGATAAGCCTCCGGTGCCAGGAGGTGATGCTGGAGAAGGCACCTCGGCGGCAGCCCAGAGCAGCGCTGCCCCAAAGCACTCTGACACCAAGAAGAACACCAAAAAGCGGCACTCCTTCACTTCCCTCACCATGGCCAGCAAATCCTCCCAGGCGTCCCAGAACCGCCACTCCATGGAGATCAGCCCTCCTGTTCTCATCAGCTCCAGCAACCCCACCGCCGCGGCACGCATCAGTGAGCTCTCGGGCCTCTCTTGCAGTGCCCCTTCTCAGGTAAGTTCTCCAGCAGGCAAGGCAAGAGCTCAGCCACAACAGGGATCTGTGCGCCAGCGTGTTTGTTCACTGGCTGAAACTTACCGCTTATCGGAGCTTTCAGAAGGTAGGAGGGGAGCAAAAGCCTTTCTCACTTTCTACGGGGAGAAATGGAGTATGGGAAATTAACTTGAGTGCATTCACCCCAAACTGCTCTGTCATTTTCAAAAGAAAGGTCAGAGATTACAAGATGATTGAAAGTTTCCCTGAGCAATCCCTCAGTTTTACAGAACCTTCTCAAAAAGCTGCTTTGGGAGATCTCGCCAACTAAAACTTGATCTCCATCCCCACTGAAGATGCTGCAGATAACTTCCCTTGATAGTTAGGCTTCCCTGTCAGAGTTATGGAGGAAGGATGTGAAGAAACAATTTAAATTAAAAATTGGTGTAGCTTTTTTTTTTTTTTTTTTAAAGCTCTTTGTTCATCAAGACTTTGGCCTGTCTTACAAAGTGGCTACACGTTATTCTCGTGTGAAGAGAAATGCACGATATAATTGGGAACATTCGTTCATTTGGCAAACATTTATTGAGTGCCTTATTATAGATCCTTCTAGGCCCTGGGCATACCAAGATAAATAAGATAATAGGACTTTCCTAGTTAGACCTTAATTCTGGACTATAAAATGAGCCTAACTGTGGCCCTGCCTGAGTCACAGGGCTGCTGTAGTTACCCAATTCGATGACAGCTGTAGTTTCCTCAACCTGAAGGTCAGAGAGGCTGGAACACAGTAGCCTGCCACAAATGGGAGAGATTCCCTTGAACTCTCATAATTCATGCAGATTTTACATTCTACTCAAAATTACATTTACGTTTTATACAAAAAACATAGTATAGCTATAGGTTTAAAAAAACACACATAAAAATCAATTATTTTACCGAGAGAGAGAGAGAGAGAGAGAGAGAGAGAGAGAGAGAGGAAGCAGTGAGGGAGGGAAGACACCACAGTCCTTCTCAAGAAGCCTACACAATTTAATAAATACCTGTTTTGGACCACAGAATAAACATTTACAATACAGTTTTTGGTATTCTTTGCCAATAGTATTAAAAATCGTTCTCTCTCAGACTCATTTATTTGACCCTGCTCTTTTAGATTCATACTGCTGGTTGTGAATTAAATGCTTTCATTCTCCGAATGGCATTGTGGTTTGTCAGTGTTTTTCAGGCGGTAGGGCCATGAAACTTTTGATCTTAAGAGGGACATAGAACACAAACACACGTCCTAGAACACGAGGGCAATGAGGGCAGAGGTCTTTGTTTTGTTCACTGATATGTCTCCAAGTCAGACATATAGACGCACTCAATAAATATTTGTTGAATGAATGAGTCACCTGAAAAATGGGAAGAGAGGAGAATCCTGTTATTTTCCATGTAACTAATTATACTTTGTGAAAAGTAGACTTGGTTTATAGATCAGAGCAAGAAGTACCAAGTGAGGTTACTCTGGAAAGGTAACCTCTGGAGATTTTTGAATTAGGTTCGATAGAGGGAGCTCGACAAGTTGGCGAGTCACTAAAAGCAAACCACCTGGATCATTTGACTGGTCTTTATTCTGTGACCTAGCAACATTCGCACAATGATGTTTTCTTGAAATAAAAGATAAGTTTCTGCTAAGAATAGGGGCAACTCAGCGTGGGAATAGTTTTAAAAGGATAGGCAGTAATCTTTTGGCAGTTGAGAAAATTAAAAGAGAAAGGAAGATAAACTCAGCATTTGTATCTTTTGTGGCGAACTCAGCAGTCAGGTATGAGCATGTCTGATGCTGCCTCATCAGACCTGGGAAAGAGGACTGCAAAAACGGAGTCATTTTTGTTTGGGTTTGAGTAGCTTAGGAAACAAGGTTCTCTCTGTGTTCCCATTAAAACAGTTTCCTCTTCGACCATTCCACCCCTCCTCCCAACAACTAATGCGTTCTGTTTTCAGTGGTAACGATTGCCTCAGGGAGAAGTTACCTCTAGAAGAAAATGGGGGGGTGTTTGAAGTGCTGCCTGGTTTCTCCAGCCCAGGTTTACAGAAAACATTACTTATCTAGGGTACTGCAAACATTGGAGGGAACCACAGTCCACAATAAAGCAATGAGTAGGTGTAGCATATGTGATAGGCAAACACTCTCCTAGCCGTGGAGATGAGTGGATATGGGACAACGGCACGTGTGCACCTATGAAATAGGGCTCTTCTTTTCTTCTGCCCAGCAAAGGACCTGTCAGTAGATTTGACTGAAGCCTACGGCTGAATGTGTCTCCTGCTATTGGCCTGATTTCTGTCTTGCTTTTTCTTCATTAGGTTTGGTCGCATTTATTTAAAGATCCAAAGTAAGGGGCCTAAAGAAGTGAGTGTTCATTTTTCTCTCACCCCAGTGAAGTCTACATATAGTTTAGTGATGGTGTGATGGCACCTTCCAGCTCATCTTTCCACCGTATGGTTAGATTCCTTATCCTCATGTTTCTCTGTGGTAATTAGAGATCTCTCTCTGTCACATCCAAATTCTAGGCAACGGGATAGGGAAATGGACCAAAGAATGGTGCAAAGGACTGTTTTGCTATTGTATTTGGTGACTCTTCAGTAAAGGCTGAACTTTGAAGTACATAAATTGGAAGATTATTTATAGGCAGTGCTGTCCAGGTGGTCACTGGAACAGAGGTGCCCAGGGGTCTGTGATTGACATCTGTAAAAGCAGCATGCTACTGTAATCAACCAAGACGTGTTTCCTGCTCTGCTGGCCACACCCATGGTAGTTTTTGGCCACTGCCAACTGGAGGAGAAATTCATAATATTAAGTGTTTTTGTGGCATTTTTGTATTGCCAGTGGCTTCAGGGAAAGCAAGAAGACCCACCTACTCGTTCCCATTTGCTTTTCCCACCTTCCCCCCCTCTTCCCCACCTCCTCCATCCCCCTGCCCCCAGCCACAGAGCTCTTTTAGGGGAAACCAACCTAATTTTCAGTTCCATGAGAAAAGGATGAGCACAGTAGAAACTTAACGTTGTACCTCCTCAGGGCATTTGTTCTACACATGCCCACGCTCAGCCAGTTTTCTTCTGCTTTTCGTCACTCTTTGGTGAGTTCCGTCTCTTCTTTTACTCCGGTGCGAGGAGCAGTCCCATGTTGAATGGTTCTTGCAGGATTCCTCGTGTTCAGTGCTTCAGTCCCATGTCTGTGATGCCAGAGACTGTCGGTAACCTCTGGTCCAAGACCGTGAGCATATTAGCAGCTAATTAACCTGATTCCCAATCTGGAGCTTTCAGAGAAATGTCAGTCAATAGTGAGATCTTTTTCAGATATTTGTAGGGTCAGGCCCAGGAAGCTGTAGTACAGCGAATTGTCTGCCCCAAAGATTCCTTGATAATGGTGTACACTTTGAAATGAGCTTCTTTGTATCTTCTAAGAAAGCCTCCATCTTTTATGTGTTGCCAACTTGCAGATGCCCTTGAACTGTTTATGTAAACAGGTTTATAAATGGGATAAAATTATCCCAGAATGAAAAACCAGTGTGCTTCCCATTAGAAATTGATTAGAAATAGACTTTGGTTCCCAGGACAGACAGAAAATGAGAGTTTGGGGAGAAACTCTTGTTAGTGGCACCCGTAGGAGCTGCTTAGATTCAATCAATATATGAGCTCATAGGTACAGAGGTAATTTTAAAAGGATGCACATGCCATGTATAACACAGATTTATTTGTGAAAGTAAATCGTGTGCTGTGATGCTGATTCTCCCCAGGCCTTGCCAGGGCCTAACCCAGTGGGAAACTGAAAGTTCTTCAGGCCCCCTGGGAACTGATCTCTGAGCTTTTCTTTGTCCTGATCTATTTTCTTAATTTATGGGAATTGAGGAAAATATGTTTGGGATTAAGTTTCTATTACAAAGGCATTTTAGGTATAGCATTGTTTCCTTGGGGAAACAAGGTAGCAGCCAATCATATTCCTTTAATAGTGATCCATTTGCACAGGAACCCACACCCCAAGTTCTGCAGCATCAAGTAACACCATGACATTCTCAGTTGGACCTGATATGCAACTTGACTGAAATTGGTTGTGTAACCGAACACAAGTGAAGAAATAACCTGAATAACCCAGTTTCTTCCTAGTAAATTAATCTTGGGTAGTATCATGGCTAAGACACCTTTGAAAACAGCTGATTTGGCTTGACATTGTTCCTTTAAAGGTTGTATGAATAATTGCCTGCTATAGGCACATCTGGGTGGCTGCATTTTAATTATGTGACCCCAATGAAATGTAAAAATCATGCAAATTGTTGTGAAAATAGCAAAATACCTTAAGCATTTCACGTAGACTTCACATTGTGATAGATAGGTGAGTATTAAACAGGCTCTTCAGGGAAATTGTTACCGTTTCCCCAAAATAAGACCTAGGCAGACAATCAGCTCTTATGCGTCTTTTGGAGCAAAAATTAATATAAGACCTGGTGTTATTTTACTATAAGACTGGGTCTATATAATATAATACAATATAATACAATATAATACAATATAATATAATATAATATATAATAAATATAATGTATAGTAAATATAATATAATATAATAATAGACTGGGTCTTACATTAATTTTTGCTCCAAAAGACAAATGAGAGCTGATTGCCTGTCTAGGTCTTATTTTCCGGGAAGCATGGTAGTAGGCTAGTCAAACCAGGCTAACCATCTGAAAGACCAGTTTTGTTCCCCATAGCATTCCAGGTGAGGCAGTGTGTTATTGTGAAAGGCAGCAGCCATTAAATTCTGTATGTCAAACATTGTAGTGACCAGTATTTATCATGTGACTCCCCAGTGTCTTAATACAAATTAGATAAGCAGTACGTTTGGGTTGAATAAACTGAAAAGGATTCTGCCTTCCAAAAATAATAGAAACCACTGATTTTTTTTTTAAATTGTGATTTGTCTTTCCAAGATTTAGCTGGTATAAGCTGTTATATTAAACATAGTCTTTTTATTAACCTTTTTTTGTCTTGACAGGTTCATATAAGTACCACCGGGTTAATTGTGACCCCACCCCCAAGCAGCCCAGTGACGACTGGCCCTTCATTCACTTTCCCATCAGATGTTCCCTACCCAGCTGCCCTTGGAGTGAGTATAGTTTTGTCCATCGCTGTTTCTCTATTAGGTATTAGTCACGTTAGTCTGGCACATCCACCTCCTAACACCTGCAGTTTACATGACACTTGCTAGGTGGGGTGCATCTCTAGCTTTCATCTGTTTTCTCTGTCAGTCTTACAAAGAAATTAGAAAGTCTCTTGCCTGCAGCCTGCAAAAATTTTAACAGTGCGATCAGTGGCCTGAAGCTATTAGAAGAGCTCTATAAACTACTTTAAATTTTCATTATGTTTCATACTGACTTCCTGAAGGCTTAACTTTTTTTTCTTTTGAGTTTCCAGACCTTGCTTATTTCTTACAAGGACAGATTAATAGAAATACTGAGGAAACTGGGATCCTTAAGGCTAAATGGTTTTCTGTGAGTCACACGCTAAGTCGATTTCAAATCTCTCCATGTACAAAGTCACCTTTTAGTTTCTTGTCTTCTGTTGGTATAACCGTAGCCATGAACACCCAAAGATCCCTGCTGCCTTGGAAGGCCCCTCAGATTATTTTCATTCTCTTTCTGAGAGCATAGCATTCTGCAGACAGAGGCTTCACACGAATTGCTTCAAAACTTCCAAATAGGGGAAATTAAGGGGAAGAATGAGGGCAAGGAAGGGAAATAGATAAAAAGAAAAACACTCTGGAGAGAAAATTAAAAGGGGAGAAACAAGCATATCCGACAGCAAAAACACAATAGTTTAAATCCCTGTTTCCTAAACTTGCAGGCTGTTCAACTGTAAGGAACCAGCTATTTGAGATCTCTCTCATCCAGGCCAGTGCCTTAGCTGGTGCTTTCTTTCAGACGATTTCATCCAATGCTGAGTGGAATAAGGATAGAAAAGATCACTAAATCAGATCATCCCAGTGGACCCCCACCCCTCTAAGTTGCTTTTCTGGCCGTGATGCTCTCAGAGAAACCTTGTGGCCCGGTGATGGGGGCACAGACCTGGTTTGGAAGCCCAACTCAGCCACTTGTTATATGACCGTGAAAAGTCACTCAGCCTCTTTAAGCCTCCATGTCCGTACCTGTGACATGAGACTAATAGTACCCACTTGGGAGAGTTAGCACTGCGCCTAGAACATAGTACCTGATGACTCTCGGTGATCTCACTATTGGCATCGGCTGAGGACTGCTGTAAGGTGGGCCTGCAACATGTGCCATTGGTTTCCTGTGAGAACGCCGTGGAGGGCCTGGGCGATTTTGTCCTGGTGTTCTCTGTACCAGGAATCGTGAGGCTTCTGAGCAGCTGGTTTGTTTTTAGGTTGTGGATTTTATATACGTTGTAAAGATTATATTTCTCTCTGCTAGAATGCTTAGAGCCAAATTGGTACCCACCCTCTTCCAGCAGGGACCTCACAATATATGAGTCAAAATGTTGGCCCCATCTAGTTTTATTGTCCTCATTTTCTTTTTGCCTCATTTTTCTTCTTTTATGTTTATTTTGTCTTGATACATTTTTATAATAGAAATAATTGAAAACTGACTTTGAAACAAGGTGGGATATAAATAAATGCAAAGTTATTAGCTGGCTCGACTTATACTTTTGAAAACTTTTTATAGAGTTAAGCATGTTCTTGTATTTAAATGGAAGTTAATAATGTTCTGGTTAGAGGTTTAAGGTTTTTTTGTTGTTGTTTTTTAAGTTCCCGGCATGATTATAGCTTCCTTGATATTATGTGTTTGGTGCAGGAGGAGAAGTTGTGTTGATTCATCTGGAGAGAAGATGAAATTCAGTTAACTTATTGAAATGTGGTTTCTCTGAGATTCTCTTAGCCCTGGGTATTTTGACCAGAGTCAAGTTCCATAATCATCCTGCCCTCTCACCTCCAGAGACAACTCTTTTTTCCTTCCTTCCCTTCCCACCTTAAATACATTCAAAGCTAGTTGGTATTCCCATTTCCCACTACTTCGCATGGAAAAACTCTAACTTGATTTCTTAAGGGAAAAAAAGATTGATTTTTCTGACCTTAGAAAAATTAATTGGCAGAAAAGACATAGAACTGGCTGAGTTTCACCTCTTATGGGCTAGAAATTTTATAATATACTAAATGGCCAGTTGCTTTTAGCTGCTGGTGCACTCTAGGGCAAATCAATGGGACAGGTCCCAAGGGAGCATGACTATACAAAAATGAATTTACATTCAACGATTTCGTCCTAAGAAAATCTGCATGTTAAGCAAGAGGAAGGTTTATTAAACGGTATGTCTACTGTGCCAATTCCATTAATGGAAAACTAATTATAAACAGACATATCTGTCATCCCAGGAGATGTCTAGATCTGAAAAGTCTCTGGTCAGTTGGAAGACATATTTTGGATTTAATATTTTAGGTTTAAGTGGAAAAAAATCTCAGTAGCACGTGCCCTCTGCATCTTACATTAATAATAGCAAGTATCCTATTTAAAATTTGAAATATTTCCCAAGACTTTGAGCTCTATCACAGCAATAGTATGCTGCTTGGTAAGAAGGAAACCATGCTTTTCGTGGTGTGGATTTATTGGTAATAAATGCCACCATTAGCATCGAAAATGAAAGTTATTTCTAGTAGCTTTTTATGAATTGAAACTTTTTACTCTTTTATGCAGCATGAAGTTCTGAGCAAATTGTCTCATACATCTCCTATGTACAGTTAAAATGTTAAATATCTAATATTAGGAGCAAGACTGTTATTCCATCTATGTAATTCATACATCAGACTTTTAATAGTAGGGAGAGTTTTTTCTGACTAATTTTGTAAGGGGAGGAGGATAAAGATCTTAGTCTCATATCTTCTGCTCAATGGCAGCAGGACTTTTTAAACAAGTGATTAATAATCCTGACCCCCTGTCCGGGCTGAGAGGTGTGTAGCTGTAATGTCACAGGGTAGCCGGGTCAATAAAGGCCAGATATATAGCCCATAGCCAATTTATAAACAGATTGCATTCCCAAAATGTGTAACCTGGACTAAAAAAAAAAAAAAAAAAAAAATTACACACACACACACAGAATTAAATGATGTCAAGTTGTCAGAATAGCCAATATGTAATTAGTCCATTGCAGCCCTTGGTGGAGGCTAAGCAGAGTTTACTGCTCTCAATGGTATCAGGAAAGGGCTCTGGAAGGAGGAGGATGGGACTGCCAACCGTGGGAGTTTGAGAAGAAGAAGTAGAGCCTTTGGATTTGGCAGGAGTTCTGAAAATCAGGGCGAGGGGTAGAATACGGCCAAAACCGCCATACCAACAACAGAGAAGGACTCTAGCATCTCAGGAGCCACGGCCTTTTGATCCAGGTCCTGTTGTTCTAAGAGGTAGAAACATAGTATGTGTTCTCCTTTGTGAAACACTCACTGAGGATCAGTTATCTTCTGTCTGCAAGGCTAGATGCCAGCAAGACAAAGATGAGTAACACGGTCTCTGACTTCCCGGCATCATAAATCATAATTGTAGCCTCCATTTATTGAGCTTCTGTTGTGCTCCAGGGCACTGGGATAGGCAGCTTACCTAAACTATTTCTAATTATAGCTCCATCTCACAGATTGGCATAGTGAGACATAGAGACCTTATATAATTTCTACAGAGTCACTTAACTAGGATTGGTATCTCTTCTTACCTATCAGCCGTAGGACAATAAATCTACAATTTGTGAGGGAGGTACTGTTCCTGGAGAGATTTTTAAAAATTACCACATTCTTAATTGCATCTTCCTCTTCAGACGTCATCTTCTAAGCATTTATTCCTAACCCTTTTTTATATACTCTTTAATTTTTTTCTTTTTCTTCATAGCCATACCCACAGTTGACTGGTTTGAGCATCTACTTGAGATGAAAGACTCCACCACGTTCCATCTTTATCTTAATTTTATTGAATTGTAACACCTAAGTTGTTTTGTTTTTTTTAATCACTAGTATCAGCACCGTCATTTTACTACGTCCTACTCGTTGTCCTAAAAACTAAGGCAGGATACTCAGACAATTGCACAAACACTGCTGGATGCAGATGGTAATGAAGTGGGTCACACTGTGGACTTGCGCGAATGTGGGCACGCAGCGGCTTGAACTCTCCCCTCGTTGGCCAGTGTACGTGCATCTGAGTTCAGTGCACAGTACAAAGGAAGACTGTTGAGAGATGTTGACGTGTGGGTTTGAAAATGGGTTGATAGGAAATCAGATGTTTAGAAAGAAACGATGATGGAACTGAAGGATATTAAGTAGTATTTGCCCAAGGGGCCCAGAAAGGCCCAAAATCCATCCCACCAGTCACTTTTCTATTTTGGGAAGTGTATGAGGGGGATCCAGACATAAGGAACAGGTGGAAAGTAAATGAATCTTATATTATCCATTGAACTTGTACCTAAGCCTCCAATGCGAAGTACTTTACTGATAAGCTGGCCTACAGACCTATTCCCCTACCCTTAGCCAAATCCAGATCTAACCACTATCTGGGCTGGCTACATGCAAGGACAAAGACAAAAGGAGGAGAGAGTACCAGAGAGGAGGCGTTTCACACCCACACATTTGGACTTTTCATTCACAGTGTCCACTAGCATATGTGGCCTGTCAGTGGTCTGGAATCCAGTCCCCTCAGAGAGGGCAGTACTTTCCTGGTGTTCATTCTAACACAGGAGGGAAATCGAGGACTGCCTTCAAAGGCTAAGCCAGAATTGGCATCTGCATTTTTCTGACCCCAAAGCCCATGCTTCTTCCATAATGTAAAGCTGCATCTTCTTTCAAGATCAGTGGGTCAGGGGAACAGAATCGGCATATGGCCAAACCAGGACCATTTCATAGTAATAGACCAATAAGTCCTGTGATTCAGCTCAGTATTTTTCAGAAAAAGCACTTCTTGCCTCGGACCATTACCACATACTGGTACACAGCAGGTCTGAATGCATAGCAGCACCAGCGGGAAGCTCATTTTTAATGGTTATCAGACTAGCATCCAGTTTTCTCCATCAGTATTTCTGTAGCCTGGGCCATAGCTATGGACAACTTTACTTTGATAATATAGACCTGCTGCATTTCCATGAAGCTGAAACTACCAGTGATGAGCACTTTGCAAGCTCCTTTTAATTTAGCATGCAGTGTCTAGTGAAAATGGCGTTTAAGTGTGGGATTAGGTTCTGAACGAGATGAACAAAATATTGTTAGCAAAATGTCACCGAAGCTCCTAGCAGGCCCACAGATGTTTTTCTGCTGCGAGTGGAGAGTGCATCTTGGCCTCTGGTGCCTGGTCTGGCCCCAGCTATGAAATAATAAGCAGGTCTCCAGGTCAGCTCTGGGTAAATGAAAGGCTGTGGTTTGATCTGTAGAAATTTCAGGTCTTGAAGGGTGGCAAGCTGCCTGCAGCACAACACATAGTGGATTACCTTTTGAACTTCCACGTCCCCAGATTATTTCAGTTTAGATTGTTTATAAAGCAGCCCACAGAACTTCCCAGCCTGTCACAGCTCTGGGCTCACCAGCGCCCTATCATTTTACCAACCCCACAGGGCCAGGCAACATCTAGGAATGTGCTTTTAATCATACTTTGTCTCTTGGTCTTTGTCTGTGTGCTTATATGCCCACGAATACACATGAACACACATATGCACATTTCCCCAAAGATGGATAACCCAGCCTTGTGGGGGGGACAAATCTGCCCAATTTTATTAAGACCATCTATGTTTCGACCACAAAAAGAGGGATGTAACTATATTTTCTCTCAAGCATAACCTTTGGAATCTTTCAGAATATCCTCTCTTACGGCATATTTCAAATGCCTACTAATTTACTCTTTGTAGTAGTAATGTGCATGAAACGTTTTCCTACTGTATTTTTTTTAACTAGGAGAGGTGACCTTTTTTTACATTTTGTTAACAAAGTGTGACATAGGTTTTTATTAGGTCTATAGATGTTCTTGCCTTCTTTCTAGGACCAATTTAGCACACCCTCTGGTTTAATAAGTTAAAATAGTTAACAGACAATTTTAATTTCCTTTCCTCTTGAAAAATGGAATTCTACTTAGAGTGTAAAATGGAGCTTTTTAGTTCTGTGCCTTAGGAACTCTTTTAAGTAATTTCTAGGAGTGGTTATTGTTGGGCCCCTGTTGAGCGTGTGCCATTTGTCTTCTGCCTTTCCACAGCCATGCTGTTTAGAGATTGGGCTTAGGAAGATTTAAATGGAAATCAGTTAAGTGGTAATTTTACCGTCTCCGTATATTATTCTATGTACAGTCTAGACTTGTTATCTCACCCGTCAAGCCACTGGTGTGTTATTACTCACACACTGCCCGGGTCACATTTGCTGACTGTTTTACCAAGGATTAGCTTGACTTCCCTCCACTTTGTCACTAGGAGGAGACCAAATGGAATGAATGCTTACTGACCTTTTCCTGGTTAAAGGGTTTGAAGGCTCCAAGCCCAAGTACATGCTAACTCCAGAGCTGTAACAAATCCCAATGCTGCCATGTTTTGTATGGGGACCCTGAGTAACATTCACGAAGTTCTGACTTTCTGAACTGACCCTTGCCTTATCCAGCTTAGCCCTCTGTGAGCAGCTCTCTACCTCATTTATTTCTTCCCTGACTGTTCTGCCACAGCTTCAGCTGCAGTATGGGGGCAAATCCTGCTTGAAAGGCACTTGAGCAAAAACTTAAATGAAATGCATGCAACAGTTACAACATATGTCTAGAAATTTGAAATTTGCTTCTGCTCAGTTTATTGTGTTTCTGGAATTATGTACATTAACAGGCAGATGAAGTCAATATTTATGAGATTCAAATTTTTATTCCAAAAAAATAGAAATAAAGTGACTGTTATGAACTACGTTTAGAGGTCATTGGATTTTTCTTAATATGCTGATATGTAGAAGCCATTTATGCTTTCCTAGGTGGTACATTCTTTACTCTCCTCATTCCTCCTTTGATTCGGTTTTTACATCTAGTGGTTCAAAGATTTGGAGAGAACAAGGTGGGGGTTCAGGTGGGTCTTTGTGTGCCTGTTTTCCCAGGAGTTTCAGTATACAGACTCTAAAGAATTATCTAGGGTTTATAGATCAGAAGGTAACAATTGCTCCATTGATTTTCAAAAGGCATGGAATCCTGTAGGCAGAACCACACTGGTCTGTGCCCATAAAGGAACCTGCAGCTTTTCACTGGTGTACTTGTTAAAGATTACCAGCCTTGATAGTACTAAATTTCAAAAGCTGGCATCGTTGAGAAAAGAATAAGCAAAGTAGCAACAAACAGCCCAGTGATTGTGAATTGCTATTGTTTGGGCTTTTGGGAGACCAGGCATCAAAGGAAATTTTCTTCTGAAGGCATAGTTTGAAATACAGTGCAGCTCAATTGTTTTGCGTTGTGTTTAAGTTTCGGGTTCCAGAAACAATCACGCATTAATTCCTCGCACGCAGTGCGACATTATAGTTGCCTCCTTGGAAGGCATTTGGATTCTTGTCCAAGTCTACACTTAAAAGTGCTATTAATCTTAAAATTACATGCAATTGTTTCGTTTTTTTCTTTCCCTCCTCCCAAGCATGATTACTTACCTGTTTGCTGAAAAAGGTTGCTGTGGCTTTAAGATCTTAAAGGAGAACAAGGATAGGAGTTTTCTTATAAAGGAGGCGTTCATGCTTACGTAGCCTGCTGGTTCTCCTCTGTGTGGATTCCATTAAAGTCTTTTTCCATGGGCTTCTGATTCCTTTTCCTTCCTACCTTCCATAAAAGATGTAAATAAATATTTTGTTCCTTTTTCCCCCCTCTCTTTCTTTTTCATACCAGACTATGAATCCTCCTCTTCCCCCACCCCCTCTGCTGGCCTCTACACCTGCAGGCGCTACTGCTGCTGCTGGAATGGGACCCAGGCCCACAGCGGGACCCGCTGACCAGATTGCACATTTACGGCCTCAGACTCGCCCCAGTGTGTAAGTGAGGGTATCTATTATTACTGCTCAAACGTTCATTTCATACTAAGCCCCAGCAGCAGAGGTAGAGAAACACCTTTCTGATAGGAGCTTGGGTGACAGGCTTACGGCTTACCCAAGTGGTTTGTGTTCTGCAAACTTCTGCCCAGTCATGCATATAATTAGGAGACTGCTGAAACAAAATGGGTCTAACACATGCTCTGGCGAGGCAGCCATCCTGCTGAGTGAAGGCCTTTCGGAGTTTAGGGAAACATAGCTATTGCTTCTTCCTAAGACCATATGTATATGGAACTGCCTTTTGAGCCTTTTGTCTTCGTTTTCCTTCCTTGCCTTAGGATGCGAAGGAATGAGAAGGTATTCCACACACATCAGATCTAGTTGAAGTATGCGTGTAAAAAGCTGTAAATCCTCAGCAATAAGTATCCACAAAAGTCTAACTATCTTGTTCAGGGTTTACCAATGGTAGAATGCAGGTAGATTTTTGTGGACCCTATATTGTGTGAGTTTATACATGGAGCAGTTTAGAGCCCTGGTACAAAGTACTGGTTAGCGCTGCCTGCCTGGTTTCCACATGTTGATGGCACAATCACTGTGCACCGTGGGGTTGTTTTGCCCTCTCTATGATAGGGACTTTCTCTCCCTTTGACTTGTTCAAATGCAGTATTTTTCATGGCCGCGCATACAAAAGCAGGTGCAGCCCAAGCCTCTCCATTCAGCTTGTGTGTAGAAGGCAGCGTGTTGTGCTTCCCAGTGGGATTTCGTACCATATGTCCTCCTTTGGGGCTCCTTCCCAAGTCTAAGACGTGCCTTTGAAGAGCTCAATTTTCCCAGTGGGTACCTAATCCCCAACAGCAAGTTAGGCACTCTGGGAAGCTCCGTTAATTCTTTCACACCCCACGGATACCATTTGGTAGGAAAGTCACCCTCACCCTGGGAGGACCAGGGTGGCAGTTCTTAATCAGGAAGGCCTCAGCCTTCTAAATGTAGATGGCAAAACCTCTTTTAATGGACAATTACCAGTGCTACACACAGGTGAAAGGAGTGGACTTGCTATTTACGTTTGTACAAAATAATCAAGACTATACACCGAGGAAGACTTCTGAGCATCATGGGGTTTGTCTGTTACTCAGCCTGAAATCAAACATTCTTTTCAATTCCAGGTATGTTGCTATCTATCCATACGCTCCCCGGAAAGAGGATGAGCTGGAGCTGAGAAAAGGGGAGATGTTTTTAGTGTTTGAACGTTGCCAAGATGGCTGGTTCAAGGGGACGTCTATGCATACCAGCAAGATAGGGGTTTTCCCTGGCAATTATGTGGCACCAGTCACAAGGTATGGTTTTGAATAGAAAAAAAGAAAGAAAAAGAAATGGTTTACTAAGTGCTAAACAGAGAGGCTTTGTTCTTTTCCATGGCTCTCTGCCTATCCAGATTCCTTCTCACATTATAATTGCCTGTTACATAGCCAACTTTTGAAAAATCCATATCTCTGTTTGCTAAAGTCCCTTCTAACTCTAAAATTCTTAGCTTACCTTTCACATGGATATATGTGAAATTCTAGGTTTCTACCAATAAATCTACTGGGTTTTAAGTTGTTTGCTTTAAATTATATTGTAGGTGACTCAACTAGACAATTTTCAATATTTTTCTGCTTGAGAATAAAAAGCATAATATTTAATATACACAAAAGCCGTATTAATACTAGTATGGTTCTATAATGCTTACTATTGTGACAGGTAGGCAAATTTCTAAATGTGTTGCACATATTGACTTTAAGTGCTTTTGCAACTCATTGTTGTAGTGTCTATTATTACCCCCCGCCCCCTTAATAGATGAGGGAATGGAGACATAAAGAGATTCAGTAACTTGTCTGAGATCATATAGTGAAGTAATTCTCAAACCCAGGTGGTCTGGCTCTATATTCCAATAGCTTGATTACCTCTGAATCCTGCCAATTAATTTCTATAAAACAGTCAGAAATAAAATTCCTTTGTGTGACATAGATCCTTTATCCTTCTCAACGGAAGGTCATCTTGCAACCTAGGGGAATTTGGCAACGTCTGGACATAATGACATGATTGTAATTATGGGGGCAGGGGGAGGTTGCCGTCAGCATCTCTTGCATAGAAGCCCAGGATGCAGCTAAACATCGTACAAGGCACAGGACAGCCTCCCACAGAAAGGAATTATCTCGCCCAAAATGGCACTGACGTTGAGAAACCCTATGATAGAGAAATGGAAAGTAAGCGCTCTTAAATATACAAAATTTTTTTTATTTTAATCAGAGATAGTCCACCGTCTGGTCACTGAGGAAAGTAGCCTTGGAAATGGAATGAAATGACCCTAATGGCATCGGCATTGAGTTAGCCTCGGTTTTGGGCCACCAGGCTCTTAACAAATGGTCCAGGTTTAACTGCGTTAAATCATTCCTTAAACCCCCTGATTTTAAATAAATGGCTTAATGAACTGACATGTTTGTCAGCTGTTGGCCTTGATTTATAGGTTGGCCGGCAGCCTAATCAAATGAAAATCACTATTGTTGCAGATGGTGACAGGATGCTAGCTTTAATTTGACTTGCAGATTTTTAATCAATATAAACCTTCTTTTCTGTATATGTTAAAATTTAATTCAGTATCCAGAAGATGACAGATAGACCCTCCCTGGTGGGGAAAATGAAAAACAAGCCACAAAAATAATTAAGGGAAGTAAAATAAACCAAGCAACAAGAACAAAAATATTAAGTTAACAAAGGAAAACATTTTCGTAAGATTCAAAAACAAATTATTAATTGTCTCTGGAGAGATGCTTACTTAAATTCGTTGTTATTCATCATGGTAAATACTACCGTGTTTCCCCGAGAATAAGACCGGGTCTTATATTAATTTTTGCTCCAAACGATGCATTAGGGCTTATGTTCAGGGCATGTCATCCTGAAAAATCATGCTAGGGCTTATTTTCTGGTTAGGTCTTATTTTCGGGGAAACACGGTAAGTACATTTGAGTTAATGAAGTATTCTACATACTAGAAAGTTACCATAAATGAAATTGTTGCTTAAATGAATTTAGAATATATAAAAAAAAATACATTACATAAAGCTATACCAAACCTAATTTAATTTAATTCAACCAGTATTTATTTAGAGCTAGCTGTACCACTGCAAATCCTGGAGAAATGGAAAAGAACCATTTCACACTGACTATGTCTTCAAGGAACTTTTACCGCATCAGAGTACTTAATAAGGACTTTACTAAAAAATATCAAACCACATTTTATAATCAAGGGTCATGGAAGGAAGAAATCCACATGAAATAGAGTCATAAAGTCTTAAGACTGAGCCTTAGGCAAGCCTTGTTGAAATGGTGGGATTTCTGGGGGATCTTGAAACATAAATGAGATTACAATAGGTCAAGAGACACCAGAGAGGACATTCCAAGAGCGTGTCTGTATGTGTATGTGCACACACGTGACGGTGCACAGGCACTTGTGGGCTGTAGAGCTCTGGGGGTAAGGAGAGAGCAAGGCTATGACAATGTGGTGGCTGTAAGGTGACAAACCTGTCTTCCTGGATAGATAGAACAGGAGAATCCAGGGCCGTGCAGCAGTGGAGAGGTTTGGCCTTGGTGTAGAAAGCTGACTCCAGTCACTGTATATTCTTGAGCAGAGGATGATGCACGATTTTCATGATGCATGGTTTTTCGGAATCCATTTGAAGACCTTTCTCTGCTTCAGGGCCATCATTACATTGAAGTTGCTATTCTTACACTTCATAAAAATGATTCCATTCTTTTTTTTTTTTTTTCAAATGTCCTGTCTTAAAGCTCTGAGTCATTTTTCTTGCATTTAATTGTCCTGTCTCCCACTTCGCTGATGGATTGGGATTTCTGTGTTTCTGTCTTGGCAGGGCGGTGACAAATGCTTCCCAAGCTAAAGTCCCTATGTCTACAGCTGGTCAGACAAGTCGAGGGGTGACCATGGTCAGTCCTTCCACGGCAGGAGGGCCTGCCCCAAAGCTCCAGGGAAATGGTATGGCTGGGAGTCCTGGTGTTGTCCCCACGGCTGTGGTGTCAGCAGCTCACATCCAGACCAGTCCTCAGGCGAAGGTTTTGTTGCACATGACAGGACAGATGACAGTCAACCAAGCCCGCAATGCTGTGAGGACAGGTAAGGAGGAAACCAGCCTGCAAAGCATCAGCAAAAGGGCTTGCCTGCCTAGCGTTTCATCTTCTATGACAGATGTTGAGGAAAGCAGATGTACTATTATTAAAGTAACGAATAACAGGAAATAGAAGTAGGCACAGTCTCGTCAGTGGCACATTACGTCTGCTTCCTTTGGCTAAGTCTGCCCTGCACGTTAATTCAAGCCTGCTCTACAGATTGAAAGAAATTAGGCTGATCCTAAAAAGGTCAGTAGTACTTGAAAATAGGACTTCTGTAGTCATGATCAGGTGATCTCAAATCTCACTGCTGCCAGCTGTGTATCTGCTGAATGCTGGTCTGCTCGCTGGGGGGCTTCATGATATTCTATGAACTTAGTCACTAGTCTGTTTTAAACCCAGTGGGATCTTAAATAGCTTTTCTTTTTTCTATGGCATTTAAACCTACCAAGAGCCTTGGATAACAATGGGAGTAAACTGGTGCCTTCTATCAGAAAGACAAAAAGAAAGAAAATGGTTAACAAGAAAAGGGAGAATCCTTTTTTAAAAAAGCAGTGGCGGCCAGTAGAGTTTGACACTGTAGAGTGCCATCCGGAACTGGCTCCGTGTCTCTTAACTCCAAGGAAACACCTTCTCTGACTGAAGGGCCTCAGGGTTATAGCTAAGCTTCCAGGCACTCAACAGCTTCAAGGGCTGATCCGGAAGGAGAATGATGTCTAGAGATCCAGCTAAGATTAAGTGCTTTTAAAACCGCCATTATTTATTGTGATAAATGCAGTCGTAACCTTTCGTTGTGGTCTGGTGCAGTAAAATGACTCATGTCTTGGTGAGTAGCATTTACTGGAAAGCTGAATTTTACCATGTTCCCTCCTGTCATCTACTAGTTGCGGCACACAACCAGGAACGGCCTACAGCAGCGGTGACGCCCATCCAGGTACAGAGCGCCGCTGGCCTGGGCCCTGCGCCAGGGGGCCTGCCCCATCATGCCGTGGCCACCTCACAACCTCCGCCTCCAATGTCAGGCCCGGCTGCCCATGCCGCTGCCGTCAGTCTGGGCCGAACCAATGCCCCCCTGGCCTGTGCTGCAGCAGCGTCCCTGGCCTCCCCGGGCGTCGCCGCGGCCTCTCTGGAGACTGAGCCCAGTGGCCGGGCAATGACCGTTCTCTCTGGACTTCCCACCTCGCCTGACAGCGGCGCTGTATCCGCTTGTGGGAGCAGTTCAACAGCCAAGCCAGACAAGGATAGCAAAGTAAGACCAACGGCCTGTTACTCTGCTTACGTGGTGCCCCATCATTTGTGCTGATGAAAGGACTCATTCAGCAGTTCTTCAAAGGTTACCTGCGCGAGTCACTGTGCCAGGCACTGCATTCCTGTTTCTCTGCATTTAAACACCCACTAGCTGGCAGGCCCTGTGTTAGATGTTGGGGAGACCACACTGAATAAGACTGTCACGCCTCCTTCAGCTGCATCTCCTGAAGGAATTTCCTTTCCGAAACCGTAGTTACTCAGTCTTTCATTTTGCTGTCCTTAACTCTTCCTGTTCAGGCAGTTTTGCTTCTCGGTTAACCATTCTGGGGGGGAGAGGGGGGCAGACTGTTTAACATGTGAAGAGGTTAAAATTGTTGATCAGAAGTGTTATTTGTGGATTTATTTTTTTCTGCAGTGTATTGTATTATAATCAGCATGGATAGTTTTCCTTTTGACTTGAAATAGAGGGGAAAATTATTTTCTAAATCGATCTTTTAAAAATCCTTTGGGGCTGAATTTCAGAGAAAATATAAATGGAAAGCTGTGTTTGAAAGACTAACCTAAGGTTGGGTTTGAAGACAGGTGGTTGGAGGCAAGGGAAATCGATGGTGATTAAATGTGAACAGGAAGAGAAGAGGGATAACAAAGTCTGGATAATTGTATTATAGTCATGGTTTTTTCTTCAGTATTTCATGCATTTCTCCTAAACAAACAACAAAAAAAGCCCTGTTCTGGGAAGCTCTAGGGTTATCATACACTCTTAGCCACCTGGTAATGGGTGTCGCTCTCTTTAAATGGTTAGGTAAGCCTGTAAATAGAGGTTTATAAGGAAATAAACTTTACAGCCTACTAAAAAGTTAATATTTAATTGTTGGGTTAACATGAGCATTTTTGAAAAAAGATTGGTATCTGTTCAGCGTTTATAATTAACTACATTAAACTTGTACTCAAGCTGACATGTTCAACTATGTCAATATCTTTCAAAGAATAATTTTATGGTTTAGATTTTAAGGTTTTGGAACAACGTGTCTCAGGGCCCTTGTCACTGTTCAGCCCCTGCCCTTCCTGGAAAGAACTCATTGACTCTCGGGGGCTTGAAAGGGGCCTGTGCTGGACAGAATGATGGCTCCCCAAACATGTCCATGTCCGAGTCCCTGAAATTTGAGAATATGTTTCCTTACATAGCAAAAAGGGGTTTCACAGATGTGATTTTGAAGTGAGGGGATTATCCTGGATGATCTATAATCACGAAGATCTTCATGAAAGGGAGGCAGGAGGATCTGGACCAGAAAGATATGACTTCAGAAGCAGAGATCAGAGTGATTCAAGGAAGGAGCCACAAGCCAAGAAGTGCAAGCAGCGTCTAGAATCTGGAAAAGACAAGGAAACAGATTCTTCCCTGGGGCCTCCAGATGGAACGCAGCCCTGCCAACACCTTGATTTTAGGACCTGATTTTTCTCACAGAGTTTATGGTGATTTGTTATAGCAGCAACTAATACAGGACCTCAGGGGTTATCCTGTTGAGTACCCATCCTCGATAAATGGCCACGACCTTTATTTGTAAACCATATTGACCACGAGTGCCCTGGTGACCACCTCCGTGGTGTCCTATGTATGCCATTTTCTTTATTGTGAGGTGCTTTGTAGAAAATGTTGATTTCCTTTCTATATGATGCCTTGAGGTATTTTAAGGTTATTTTCTTTCTTTTCTTTTCTTTTTTTTTTTTTTTAAGGCTACACTCTTGAAGTTTTTTTTTTTATTGTTCCTTATGTCACAGGTTATAAATTTTCTCTTCCTAAATACTCTCTCATTTACTGTTGCAAGTCCACTAAAGAGACTTTTCCTGGTTGATATAAATTCAGTAATTCCATGATTAACATGACCGGGGTGTCATTTAGCCCACATCCCTCCATTCTGTCTACAAGGATATCATGGCAGAACTTATCAAATGCCCATTGAGATCTAAAAAGATCAAGAGAAGGGCTAAATGTCTTTTGCATTCTCCTGTCCAAACAATTCCCCCAGTGGCCCCATTATTTCACCTGTTAGTTATTGTTAGCAAGTGTCTCCTGGAGGAGTCTCTGAAGAGCAGAGTCTCATTTCCTTTCCTAAGTAAACCTTTCATTAATACTGTAATAGAATTTTCCAGACAGTCTTCAAAGTGCATTGTTGCCTTCTTTTTGAAAATTAGGACCACACATCCCTTCTTTAGCCTGTTTAGTTGACCTGATCCCAGGTTCACCAGGATCTGTCAAAGATTGTGGGTTTCATTTTGTCTTTTAATTTTCTTTGCACGCTGGGGTGAATTCAGCCTGTCGAGAACAGTCATTTGATCTCGAAATCCCAGTCTCTTCACCCATCTCTCTCTTATTGAGGTTTGTTCTTCCCTTCCAGTCTGAAGATTTTCCTTCCCTTTCTTACACCATCTGAGAACCATCATCTGTGCCAAACAGCAGGTCTGTCTTTCTTGTTCTGGCTTCAAACATAACTTTAAAGCAGCATGCAGCATGCACACCTCCTTCTTTTTCCTTTTTCCTTTTGTTTTTTGGTCTTTAGCATTTTTGCAACTTTAAGCTCATGTGGATCATGATAATGTTCTTTCTTAAGGGGCGCTTCTCTTGATCTTTTTGTAGGAGTCCTTTAAAAAATTTGAGCCCATTAGGCTGCTCCCCAGGGGGCCACATCCGTTCTTTTAGATGCCTCTATATTTTCATCTGCTGGGATATATTTGCAATTGTATGGTTAGAATTTCATTCTGGAGAGCCCTCCCATTCCTCTTGAAGTATCTTTCCTTTTGAGTTTCAGGTCATGCATATATTTTCTTTGAACTTTTAAAATCAGTTCTTTTAAACTCGAGCGTTCAAACCTAACTATATAGCCAACCTCTCTTTGAGTGCTTACTTCCAAGTTCTCAATATGTCTGCTTCACCAGCTGAGCCTCTTCACCCCCCACCTGGTCTTCACCTTCCCCACAGGTGATCACAGTTAGATCCAGAGTTACCGTTGGCTCAACTTTCTGTGAGATGAAACTATTAGCAAGTCAAGGAAAAAGTGTATCAGACATTCCAGTTTTGAGACTTCCAGCAAATCTCGGTATTTGACCATTTCCATGTTATCTCTGTCTTCTTTCGTCATTTTATGATCAGCATCATTCATGTACTTAAACTTTCCAGGCAGTGTGGGATGTGTCCCCCAAATGGCAGCTTGTTGATTGCTCTCTTCTCTTTCCCCACATGCTCTGCCGTGAGCTACCAGTGGTGTGCCAGAGACGTGTAACTTCTGGACGTGCACACAGGCCTGTTGCGGGTTCTTATCTAACTGGCCTCTTCCTTTTGAACAATACTTTATGTGGAAGTATCTATCTCACAAAGCCTCACAAAATTGAGGCTTTTTGTTTCTGCTTAAAATCTCTACCTAATGAAATCTGGTAACTGCATTCTGTGGTTTGGTAAATAGGCATCTGAAACTCTGAAATGTATTTCCAAACATCCTATCAGTTATTTCTTGGTTGAAATCTTGGGCCTTTCTGCCATTGTTGTTCTTCTTTCTGTAAGATCTCTGATGTCTCCGATAGTTATCAGTTTAACAGGTTTATCTGGACATTTTTCTGACTTCATATTCACTTTAAAGTCTTCATTATTTGATCAGCTAGTCTCCAGGCAAATGCGTTTCCCAAACCTTATGAAATACTCATGTATGTGCATATATATATATTTATATATATATGTATGTGCATATATATATATTTATATATTTTATTGTTTTCTTAATATAAAAAATTAATTATATTTATTTAGAAGTTAGAGAAAATCGAAACATCCGAACAAAACCTAAATATTATCCAAAAATTCATTAATATTACGGTGTATGTATGCTTTTTTCCCCTCATATTCCAAAATATAATACATATTATTTTGGTATAGTAAGCTTTCATCAGAAAACAAAATATTTTTCTTTAGCACAAATTATATAATTGACTGCTCATATATTTTCTAAATTCTGTTAACATTTAAACTGAGGCATATTAAAAATTTTAAGAGTTTATTTGATCAAATATCTATTCAAATCAGGCAGTGCCAAACCAGAAGTGATTAGGAGTGCTCTGCCAACAGAAGCTAGGAGCGAGTCTTTTATAGAGAAGACAGGAAATAAAGCAAGGACATTATTTGATTGGCTATAGCTTGAGTAGTTGCCTTATTTGGAGAAGATTAGTTAGCTGTTTGTGTCTAGTTGTCCTTAGGTTTTGATTTCTTAACCTTGAGGCATTTATGGGTTTAGGTTTTGCTTTGCTAACATAGGCTGCTGAGGCATTAGAACCACCTCCATCTAAGGGCCTTTAACTAAACCTTTCATGGTTTGATTAATTTAACGGTTTTAACCCTCCCATAAGAAAAAGAGGAAACCATCTCTGATTGCCCATTCTAGCCCGAGTGCTTCCATCTTCTAACCCTACCTTCAGAGTCTCCAAAGATGCTTCCTAAGCACTCTGACATTGTTATTCATTCCTGTACAAATCTGCGGGAGCGAGCAGGTGTTGGCTCTCATGCTCTGTGCCTGTCCTCGATATGTTCCTGGAAGCATTCCTACAAGTGGTCAACATTCAGTGCCTCAAGCCACCCACCCCAAATTCCCAATGACTGTTTCCTTTAAGAAGCCAACCACAGCTTTTCTTCAATCAATCCACTAATATTTAAGGACCTTTGCTATTATTCTTGGTTTTCTTAAGCAGAAGGGCCGTCTAGTTTTTAAATGCCCATTTTCTTCTATTCTGAACGTTTGTCCTGAAGTCCCTAGTGATCGCTTTCTCTGCTCACATGGTTTTCCTTCTTCCCAGTTCTTGTTTTGCTCCGAAACCAAGGTGTTCTGTGGGCTTCGCCATTTCGTTTTCTTAAGGCGAAGCCCACCCTCCCTCTTACGTGGTCGGCGTCACTGTTCCTGCCCTGCCGACAGCGGGGATCCAGACCTGGTCTGCTCAGTACAGATCTGCCTGCAGAGTTCAGCTCAGTGACCTTTGTGACCTTGGGTCAAGGTGTCTGCACTTATCCTTCAACAGAGTAGATGTCGAATGATGTGCTTCTGCGGATGCTGCCTCTGCTGAACTCACAGAAGGGAAGAGTGGGGCTTAGAGTATATCTCGCTTCCACCCCTTACTAGCAGTATGATTTTAGGCAAGCTTAGAGTAATATCGATGCCTGTCCCATCAGGTGGGTGTGAGAGATAAATGTGAACATCCTTGGAAAAGCATTTAATGAGTTTCTTGAATCCAGTAGTGTTTAACCATCTCTAGGATTTCACATGCCTTTCCCTCCACACACTTCCTTAATAAAGCCTTTCCTGAGCCCTCCCACACCCTGGTCAGTCTCTCTCCCCTCCCCCGCCTTATTTTTCTGCAGAACACCTGTTTTACAGCCATGTTGGTGTCTCTGCTAGAAAATGTGAACCGCTTGTTGTCTTGCTCACTTATTCCCAGAGACTAGCGTGTTGGTGGTTCCTATATGACACTGAATAAATATTTGTTGAAAGAATGAGCGATTATTGTTAGACAATCATATGAATTAAGTTTTTGAGATTCCTTATCTAAAAACAGCGACTCAGACGATTGGGAGTCTGACTGTAGATTTTTGGTGACCAGGGGCCTGGAGCTACTGTCTCTGTACATCTGAGGGCAAGGAGATGAATAAAGAGGCAGACTCAGTGGGTAGAATGTGGTTAATTGTAAGTTGCTCAAATGAAATTTATTTTTGCTTGGGAAAGGAGCTCTGACTGGATATTTCCGATGTTGTACTCAGCCTGTGCAATATGACTGATAGAAAGTCATTAAATTGATGTTCAGAAATTATATATGTAAAAATTACTTTTTCTGGTTATCTGGTGATTATTTTCTGACCCAAATAGTTATTGTTATTTTATTAAAAATCTGAGATGCAGTTTTAAATCATCAGATCTTCTCAAGTGAAAATCGTGACTATAAAAATATTATTTCATTTAGGAATAATTTCTTGGGAAACCCACAGGAGAATAACTATTAAGGTTTATGTAAGAAGATATGCTGCCTTTTTTTAATGCACGCTAACCTTACATTTGAAAAATTGGTTTGCTGAAGTGTAATCTTGATTAATTCGTCCATAGTTTTCATTTCTGCTGTTGGATTTTGGAGAAAAAAAAAAACAGAGGTGCACTTAGATGATAAATGTCTGAGTTTGCAAAATTATCTCTCTCAAGTGGCACATTGTTCAGCTAATGTAGAAGCCATCAGACTATATTAAGAGCATAGCTCCTTGGAAGTAGGGCAGCCTCTTTTCTGTTTCACACCCCAGCCCCGACCCCCCACTCCCTGCAACAACACCTCATCCTCTGCCTTCTGCTCCGTGGGCTGATGAGGATAACACATCCCATAGAAGTCATTAAAGCAATCTGTGTTTAATGTGTTTAATCATTTTAGATGAACCAAGCCATCTTTCTTCTTAATCACTTTAGAGGGTGTTCCCTGAGCGCTATTCCGTTAACTGATATTTTTTTCTGAGCGCCCAGACTGAGCTTTTAAGAGACATCTTTAACTCTGGCTTGCTGAGATTGTAATTTATCAATGGATTTGCTGTTCTCAGTAGATCTGTGGGGGTCCAGGGATTAGAGTGTGCTTTCTTGCGTCATGGCAGGCATAGCTGGAAGCTGTGGCTAACTGCTGCTTTAGATGGGTAAGCTATTGGACCCGACTCTTTCCCAGCTCATTTTTTGGCCCTCCAGACCTCAGGCCCCCCTTGAAGAAATGTGGCAGCGGCTTTGGCAGGTGTTTCCTCAGGCTCCTTCATTGGCCGTTGTGTAGAGGATCTGGGAAATCCAAAATACTCTCTCTTACTTCTTTAGCCCTGGGGTGAGCTGCATTGGGTGTGAGACAGACAAGTATGAGGCACAGGCACTGCCTTCAGTCAAGCAGGTAGCCCAACTGGAGAGCATCGTTTATTGCAACGCAGACAGTAACGTCTTGGGAAATGTGAAGTTAAATAAATGAAGTAAAAGCTAGTAAGGCGAGTTGAGGGGAGGCCTAAAAGAGAAATGCAAAAGGGGTGGGAATGAGAGGGGTGCGCGATCCTTTGACGCTCCGCTCGCGCGTCTGCAGCCTGCGCTGAGCACGTACAGAAATGACTGCCCTTCCCACTGTGCGGCCCCTCCCTCTGTTTCTAACCCAGGAGATGGGCCTGTGGTGCAGTCTCCCCAGATGCTCTTTCATCCTCTGATAAATGATTACTTCTGTCTCTTCCTTTTTTTCCTGCCATTCTGTCTCTAATGGAACTGTGTTATTATGGAGTCAGACTTTCCCCCAAGGGATTTTTACTGAGTATGAACTAACTCATATTCCCCAGAAAAATTCCTTAGTGTTCTCTCTCCTCGTGGGCCCCTCATCGTTCTGTTTTTCTATTCGTGGACCTTAATAATCCTCATTGGCCTGTAGAGTTTTCTAAAGAGTAGTTTCTCCAAGACATGTTTTATTGTCAAGCGATGTTTCCATTCAGAGGACTTTATCATGTAGTTGACATTTTAGTAAAACAATTTAAAATGATGATTGTTATCTGTGCTTGGTCATCAGAAAGAACACGGACACTTAGGGTTTGGGAATGGAGGAGAGCTAGCTCAAGATCTGGTTTTCCTAGAAGAGCAAAGAAAGAAAATGTCGAAAGAGACAAAGATGCAAGAGATGGTTTCTGTGGCATGATGTTGCTGGGAAAAATTCTTATTTGTACATTTGCGTCCAAAAAGAGACATAAAAATGGTTTTGATTATGCTGAAGCTTTCTTTAAATTTTTGTAGAGTTGTTTTTTGGCTTTCTAAACAAGGAGGTACTTGCGCAATAGAAATGGTTTGACTTCTATTATTTTTGGCTTGTTAAATTTCATAAAGGTGACATGCGAGAAGTGGTTTAGTCCTTAACTCTGATGAAGTTATCACTACCTATAAATACAAGAACTCACAGCTGTGGATGGGGAATAAAACGCTATTAGGTTTACGTTGAATTCAGCGCACAAGAACTAGAGATAGGATAGGCACAATTTCAGGAAATTATATCCATAATCTGAGGTTTCCATTTTGTCCTAAAATGCCTATTTCTGCCTTCACCCAGTCTGGGATGTGAATTGGTGAGTTTTTTGTTTTAAATATTTTTTATCTGCTACTCTACCTCGGTTAGAAGATAGTGGTGAACAATGAATGGAATGTCCCAAATGAGCAAAAACCATGCAGGCAGAAAGGGAGAAGAAAGAGAAGCAAAAGGCCGGGTTAACAACCACACAGAAATTGGTAGGCAGATCTTGCATAACCAGATATCCACAGTAATAATTTTAAAAGATCAAATCAAAAACTGAAACTGTAGAACCCTATGTAGATTGCAACAGCAACTGTAAGGTCAGTCTCCAACTAATATACTTTTTCTTTTCCTAGAAAGAGAAAAAGGGGTTGTTGAAGTTGCTTTCTGGAGCCTCCACAAAACGTAGGACCCGAGTGTCGCCTCCAGCCTCACCCACCCTGGAAGTGGAGCTGGGTAGCAGTGAGTTGCCTCTGCAGGGCGCAGTGGGTCCTGAGCTGCCGCTAGGGGGCGCCCACAGCAGGGCCGGCTCCTGCCCCGCGGATGGGGATGGCCCCACCGCCGCAGTGGCTGCAGGGGCTGCTCTGGCCCCGGATACTCTTCATCGAAAGACTAGCTCCCTGGACTCCGCGGCTCCCATTGCTCCACCTCCTCGTCAGCTCTGCTCCTCCCTGGGCCCTGTCATGAATGAGTCCAGGCCTGTTGTTTGTGAAAGGTGAGTTCACTGGTTTTCCAAGAGAATACTAGGACGTGTGTGGCAAGTTTTAGGTTGGAATATTCTGACATTGAAGATGTTTTTCTACATCCTCCTCAGTTTCTTTTTAACTGAATTTGCAATAACGATCAAGCGCTGGCTTTCTTTTACCACGTGCGATAACGTACTCTAGTCTCCGCTTTTCCATCCTGTATTTCCTACATGGATTAGGCCTCCAACCTTCTTTTCCTGGGTTTTCTCCAGACACCCACTCCAGAATCATATGCAGATGAAATTGGTCAATCCCTGGAAACTTGTTCACGTCTTCTCCTTCTTCTTGCTTCTCTTCCATTGCCAGCAGTCGCTCCCTTATTTCATCCTCTGCCTTTTTCACTAGTACCTGCTACTTGTAAAGCAACTGGAGAATTCTACCAACTGAGAGGATTCTCTCTTTATTCTGCCTGAGCCAGAAGAGTGTTGCTCGGTTCTCAGAGGCCGCTTTCCCCTCCTGACCCAGTCACTTGGTTCGGTTACACTCAGAACAATGAGCCCTGTTTGAGTGATTCGGGCCTTGAATAATGATTACAAATGTGAGCAGTTCTGTTTGATATAGTCATTGGGGCTCTAGGAGTGCTTTGGGGAAGAAAATACATTTACTAAGACAAATACCTGCTAGGATTCTGTGAATTAAAAATGAAGTTTCCCAGGAAAACTTCATTAAGTGCACTAACATTTCGACTGTTGTCACATAATGCATAAACATATAAACATTTGTTTCAAAAAGTGTCATATGTTTTATGGTTTCTATAAGTTTTATTCCCTGTTACCTGCATTTCATAAATAGAGCAAATCTCTAAAGTATGGAGGTGTCACCTTTTAGGTAGCATTTTCTATGTTACTGATTTGAAATCTTCCTATAAGGTGTCATCCTTTAAAATGACTTAATTCACCTTAACTCAATATTTCAGATGAATATTTGTACCTTCCAAAATCTGAAGCCTTCATTCATTTAATTTTGGGGGCATACTTTTTTTTTTTTTTAACCTAGAAATAAACTGGAAAAGAACAAACTTGAAATAACCTATGTGCATTAAGTACTAAGTACACAATTCATTACATACTTTTATAGTGCAGTGAAATAATTTTCTGTAGCTCTAATCCTTACAAAACCAGTTTTGAAATGAAACATTGCCCTAAAAAATGTTTCCCCGCAAATAAAATCATTCTGTCTTTCCTCTCATCTACTGTGCTCTTTGTAAAGCTTTGAAATTTTGTCCTGAATTCACGTACTCCTTTGTTCTGAGAGTCAGTCACCCTTTTTCCCTGCAGTATTGCTCTGCTTTCCAGGGATAGAGCCTTCTGTCCCTGGAGTTAGTCCAGTGACTTGTTTACTTTCTTCTGGTCACAAAGGCTCCTCCTCTCCCCACCCGCAGGTATTGGCTGCAGTTTTTCCTTCATGCCCTGAGTCTCTCTCCTCTTTTCCCTGTCATTTGTGGTGTCTGTGTGACTGTTGCGAGTGCTCATTCACTTTGTCCAGACTCTCCCTAGGCACTGGCCTGGGCACTGCTGCCTCCCGCCCCCATGACGCGTTCCTTTTCAGCTGCCAGATGTCCTCAGTCTCTGTGGCTTCTGCATTCCAGCCCCTTCCTCTTAGAGGAGCTCATTTGTAACAGCAGGCTTCTGCTGTTCAGTGCTTCTGAAAAGGAGGACAGACAGGTGATGGCGGTTCAGGGAGCACGGGATGCCCATCAGACAGGGAACATGGACAGTTTAATGGTGGGACAGATGGCACGGGCACTCTGAAATTCTCTGGCAGGTTTTTCCTATAACCACTTCCATTTTTTTACAAGTGGAAAGGGGTCTTTGCAGAAGATTTCTGCCTAAGTTTATATTTTTATAATCCACGCGTTCAGTGGACTATTCAGTGTAATAGCCAGCCTGACCAAGTTTTCACAGACCCTTTTGCCTTCGGACAGTGATGGTGATAGTATTTATGTAACTGGGATGCTTAGGTCTGCCTGGCTTTAAAAACAATAGGAAAAAATGTGTGGCAACAAGTAATATAGGCAAACATCCTTCATCCACTGGGAGTGAATGTTTTTAATTACTAGAAATTTATCAAGTATATCATTTAGGGATTACCTATTTTGATATATCAAAAATTTCAGCACAATACAAAGTAATTAATGCTAAAAATGAAGTAACGGCTAAGTTTCACATCAGTATGACTCAGAAAGCATTTCAGGATCTTAGATTCCTTGATTCACAATCTAAATATCAACACCTCCTGCCCTGGGGTTCTTTTGGTAGAATATTTATTTACTGATAGAATTTCCTAGAACTATTTTTCGGTGTATAGTATTGGTACAGTATGAGATAGGATTCATCTACAGATTATAATGAGAACAAGCATAAAATTTCTTCTCAAACCATGACCCTGTTGCATAAATCTAAAGTGAAAGAATGTGACTAGAACAGCCAGTGCTGTCAGTGGAAAGAGGCTTTCCCATGATACAAAGACTTAAGCAACCTCACGATAAGGAAGGATGAACCTTGAGGTGTGTTGACAGGTCTTGGTGTCAGCTGAGGCAATTCTCTGAGGAGCAAAAGGATTCTTTTGTGTTTGTTGGAGAGACTGAAGAAAACAAGCAAGAAATCACACTATATCCTGGAGGCAGAAAATGTATAATTGATGACAGCAGTAAAAAAATAGAATAAATATTTTAGGCTCTATTTTAGAGGGATTGAGGGGGGAAAAAATCAGGAAATTGCAAACAAACAGCAGAAATAACATTTCAGAAGGGATGGAAAATGAACGACAACATGTATGATGGAGTTTTTTATCTTCTACTAAAAAATATAGACAGATAAAGGGCTTAAGGACACACAAAAATTGTCTCTATCTGTATATTTTTTAAGTTTAGGAATTAAACTGATAACAACATACCTATACACCCATCTCGTAAATTAGGAAAGGACCTATGACCTTTGATCAGGGATTAAGCTAGAACACTTAGACACATACGAGTTGGATAGAAATAGATTTACAGAAAGGCCGTCTGCTTAACCAGCATGATTAATGTGAGTCAGTGACAATGAACCCACTGAGTGAAGCAATGGACATAATTTACTTGGACTTCAGGCAAGCTGCAAAGCAAGCTAGTGTGGTTTTGCCAGTGAAATACTTAATTGGGTGTTAGATTGTTGTCACAACTGGCAGAAAGCAGTACATCGTTAGCCACCCAGACCGGGGTGATGAGCAGAGGGCCTCCCAGTGCCACAGGGGGCCCAGTTGGGGCCATACTAGGGGGGATTCTAAACAAAAATGTATGAACACAAGAGAGGCCAGAAAAATAAAGGAGCTAGACAATGGATACTAATCAAAGAATCCAAGTGCCCATTTAGATGGAAGCCAGAACGTCATAGCCCACACCAGGAAGATGGGCCCCGGGATGTCAGTGCTGCTCCTTTGTAGAGCAAACCTCTGTGTCTCGAATTCCACCCTGATAACTATCACCAAAAACTGAGTTAGGGTCCAAACGCCACGAAGAGGCAGAGGCCCATTCAAGGCCGAGTCTGTGAGCCACACTGTACACCCCACACTGCCCCCCAAGTGTTCTCTTCAAAGGGACTGAGAGGTACTTTCTACCATCCAAGTTACCACTCAGCTTTGGATGTTTTTCTTCTCTAGTCTTTCCATTATTTGTATTCACTCACTGATTCATTATTTTATGTTATTTTTAAAACTGTGGTAAAATATATACATATATATATAAAACTAGAACATTTTTTCATGTGTAAATTCAGTGCCTTTTACATTCACACTGTTGTATAACCATCACCACTGTCCATTTCGAGAATTTTCTCATGATCTCACACTGAAACTCTGTACCCATTAAACAATAACTCCCCCTGCTCTCCTCCCCCCAGCCCCACACAGCCCCTGACAATCACCATTCTACTTTTTGTTTCTATGAGCTTGACCGTTCTGTGTATACATGAAATTGTGTGATATTATCGTTTTGTGTGTGGCTTATTTCACTTAGCATGTTTTCAAGGTTCATTCATGTTGTAATACTTGTCAGAATTTCATTCTTTTGTTAGCTTGGTACATTTTTGAAAATAGTTTTACTACAAAATCAGGCCTTTTCTTGTCATCCCGTATGCTTATTCCGAATTGTCATGTGTGCCATGCTAAATGGTATGGGCATATAAATGAATTTCCGTCATTTCACCCCTCAGTCAGCTTACAGTCTAGTGGAATAAATGAGACAGGGAGGCAGATGGAGGTAATACAGTGTAGACTGGGCTGAGTGCCATAAAAAATAGTCATGAGGCCCCTGGGAGCTGGTCAAGCATGAAATTTCTTCCAGCCTTGGGGCCAGCGAAGATTTCCCAGGGGAGAACTGGAGCAAGGCTTTGAGAGGCTGATTGGGTATGGATGGGCAGAGAGGTCATTCAAGGGAGTTCCTGGTGGAAGGAACAACCGCATAAACCAAGGTACGGAGTGGAGGAAGTGAAGGTCATCTTTGGGGGACACATTTAGGTGTAGAGGATTATTTGGTCCATTCATGGAGATGATAGTATCCAGAGCTATGAAGAGAGACTGAGGCCACGGTCATTGAGGGCTTTCCTTCCCAGGCTGAGGATGAACCTTACAGGCATTGAGGAACTGGTAACGATTTTTGAGCAGTAGCGAGCTAGCTATGAATACAGTCGCCAGTTACGGAGATTAATGTCAGTTCTGTGTAGAATGGAACGGGGACAGGAAGAGATTTGAGGCAGGGGGATTTTTGGAACAGGTAGATTGTCTCACTAGGTGGAAGGTAATGACAGTGACACAAGAGGAATGGATGGGATGCAGGTTGTGTGGATGCATCAGCTGGTCCCTTGGAGGTCATGGAGAGTAGTCTCTGACTCCTAAGGTTCAGAACTTCCCCAAAGCCCTATTCAGATAAAGACAAGCGTAATCCGAGTGAGGCCCAGGGTGGAGCAGCAGATGTGAAGGCCCCCACAGCTGCGCCTGGCATCTGTTTGTTGGTCTGTAAGGATTCTACTTGGCACAGCCTTTCCATGACTGAGATAGCTGGCCAGTTGTGCCCAGTATTTGGTGTGAAGAGTCTGTATTAGAGATCTGTATGGGAACTACCTCCCAAGTCTCAAGGCCGGGATCGAAGCTGGAAGATTTCTGAGGAGAGGCTGTTACTGCTGCACCTGGTAGTCTTCTTACAATCAGGCCTGTGTCACAGTTTCCATTATGCACATGGTTTCTCATTCCACTCCCCCCACCCCCCCAGAGATTTATAACTTAGCGATGAAAATGTGCTCCCACTGGGAACTTAGCAGGAAGATTATGTTCTTAGCCCAGCAGCAGTTGTAGTTCAAAAAAAAAAAATTTTTTTTTGACAAAATTGGTTTAGTGCATTTTATAAAATGTAGATATTAATCTAGTTCACTTCAAATGTTCCAAGAACTATTTTTGTTCCATTTTACCTTTAAGGCATCTCACAGAGAACTGGTGGGGAACAGATTTCATCAGAGATATGCTTTGAATGTGATTTGAGTCACTTGTACACATTTTCCCCAGAATTATAAAGCTTTGCTCAAATTTTAACTTTTCCCCAAGTGGCAACTTTTACATTGCATTTTACATGGATTTTTCTTTTTTTTTTTTAGCATGTTGGCAACAGACTTGAGAAATTTCCTTCAGAAAAGTCCAAGATGAAATTATTTGTTGCTTTTATAGATGTCAGAGGAGGGATTCTAAAACTTGAATACTTACTGCCATTCTAAAGTCTGTCAAGTCTCCGCATCAGGCAGTTTCTCTGCAGGGTGTAGTCTGAGTGTTTCCTGGGTGTTTCCTACTGACTGGCCCATTCCTTACCTGTTAAAGCTCCAGGCCACCGCCTGCCTTTGCCTAAGCCATGTGATCATAATGGGTGCTAGCATTTGGGGGTGTGAACCATTTGACAGACACCTTACAAAGAGCGTCACACTTACAATCTCACTACATTACTCACTACAATCCCATTCTACAGATGAGGAAACTGAAACCAACAGAGCTGAGACAACTGGCCCAAAGTACCCTTTTAAGGCTGTGTCAACCCCCAGGCCAGGGCTTGCCAGGCCTCCTCCTTTCTTCCATGCTTGATAGAACCCTGAGCCATGTTGTCTATAAATCTTCATGTGTGAATTGACTAAACCCTTCTTAGAAATGATAAGCCAGCCTCCATGCTGTGCTTTTGCTTCAGATCTTGGAGGAGAATTTTGTATGCGTTCCCAAAGTACCTCTGGAATTGTTTGAGAAACCACTTGACCTTTGCAGAGATGCCTTTTTTTTTTTTTTTTTTTTTTTTTTGGCAGAGTAATAGCCTGGGACTCTTGCTATGGTTCTTCTTAATGAGAGCGGATTCTGGGTTTTATGGGATGGAGATTGTGAAGCTAGCAATCTTCTGAAAGGGCTAGGCTCTAATGGGTTTCACAAATTTGGGGGTATTTCTATTGAATTTGTCCTGACTATCGTTTTTTTAAGCCAGAGCATTCTTTACTTATAGTCAAGAGTGGGTCCTGTGAGGCTATACACTTACTTTCTGACTTTGAGAACTAAATGAAAGTAGAAACTCAAAATTACCTTTATGACTGAAGACTGCATAGCATCAGAGAAAGATGTATATTCACATCTTTTAGTTATCTTTGCTTTGTAACAAATTACCCCCCCCCTCAAGTTTAGTGACTTAAAACAATAAACATATGTTATCTCACAGCTTCTGTGTGTTGGGAAATTGGGAGCAGCTTATCTGGGTGGTTCTGGCTTAGGATGTTTCTTGAGGTTGCATTCCATATGTTAGTCTGAGCTACAGTCATCTGAGGGCTTGACGGGGCTGGAAGACTTTCCTTCCAAGGTGGTCACTCATGTCACTATTGGCCAGTTAGTTTTGGCCTTTGGAAGGCGACCTCAGTCACCACCCTTGTGGTCCTCTATAAGGATGTTAAATGTTCTTACAACATGGCGACTGATTTTTCCCAGAGCACGTGATCCAAGAGAAAGTAAAGTAGAAGCCACATGGCCACATGCCTTTTATGACCTAGCCTCAAAAATCACGTGCTTATATTCATTTTCCCAATATATCATTGGCCACACAGTTCATCCCTATGCATTGTGGGAGGAGACTACACAAGATTAGGAATAGCAGGAGGCATCTGGGAGGTTGGTTACCTACACTCACTACCTTTTCCCCCTTTGGTTGGGAGAAGCAAGAGAGGCATAAAGGAAGGCAGTAATGCTGGAAAAATAGAGACGGATAAAAGGATATGGAACATAAAGCAAGTAACCTCCCTCTGGTTCCATGGCTGCTAACCATAATTTAGTAGGAGTAGGTAATAGTAAGTGAACAAGGTTTCTGGGGTTTGTAAATGTTAATTGCACCTTTTCCCACTGATGTCTGAGTCGAGAGCCAATGGAGAAACAGGCACAGTGCACACAGTAATGGAGATCACAGTGTCAACCTCAGTACTGGTGGTGTGGGATTGGGTTTGTGGCCACAATCTTCCCCCTCTCTGTCTGGACCATAGAACAACCTGCCAAGGGAGAATTCGGGTATGTCAGGCAGGTGAATGTCCTTAGATTTGCTCCCTCACCCACGGAAGGGACACAGAGAGACGGACTTCCTGAAGGCAGGCCTGCTCCCTGACCACTTCATGCTTGTAGCAGGGACACAGACAGAGCAGAGCCCACTCGGCCTGGAGGCAGGTGGCTCATAGAGGGCAACCCACCTGCTCAGCTGCTTCTCCCAATCTCACCCATCCAAGAAATCCACTCTTTCCTCCTAGGAGAAGAGGGATAGGACATTTCCTCCTGGGAAATGGAATAAAACTTTCCTTCTGTATGGCCAAGATGCAAACACTGGGAAGGGACAACATTGGCTCTCCCTGTAAAGGGCGTTCAAATGACCAGTCTGGATCATCGATCGCAGGTGTCACACATATCCAAACTCTGTTAACACCAAGATTCTACTAAACAGAGAATAATTGTGTATGTTGAGTGGTGTTATGAACAGTATGAACCAATTGTGCTGTGCATGTTTTGTTCGTATTCTGTTTACGTGTAAGGCTGTGCAGGCTAATAGTACCCCATTTTTATCACTACTTTGAATGGCCTTAACTAAAGTCTCTCTCTCTTTTCTAGGCACAGGGTGGTGGTTTCCTATCCTCCTCAGAGTGAGGCCGAACTCGAACTTAAGGAAGGCGATATTGTGTTTGTTCATAAAAAACGCGAGGATGGCTGGTTCAAAGGCACATTACAACGGAATGGGAAAACTGGTCTTTTCCCAGGAAGTTTTGTGGAAAACATCTGAGGAGACTTAACACTGAGAAGGCTTACAATCATATCACACAACAAAATAGCACAACACGATGTGATGGAAAGAGCACATTTGTGGACTTCCAGATGGTCAGGAGATGAGCAAAGGATGGGCGTGGGCCCCAGTGCCCCCAGCACATTTAGACCAGCAAACAGCGTGACAAAGATGTGTGTGTGGGTTTTGTCACTCTGGATTCTGATGTGTAAGGTGTGCCTTGTACTGTCTGATTTACTATACAGAAAAACCTTTTTTTTTTTTTTGAAAAAAAGAAAAAAAGGTATGTAGTTAAAATGGACAATTGTTTACGAGGCTTAACTAATTTATTTGCTTTTTTAAACTTGAATTTTTCTTGTACTCGATAAATTCTTTGGATGATGATTTTAAGAAATTATTTATGAAATGATAGCTAAGGAGAAGCTGGATTATCTCCTGTTGAGAGCAAGAGATTCTTTTCGACCTAGAATGACCCCCCTCTCCTCCCCCTGCCGGTGTTATTTTTTGCTTTTTTTTAAGACAGAGATGCCAGTTCTCCGATATGGTTTTCCTCTTTGGGAAACCAAAACACACAACTGAATCAGTATCAATAAGGGCCTGGGGTAGGGAGACAGAATCTTGAGAAAAGAGAAGTGAACAATTGCCTGTCTTTCTGGTTTGGTCAGGAATCATCCTTAAGACCTAGTCCTCAATTTAATTTTGTGGGTTTTTAATTTTCCTAGAATGAAATCCATGAAGCGATAAGGAAGAGTAAAGCACAACCCTTGAACAAAAATGTTTTCAGAAATATATTTAGTTTTATAAAGAGAAGCAGCTCAATCCATTTGTTGGACATTGGAAAAATTGAAGTTGTACTCCTGTCTGAGAATGGCTATGAAATGTAATTGCCCATTTTGACCCCAAGTGATCTGCATGTCCAGGACACAATAAAGCATTTGTGAGATAGTGGTGGTAAGTGATGCACTCGTGCTAACGTCAAAGGCGATAAGAAACACTGTGAAAAGTTTACATTCATCCATTGTGGGTCTCATCCCACCGTCTTGCATGTGTTACTGGATTCCCACAGTAATCGAGGCTGTGCATGGTGTGTGTATTTCATTGCAATTTCCCGTCGAGGTGAGTTTGCCCTCAGAATTGACCACTGCAGGAGCTGGAGAATAAACAGTACTCTTTTTCTCTACCCCCAAAGCCACTACTGACCAAGGTCTCTGAGTGCACTCGCCCCCTCCTTGGCTAAGGCATCCATCAGCCACGACACAGGTCATTAGTGGAAATGCTCCTTTATGTCCCCCCAGCTGATGGATGGAAAGGCTGAGCCAGGAGGCTGCTCACAGCTGTGACTGTTCTCTGGCAGCTCCGGGAGACTTGGCGCGCGGGCGAGCGCCCACACCTTACAATTGTGGCAGGATCCAGCTGAGCCCGTCTTTTTATATCCACTCTTTGATGTCATTGGCCTCTTCTACCCATTTCATTCCCCTGCCACGCAGTCGTGTGTCTGGGGAATCCTAAAAACAAAAGGAGGGAAGGCAGCCTGGTAGTGAATGAAACCATTGCCACAGTTTTCTCATGAAAAAAAAACACAACAAAAAACTTTTCATATCTTAACTTTTAAGAACTACAACTGGGAAATAGAAACGTGAACTGAAAAGTCTTCTTGCAATAGCAAGAGGTTTCATGGTCTTAAAACGATATATGTGATTGAAATGAAATCATTCCTAAATTAACCATTTTTTATAAGACACTGTATATGTTCCTGTGTGTTGAATTTTTTTTAAAAAAATACTTTACTTGGATATTCATGTAATATATAAAGTTTTGGTGAATGAACTTTAGTTAGAAAAAAAAGCTGACATCAGCTTTCATCTGTGTAGCTTGACACCAATGTGTCATGATATTCTTTATTTTGGGAAATTAGTGTATTTTATAAAAATTTTAAAAAGTAAAAAGACTACTACAGGTTAAGATAATTTTTTTACCTGTCTTTTCTCCATATTTTAAGCTATGTGATTGAAGTACCTCTGTTAATAGTTTCCTGGTATGAAGTCGGTTAAAATTTCATCTGTTAATAGATCACTTAGATAATATAACGTATGGGTTTTCTATTGTTTTTTTTTTTGTTGTTTTTTTTTTTGCGACAGTAGATGGAGATTTTGTAACAAGGGCTTGTTACGCAGCGATAGGGTAATGATAAAACTGCAATTTATCATTCCTTTTCATGTTAATAATTTGAAGACTGGAGAAAAGGTTCAAGATTAAAATTTGATGTTCATCCTTTGTATGCCCTTTGTGTCAATCCTTAAAATTGTTTTCCTTTTTTTAACCTGGGACACATTTGACTTAATTTCTACTTCATAAAAATCCTTTGCATAATACCTCAAACAGATGTCTACAATAATCAGTGTGGTGGTTATGGTACATTTTATCTCTCCAACTAGCAAACTTTATTTGGTTAGTTCCCCCAAGAAATTTAAAGTCTTCTTAAAAGAGCTTGTGACGTGTCGGCAGGGATTGTATGACACTTCTGCTTCCCTCTTTCTCTTTTATGGTGACAAAAATAGTCTGGTGACTGCTGGAAGTTTTGTTTTAGCCATAGGACCTACATAACATACCAGACCTACAAGCAACTGTATGCTAACCTGTGGGTTTCAGCAAGGCTTGGGAGCATAATCTTTAGACTCACTAGGATTTTAATCACCCATGGAATGCCAAAAAGTTTTAAGTTTAAAAGGACTATGTATGTCGTTAAAAAATTTTTCTTTCCTACTTTAACGTTTAGCTACTGTGAAATTACTTATCAGAATGAAAATTCAGGACTTCTAGGTTGTATCATAGTTTTGCCAAGAAACTCTCTTTGTAACCACCTGGACGAGTCCATTATTACTTAGTTTCCTCCTCTTGCTGCTCTGTTGCCTCCCTGGTGAGGGTGAGGAGCAAAGGGACACAATGTCACTGTTTTGAAAAGTGTTCTTTTGATACGTGGTATTGTTTTCCTCTCTGGCTTCAAATATGTCGTCTCACTCCTTTGGAATATATACATAGAATGCCTTTATTGGTTTTAATTGGATTTAGAAGGAACAAATTATGGTGATGTTTCCAATGGCAGTGCATTCAGTTTTCTCGTCATAATGATAATAAGGCAATGTTTTTCATCCCTCCACAAGTTCAGATGAATATTTCAATCCAGAACTCTAATCATGAGAATTCAAGTTTGGAACATGCTTTGAATAGACATTAGACGACATTGTACAGCTCCTTGTGTGTGTGTGTGTGTGTGTGTGTGTGTGTGTGTGTGTGTATGTGTCCACGTGAAATTTTTAGAAGTGTGTTACGAACCAATTAAGCTGAGTCCTTATGAAGGTAGCATCCTATTGAAATTACTCCTTTACTAGAAAAAGACTTTGCCAAGATACCACAGGAACCGAGAAGATAGTTACAGAAAAGATCAGCCAGGACCAGGCTTAGCAAGCGCTTACCCCTCCCTCACCCCTGTGACCTCCAAGCTGGAATGGGGTGTGCTGGGAGACTGGTCCTGGTTGTAACCATCACCAGAGACAGGGCAGAGTTATTGGAGTGGGCACCAGCCAGTGCGAACCATGACAGTTTTAAAACCCCCTCTCTCTGGCTTACAAATGAATGCTGCTTTTGCGTTTCCTATTGATAATTTTCTGACTTGGCTATTTCCATTTCAGAAACATCACCTTGCTCTCACTCTGTGCAAATTCTTATTGTACTGCAATGACCCAGATTCCCAGGAGCCAGGCTGAAGGGACCTGCAGTTGGCATGAATCTTTGAGCCACCATTCAATACTATTAATCCTTTCTAGAGCAGAAAGCGTGTGAGCAAGTAAGACATAAAATTCACAGAGTCTTGGCTGGCACCATGGCTACAGGCTTTCTCCAGTTCTTTCTTCAGATTCTTGAGTTTACCTTTCAAGGAATTCAGTTATTTTGAAGGTGGAGTCTCTGAAAGTCCCACTGTTGGAAATCAGTCTGCTATACTCAGCTGGCCATTAAGTCAGATCTTTTTTTTTTTTTTTTTTTTTTTTTAAATTTTATTAAATTTATTGGGGTGACAATTGTTAGTAAAATTACATAGATTTCAGGTGTACAATTCTGTATTACATCATCTATAAATCCCATTGTGTGTTCATCACCCAGAGTCAGTTCTCCTTCCATCACCATATATTTGATCCCCCTTACCCTCATCTCCCACCCCCCACCCCCTTACTCTCTGGTAACCACTAAACTATTGTCTGTGTCTATGAGTTTCTGTTTCTCATTTGTTTGTCTTGTTCTTTTGTTGTTTTTGGTTTATATACCACATATCAGTAAAATCACATGGTTCTCTGCTTTTTCTGTCTGACTTATTTCGCTCAGCATTACACTCAAGATCCATCCATGTTGTCACAAATGTTCCAATAAGAAAAGTCAGAAGATTTAATTGATAGTTCATATAGTCTAACAGGTGTGAAATTACATTTGAATTGCTATTTAAATGTTTGGGCATTCTGAATATATACTGGGGGTGCCAAAAAAATGTATACACATTTTGAGAGATGTTAACACTTTGGTTGACGTTGCTCAAGCAATAGTTTGCTGTAATCAGAAGTGTCTATACATAGATGTATAATATCCATGTATATATAAAAATGTACATATTTACATTGCACTAATTTATTATATGCAACCTCATCATTTATTACTGTGAATTTTCAGGAGTTTAAAAAACAATGTTATAATTTATGAATGCACGATTTGGGATATTTAAGATGCCATTGGATCTATCTCAAGTTGGCATTTGCTTTATACTTATTATAATTATATACAGTTGTTATAATGTGAGAGAGAAAAAAGAAGTGTCTGGACCCTGGTGGTAACCACTTTGAGCACCTCTTTTAATTGCAGAAGTCACACGTGACTTGTATTCATCTTTTTTTGTTGGTACATATTGAGTATTACATTGAATACAGTTTTTTCCTTTCTTAAAATGTGTGTACATTTTTGTGGCACCCTCTGTATATGTGCGAGCAAAGGAGAGACATCGGCTTAGCAGCACCTGTTTTCTAGAACAGCGCTGTCCAATAGAACTCCTGCTGTAGAAAGTGATGGAAATGTTTATATGTGCTGTCCATTACGGTAGCCACCGGCCACAGGTCGCTTCTGACCTCCTGGAATGTGGCTACTGTGACTGAGGAACTGAATCTCTAATTTGATTTAACTAATTAAAATTGAACTATAAATAGCTCTGTGCGGCTAGTGGCTACAGTATTCCTGCAGTTTTAGAGAATAAAAATATCTTTTTCAATGATCATCCAAAAAAGGGAGAAACAACAAGGTGGCATCGCTCTACTGTATCCAGCCTCTCTTTTGGAGGCAACAACTTACACGTTCCTGATCACAGAACTTGATTGTGTTAGAAACCCTCCCAAGATAGGTGGAAACATCTTAATGGTGAGCAGTTAGAGAGTATTTAATTTTGAACAGTTTCTTCCTTTAGGGCAGGTCTCTAAAAAAAATAGGTGAAGCAAGCGATTAGATTCAAGCAGAGAGTCGGGGGATTCTGCCGAAGCCTTTTGGTGTGGCTGAGTGGACCAGTGCCTCCTGTGCAAGCGGAGATCCTGTAATTCCCTCAAAGGTCAGGTCTTATCTCTTCTACGTGTGTCTTGGTTGTAACAGTCGCCATGATCTTGAGTCCACTAAGGATCACCACATGAAACACATGACTCCCAAAGCTGTTAAGATAATGGTCTGCCTACTGCAAACTGAAGGAACATTTTCTGAGCAGATTGAGGAGAGGAAAGAAAAAAGGAATCCTAGCCCTCTAATTAAACATGAAATGACACCTCTAGCACAAAGGCCATGCTTCTTATTCGCCACCCCGGGAGCAAGGTCAGTTCAAGGGAAGGCCGGCACCTTATCTTTCCACTCACATCTAGTTCATTTCTTTTGCCAGCGAAAATGGAAAGCTTAATGGAATTACCTTTCCCTCCTTTTTAAGCACTTAAGGGTGCTACAAGACATAAAGCAAAAAAGTCCTTTTGAGTAAAACCAATTTCCTTATAAATTATATCACAAAAGCACATTCAATAAACTCCCTAAAGGCAGAAACAAAGTAAAGACTGATGCTTGGCTGCCAGCTCACTCTTTAATACAAGCTAATTCAATCATTGCCTAAGCTCTCAATTCGTAGCCCCCCCACCCCTTTCGTTTTTCCTTTTCGACTGAGGTTTAGTAAGAAGGTCTGTTAAGAACAGATTCTGACTGAGAATCCTGATTTTGCAGGAGGGAGGATTCTGTGGGTAAAAATCCTTTTTGTGCTTTAGAAGATACCGGATGACAGCACTATCAAATCTTGGTCCTTTGTGGGAAACAACTGATGGCTTTAAACCGCTCCGTATCAAATGAGACCGCCTTGGTTGTTGAAATCCTCTGTGTGCAGATAAATAAAGATGGACACAGGCAATGATTTAAGAGACATAGTGCTTCCAAGTGGCTTATATATTATATTGCCCCATGATGCTCAAGCAGCCAAGTCCATGCAAAATAACCACCAGCGAGGACACAAGTTTCAGGTAAGAAGTGAGGAATTGTTCCTCCATCCCTGTCTGGAAAGAAGAGAAATCTGGGCTCTCCCAGATGTGAGGACATACGGTACGCTGCCTGCTCCCTCTCTTCCTCCAGCCACTATGGCAGTAGGACAGTCTCCGTGTATATATATATATATAGCCCACATGGCTTGTCTGGGGTAGCAATTGTGGATTCCTATGATGTGGTGATGGTTGCAGAAATCAAAGCTGGGCTGGGATTTCTACCCTTTAAGCTGAACTGTTCTTTCCTGTGATTTATTTACCCACTGAGACAGACGTGTGGGATTGGCATATTATCAGTCAGCCCCTATAATAAAACTGAAGTGACTGACGCTTTCAAGAAGAGGCTATCACAAAAAAAATGCTTCACAAAAGGAAAGCTGTAATAATCTCTCCCACCATCTAAATTCACCCAGTGGCTTAGGCATGAAGAAAGCAGACTCCGAACTTGTAAAATCAGAGTCTTAGCCTTGATGCTGAACTATTCCTTATGCTAGAGAATGTGTTTTTTTTCCTTTGCTTAAAAAAATACAAAAAACTGTGTTTTGGACTATTTCTCTCTTATCTCACTGTCTCTCTGTCTCCATCTCTGCCTGCTCTACGCTTCCCCCAACTCCCAGCCCCTCCAGTGTAGGTGTTGAGCAATGGAGCTTGGTGTCTGGTGGAATATTTCATGAACAAGTTTCCTCATCTAGAAATGGTCTACCAACTTCCCTTTAACTGCCATCTGAAGAGCCATTGGGGTGTTTTGTTATTGTTTGTTCTTATCCTTTTTCTCTCATTTTAATTGTATCACATCATTATCAGGGTACTGGGATATAAAAACAGATAGCACAGCTGAGTCACAGGAGAAAATGACTTCAGTGATTCCCTTTAGATTCAGATTCTTAAAGAGCTGAACTATATTTTTTAGTTGTCTGAAATTAATACACATATACCTACTATATTTCAAAACCAAGTATATATTTATTGGGGGTCTTTCACAAACCACTGTGTGTTTAGCTAGCAAGGTAAATGATTGGTATTGTGAAAGATACAGAAGAAATGCTTTTTTATCCTGCAAATGTGTGCAGATAGCTTACAAGAACATATACAGTAAAAATGGTAGAATTAAACACAGATAAAATGTTGGGTCATAGAAAACAAACAGGATACCAAGAGGAGAGGATAATTAGAAGAAAGGAATAAAAGACATTGCTCTGTCCTCAGGGAGATTACAGCCTGGTTGGGGAGAAAATACCAACTGAAAATTTAAAGAAATATGAGAGGACAATGCATCATTATAATAACTTTGAGGGAGAGCTTACAAATACAATACGATCTCAGAGGCGAGGGAAAGGCAGGAGTAAGTTTTAGATAAAAGTGATAAGAACTGGACAAGGAAGAATGGAGAAATTTGGAGTGGGTATCAGAGAAAGCGAGGCACATGCTGGGGACAGAACCACAAGCACAATGGCTTAGCAGCAGACAGCAGGCACATGTGGGGACATGGAAAACCCATGGCTCATGCAGAAAATGTGTTTATTATTATTATTATTTTGTAGCTGGCTTAGGGCCAGATACTAGCGAGTCATGAAAGCCACACTAGTATTGACCTTGATGCTGCTGGTGGTTTCCTAATGCAGAAGTGAAGTGGAGAAAAGGGTAGACTGGCAATGGTGTCTAAGATTAGGGTTATGGAGAAGAATGGGTGTCAGAGTCAGGAACAGCGGGATGCGCTGTACTATGTGGTGGCGGGGGGGGGTTGGAGTGCAGAGGGAATGATGAGGAAAATAAAGCTAGAAGGGACATCTCTGAAAAAACAGAGCCAATAGGGACTGATGGCTGCATGAATATAGGAAATGGAGGAGATCAAACAAGTATACACCTGAGATCTATATCCGGACGACTGTGACAATGGTGGAAACTTTGGAAGGGATGCAGAAGTCGGATGGCAAGAGTATTTCCAGATAAAAATACGTTCTATTTTGGAAATGTGGAGTTTGAAATGATGGCAGGAGTTTAAAACTGTACATGTCTATAGGTAGCTGAAAATAGGAAATTTAACGTCAAGTGGGTGGCAGTGAGAAAAACCTCAGTGGGATGACTTTACACTCCTAGGAAAAGGGGCTTGTGGAGATGGACGAGCCCAGAGCCAGAGGCTGCAGTTGGTACAGCTTCCCAGTCAGGGGGCTGCATGAAGAGGAACATCGTACAGCATTTCCTTCTGATAAGAAGGGCAGGACAAGAGGGTTGGGACAAGTCACACAACCGAAAAGCCAGGAGAGCAGTTCCAGAAGTAGAGGTCAACAGGCTCTATCGCAGCAGAGAGAGGAACCCAGAAAGAAGGTGATATTTCCCAGTCTCTTTTCACATCGCCTACAATCCAACTGAATCCCCAAATGGGATATTACATTTGACATTCTGAGAGATTCTACTCAGAATGCTTTGGAACCAAACCAAGAAGTTCTTGGCGGCCATCCTAACCCTCCCTTTTCCCTCCTCTGTTGAAGAAAGAAGGGGTGGGGGTGGGGGGAGGTGGGGGGGGGAGAGAGAGAGAGAGAGAGTGAGAGAGAGAGAGAGAGAGAAGAAAAGAAAAGAGAAAAGGAAAAGAAAAAGAAAAGAAAAAAAAAGCTTTTCCTCTTCTGGAAAAGAATTAAAAGATCTTGTAGACCCAATCAGAGTTGAAATAAAATTTCTGTGTTCTTGCTGTAATGTAATTGTGCGATGACATGTAAATCCTGCTGGCATAGTACATGGAGACTGACGTATAAAAAGGATGTCTTTAAAATCATACAAAAATTTCATTGAACACAGCACGGTATTTGCTATATAAATATGACAATGTTCTTGCATTGATTTTTTTCTTGTGCGAAACAAGAACAAATCGTTTATGAGAACAGTCACATATCCGCCTCGCCTCCTGTGCAGAGAACCCACGTCCCTGGTGTGAAGCTGCTGTGGACACTTATGAGCATTCCCCTTTGCTATGTGGATTCATATCTTGGCCAGTCATTCCCTTTATACAATTCCCCCTGCCCCCCATCTCTAATCATTTTCTCTGCTTCTCATATTACATCGCTCACTCTGGGCATGTGGCCACAAAAAGGGAGGAAACACACATTGGTGTTGATTCTGCAGGGCTTGTGATGTCTATTAACTCTGCTGGTGATTTCTCAAGATCAAGAACATAGGGTGACTTTAAAAAAATGTTTCCTTCCTGACAGGACAAAATGAGAAGTACCCAGAATTGTTTGTGTTTCTCCCATGCAGAAAGGAAACATCCTGGGAGCCAGACAATTCTTTGCCAGTCCTCCAAAGACAGAATCCCCGATTGCCAAGCCTGTTCCCTTTGCACAGGCTGGGGCACCAAAGCTGTCCTCTCGGAGCTGGCTTAGCACAGGCTGGGAGACCTGGGGGAGGTGTCATCTGATGTGACTAATGATGATCCTGACCTGGGTTGATAGGATATCACACACAACTGTGAAATATAAAGGGCTATCAGGTGTCCCAGGTTACCAATCTACACAGTGCTAGGTAGTATGGAGGATCTTGTTGCAAACTCAAGCCCTCCCAGGCTCAGCTCTGCACCTGTTTGCTGCAGGTAACTGCCAGACGTCTGCAGAAAGCTTCTGAGGGAAGCTGTGGTGTTGTGATTTATAATAAGGAATACTAATTGGGTCTTCGTCCTCATAGCTGGCACAGAGCTCCTGTGGGGACAGAGCCCCAGAAAGCAGTTTCCAGGCTCTCGGCCTCACATAGAAAGGTGCTGGCTAGGTAGTAAATGACCATCAACTGTGGCTAGTTGGCCGTCAGCTGTAACCAGTGAGCCATTGGCCACTAATATAACTGCTGTGGCTATGCTAGCAAGAAAAATGGGGGGCTAGCAAGAAGATGGCGGCTGAGCTGACAAGAGCGGATTGCAGAGAGGCGGATGCGGCCAGCGAGAATATAGTGATATGACTCCCCTACTTATGGCTCCGTGGGTGTTCCTTCTTGGCCTCACCATATCCTGCGTTCTTTTGTGCGGGGAGTGGGACTAGAGACCCCGCCTGTCACCCTGCACGACAGCTCCTAAAACTTATGAAATTTCCTGATACGAGCAACAAAGATGTCTCTTGTTATGCTAATGAGGTGACTTTTGAAGGCATTTAAGGATGGGGCTGGCTGCCCATACCTGTGATTAGAGGGTTGGAACTTGCACTTCCCAGAGGGGAGAGGGGTAGAGCCAGACTCAAATCACCGGTGGCCAATGATTTAATCAACCGTGCCTAGGTAATGAGGCCTCCATAAAAACCCTAAAGGCGGGGGTTTGTAACGCTTTGGGTTGGCTGACAGGTGGGCCTGCGGGGAGAGTGACGTACCTGGAGAGGACGTGGACGCTCGTGCCCTTTCCCCATATCTCGCCCTATGAATGTCTTCCACTTGGCTGTTCCTTTTATACGAAACCAGTGATCTAGTAAGTAAAATGTTTCTCTGAGCCACTTTTGCAAATGAATGGAACCCAAGGAGGAGGGTGTGGGAACCTCCAGTTTGTAGCCTGTGGGTCAGGAAGCACCCCTGGGCTTGCACTGGGGCCTGAGGTGGGGAGGACACAGTCTTGTAGGACAGAGCCCTTAACCTGTGCACTCTGACACGGCCTCCCCGCACATAGTGTCAGAATTGAGTTGAATTCTGGGACACCCTGTTGCTCTCAGAATTGCTTGCTGTTGTGTGGGAATTGCCTCCCCTCACCCCCCACACACACATTGGAATTGCCTCCGGGAACCTAGTTTAGAAGCCCACCTGGAAATTCTCTTTTGTAGTTATTCATTAAGAATAGACTTAAACATTCTCTAAGCTTTTCTCCTGTTTCTTGCAGTATTCTTTGCAAGGGGCCAGTTACTCTGCTATCTCGGGGTGGTCTCCTCTGCACTGTTCAATCTTTTCATAGGTACGATGATTTTTTGTCTGTTGTGATTTTGCTTATCCTTAAAGAGGGGAATCTGTGTATCCTGTAATGGGAATTGAGATGTTGTGGGAACAGTCCCAGAGAGCAGTTTCCAGGCTCTCGGCCTCACGTGGAAAGGTGCTGGCTCGGTTATTAGTTGGCCATCAGCTGTAACCAGTTAGCCATTAGCCACTAGTATAACTGCCGTAGCTACACTAGGATTGCAGCTAGCAAGTGGGGTGGGTTGGTTGGCAGAGAAGCAGACAGTGGATTGCAGATTGTGTGGAGCCTGCTTCCTGTGTCTCCAACCCAGCCGCCAGCAAGACTATAGTGGTATGAACCCCCATCCGTGGCTCCGTTGGTGTTCCATTTTGGGCTCGCCTTATCCTGTGTTCTTGTGCGGGGAACAGGAGCTGAGACTCTGCATGACAGATGTGTTCTTTTAGAATAGTGTACATACTCCCAAACCTTGCGGAGTAGGAAATGTTTAGATTTGCTGTAGCTTTTTTTGACATCTTACAGATAAGGATGAGAATAGGTGGAGGGTGGTTGGTACCAAAGTCCATATCTTTTAGGCCTGACGATTTCTTGGAGAAGAACATGACTCATTCCATCCCCAGAGAGCAAGTGCTTGAGAGCTCCCTTCCCGTAATGGTAGGGAATCCAGACGTCAGTCTTCCTGAAATGCTCCATCCCTTCCTTTGTATCTGTCCATGAGTTTCCTAGTAGAAACATTTGGAGGTGTGTCCAGGTGGGGTCCTTGATCCCATGTCAGTAAGTGATTAAGGTGGACAGGAGCTGCTGACTGAACAGGGCCTGGTGTTGGCAAGTTACGTCCAGAGCCCAGAGCTGGACAAAGCCCTGAACTCACCTTGTGGCCACGGGTATTTAGGACAGAGGCAGCATGTCCTGCAGAAATTGACCTCAGAGTTTGTCCTCCATCTATTTTAGTTGTGGGGACAGAGCCAGGAAAGCAGTTTCCAGGCTCTCGGCTTCACATGGAGGGATGCTGGCTCGGGTAGTAAATGGACATCAGCTGTAACCAGTTAGCCATTAGCCGCTGATATAACTGCCATGGCTTAGCTAGCAAGCTCGGATTGCAGAGAGGCAGGGATTGCAATTAGAAAGTGGGATTAGTTGACAGAGAAGTGGACAGCAGGTTAAGGATCGTGTGGCTCCTGCTTCCTGTGTCTCCAACCCAGCCGCCAGCGAGAATATAGTGGTATGACTCCCCTATCTATGGCTCCATGGATGTTCCTTTTTGGCCTCACCATATCCTGCATCCTTTTGTGGGGAGCGGGAGCTGAGACCCCGCCTGACATCCTGCATGACACCAGTCTTACTGGCCAGGGACCATCAGGTTAAAGATGTTGCACTTTACCTCCATCTCAGTGAAGGAGGCTCCAAGCCAAACTGGCCCAGGGACTTTAAGTCGAACCCCTTCAATTCCTTGTCACCTCGCGGGTACAGGGTGGCAGAGGGTAGTGGTGAGCATGGGCAGCTAAGGAGTTGGGAGAGGCTGGGTCTTCTCAGTAGAAGAGGATGAAGTTGGGATTGAAGATGTCCCTGCATTTTGCGTCTCTGCTCCTGCTGCTCCATCTAGGTTAGAGCAAAGCCCTTTTCTGGGAGCTCTGGAAGCAGTGACTCCCTGGAACCAGGCTTGGTTTTGGGGACCTCCCTCCCTATTAGGCCCAAGCAGAGTGTTGCAGCTCTTAGTGACCAAGTCTTTCATCATAAGCACATTAGCCCCAGCGCCATACACCTGCCCCAGCTTTGCACAATCGCAGAGCGCCATCCCTTCCATCCCTTTGTCTGTGTGAGTGTCGACTCGCGTATCAGTGCTGCCAGGAGCTCACCACTGTGTGGACCAAGACCACCACCTACTCTCCTGCTCTTTGGGGACCTCCTTACCAAGGGCCTGGGCAGGTGTCCTTTGAAACCCTCAAAGCACATAGTGTCTTGTGAGTTTACCCCTTTCTCCAGGCAATATGGGTTCGGACCCATCAATCCCTCCTCTAACAGAGGGTCTTCTCTTTCACTCACCGAATTGGAGAAATAACTCAGCTAATTTCTTGCAGGACACCACCTTAAAAACACACCCCACCCCACATACGTCTCACAGCCATCTGAAGTTATCCAGGGTGGTGGCCTTGCTCTAACTACACAGCTGTCCTTATAGGAGCCAGAGTGGAAAGGGACCTCACTCATCACCCCATCTGTGCTAAATAATAAGCTCCAAGCACCACAGCCAGGTGTTCCCAGCGTGAGATCCAGCATCGGGTAACTTCTAAGAAGCGTCAGTGGGGCAAGGTGGCCAGGTTCCAACTGCCCAGTGGCCTCATCTCAAGCCTCAGCCTGCCCCCACCCACACCAGAAGGTTGGCGGGTTCCCATTGGCAGTAGCTTCTCTTCTCTCAGAAAGGACTTGCCCTCTGAGGCAATGGATGTGGCCTGGTTTATACTCCTTTTTCTCTGGTCTTGACCACAATCCACGTTAAAGAACTTCCTGTAAGTTTTTGGCTATGGGGATGGCGCTATCCCCTACCTACTAGGAGGTGAATAGATGTTAAAGGCATTGTTTGCTTCAGGTCATTTCAATAAGACTTGAGAAGAAAAAGGGGCATTCTGGGCATGATGTATTGAGAGTTCTTTTGGAGTGCTTTATGCAACCTACTTCAACTGTAGAAGAAACATCTCAGTTCTGTCAAGGAGCCCTGGTCCCTCCCTAGTGTCTTGAATTCCTTAAAATAGCCTAATTGCCCACATCTCTGAATCACTTACCCCTTCTACAACACTAGGCACAGTTTAATGATTTAACTCATAGAAACCTCTTAAGTGAGGGTTCTGCTGGTTTGAACTGAAAAGGAGGCAGATTCAGAAAAAGTGCCTCAGAGAAGCTGGTTTGAGTAAATAGAAAAATGAAACATTCAGTTCAAGCCATTGAGTGAGTTATGAATTGTTTACATGTTTTAAAACTAAAATAGAACAATGTCTTCTTTAGGGTGATTTTGTATAATCTCTGAAGAATCATAAAAAATAACGGTGCCAGTGGGAGGTCAGCAGATGAGTAGGGAATGGTGTGCTTCTGTCTCCTCTCTGTTCTCTTTCTTCTCTTCCTTCCTCTCTCTTTCCCTCCCCCCAACCCTCTACTAATACTCTCTCTACTTCCTTTCTTCCTCCCCTCTGTGCGCTTTGTTCTTTAGGAATTAAATAAAAGTTGGGAAATTTTGAGTTCAAATTGCTAGTTTGCATTGTAAACAGTTTTGCAGGCATTATGGAGGATACAAAAAAATCAGAGGCATATGGAGTATTTAATGATTACTCTGAATATAATCATTCTCCCTGGAAAATTACCCCCCTCTCTCCTCTTGTTTTCTCACCTTCCTCATTCTCCTCTCCCTTTCTTGGACATTTTCTTTCTCTCTCACCTCCAACCCCATTTCTAATGGTCTTGAATATTTTATTAACTGCATGGTGGATATTTGTGTACAAATTAATTGCACTTAATATAATGACTTGAAGATCAATGACTCTAAGAAACAATTTGAAATCTTGTAGTGCTTTTGTTGGCCAAAGATATGTCAGCTATATTAAGTGAGACTGAAAGGTGATGTTTAATGAAGTTAAATAAGGCCTGGATGATATAAACTACCCTTTGCAAGGTTGTTCATATTTTTCCATGGTAGAATCTAAGTACTCAGTGAAGTTCAAATAGTCAGGAAGGATGCATGGGAAAGGTTGTAGTTGTTAGCTTTATTCCACCCACATTAATAAGGCACTTACTATGTAAAAGAGTGCTGTGTTTAAGCTTGAGGGCATGAGGTTTTGTTCAGACATTTCACATTAAAGACAGATGGGCTATGCCTTGCCTTGGTCTTCGGGGCTGTGGACAGGCTTTGAGGAGCTTGTGTAATGTAAACTGATGGTGTGGTGTTCAAAAGTAGCAGAGGGCATGGAATTCCTCAATTCTTGCTTTACGTCGGTCTTCTCAAAGAAGAATGCTCCTCAAGCTAAACACTACAAATCAAACATATGAGAGGATTGGATGAGTATTTTCCTAGTAAGGAAAATTAGATCTCAGGATATTGAGAGAATTTGCAGAAGTGATTGAGAAATCTTTTGGATTCTTTGAGGAATCATGAAAAATAATAGAGCCACAAGAAATGGGGACGTTTTCATTGTCATTTTCAAAAGGAGAAAGAAGGCTGATTCTATAAACTATAGATGAGTGAGCTTAATTATTGATCCTCAGGAAGAGTCTTGAAGAGAATACTAGAAGGTGGTTTCTGAGCTCTTAGAAAGGGAAGCCGTGATTATGAAGAGTCAGCACAAAGTCACTAAAAAGAAATTGTGTCAGACTGTTTTCATCTCCTTTTCTGACAGGATTATTGGACTGACAAACTTGTAAATGAGATTGATAGGATGTGTCTACATCCCAGGAAGAAATCTGACATAGTCACTCTAGTACCATGGGGATAAGGTAGAGAAGCAAGGTATTACTCCGTTTAGGTCACAAACAATAGAAATACATGACAGGTAATTTAAGCAGAAAAGGGATTTTATTCAAGGATATAGGGCAGGTTACAGACTCTCCAGAAGGCTTGGACATCACAAATCAGGACCATGTCCCCAAATCAGAACTGTTCTTGTAAGGACATGACAGCTTTTCAACACTGGCATGAACACCGTTTGCACTGCTGACACCACTGAAACATGTGTCCCAGAAAAGATACAAAGCTGTCCCTTCCCTTGGCCAGCATGGAATCCTTAAAGTCCCAACTTCTTTGCATCTCTCGCTCCTGGGTCAGTCCAGCATGATGCCTCTTATTGGTGGAGCCAAGATCACATAGGAATACCCTAGCTGCAAAGGAAGCTGGGAAAGCCAGTAGCTGACATTTTTCACTTTTCATACTAGGAAGTGGTCTCTGCCTTCTAAACGACTCCTAAGATATGTAATTGCCCCAGATAGAAAAGGAGTTCAAATGATGGCTGCCATAAAGAATGGCTCATGTTCTCCTCATAGGGGTAATTGGGTAGGTTTATAAATGGTTAAAGGATTATAGCTAAGGCTGTTCATTAATCAAACCTTTCTAATCTAAACGATTTTTATTGGCATAGCACAGGACTCTGCATTTTTGCGCTACACACTTTTTTTTTTTTTTTTTTTAAATCGGTGCTTGGCTACAGAGAGAAAATACGCTGCTTTTTTTTTTTTTTTTTCCTCCAGGTAAAAATTCCAGCTAGAGTGGAATGCTAGTACATCCAAGGGCAAAATCAGAATTGCAAAAGATCTGTAAAAGTCTGAACCAATCAGCCCATATTATAAGATCAAGTCTATCAGTAGTAAATGGCTCTGTTTTGGGGGTTTTAAAAATCCAGCTACTCAAATATGTAGTTGCTGCTAAGAAACAAGCCATAGTTTAATGTGGTTGCCAAGAAATCGAATAAAACCTTAGGTTGTGTGAATAGACAGATGCATGGTATTTAGAACGCGACCTGCGTCATTCTGAACTAAACAGACCACACCGAGCACCACATTTTGCAAGGGACCTGACAAGTTAGAAGGTGTTGAGAGAGGAGCACCGAGATGGTAAGCCGTCTCAGAACCCCCTATAGGAAGAATGGTGACAGAAGCTGAAGGAGCTTGGCCTGGGAAGAGAGGCCTTGCAGGGAAGGATAAGATACAGGCATATCTCAGTCCATTGTGCCTCACAGATGTGTATTTTACAAATTGAAAGCAAACCCTCCACCATCAAAATGATTACAACTTGATTTATTAAGATTCTGACGTGATTGTGACGGTTTGGAACCAAACGCGCGATATCTCCCAAGTATGTCAGTAGTGGTCACCAATTACCCAAAGAATTACACATAGAAGAAGGGTAAGATTTATCCCACAGGGCGATAAGGGGTGAACCCGAGGCCAATGGTGCAAATTAGAGGGAGTCTTCAATGCAAGGAAGACTTTATCTAGCAATGCAAAGCTGGAAGAGCCTTGCAGAGAGGTGGTAAGTTACCTGTCCTGAAGAGGTTCAGATAAGAGATTGGCAGCCAGCATTTAGAGATGCTGTGGAGGGGCCTCGAGCTATGCTTAGATTAGATGAACTTTTAACTTCTTGCTTCAGTTTTAATATTTTTATTATAAACATTTTATTGAGATCTAAAGAGTCGTTTCTGGTGTGCAATATACTGATACGGTATTTGTATATATTGGGAAATGATCACCACAATAAGTTTACTTACCATTGGTCACCATACATTGTCACAAACATTTTTTTCTTGCGAGGAAAACTTTTAAGATCAACTCTCTTCGCAGTTTTCCAATATACACTACAGTATTGTTAACTACAGTCATCATAATGTACATCCCCATGACTTACTTATTTTGTAAGTAGAAGTTCATAACTTTTGATCCCTTTTGCTCATTTTGTCTACCTCACCCCCACCTCTGGAAACCGGTGATCTGTTCGCTGTATCTATAAGCTCGTTTTTTTAAATTAAGACCCCACATATAAGTGGGACCATTAGTATTTGTCTTTCTCTGTCAGGCTTATTTCCCTTAGCATAATGCCCTCAAGGTCTGTCAATGTTGTCACAAATGGTAGGATTTCCTATTTTATTCCATTGAATACATGTACGAGAATGCTACATCTTTATCCATTCATCTGTCAGTGGACACTTGTGTTGTTTCCAAGTCTTGGCTATTGCAGATAATGCTGCAGTGAACATGGGGTGCAGATATCTTTTTGAGTTAGTGTTTTGTTTTCTTCTGATAAATACCCAAAGGTGGAATTGCTGCATTATATGGTAGTTCAATTTTTGAGTTTGTGAGGAACCTCCCTACTGTTTTTCATAGTGGCTACATCATTGATATTCCCACCAGTAGCGCACGAGGATTCCCTTTTCTCCACATCCTCACCAACACTTGTTATTTTCTCTCTTTTTGGTAATAACCATTGGAACAAGTTTGAGGTGCTATCTCATTGTGGTTTTAATTTGAATTTCACTAATGGTTAGCGATGTTGAGCATCTTCTCATGTACCTGTTGGCCATCGGTGTGTCCTCTTTGGAAAAATATCTATTCAGATCTGCCCATTTTATATTGAATTATTTAGATTTTGCTATTCAGTTGTATGAGTTCTTTACATATTTTGGATAGAACCCCTTAATCAGATATGAGTTGCAAGTATTTTCTCCCATTCATTACGCTGCCTTTTCATTTTGTTGATAGTTTCCTTTGCTGTTCATAAGCTTTCTAGATTGATGTAGTCCCACTTGTTTCTTTTTGCTTAGACCTTTCAACTTTAACATTCTCTTTTTTATGAAAATATAAGGCATTATAAAGGTAATATAACTAGCTCTAATATAAGTGTGAGCATTTTAACAGATAGTTTAATATAAAAAATACATAAAAGTATTTTGTGGATGACCTGAGGCTTACAAAGATTGCTTAGGACTGTATATCGGAAGCTCCAAAGGCAGAATAGAAATGCTGTGGGGTGGGGTGCATGACCAAGGCAATGACCTTCCTGGGCCTGTTTGGTTTCGGTTCCATGTGGTCCCATAATAATGAAAAATAGATGGGCAAGAATTCAGTTCCTCTCTTAAAGAAGGACTCAGAACTGAGCTAAGGCTGCAGGTCTGGGGAGCTCCATGTTTTCTGCCCCCACCCCTACAAGCCGACAAGCTATTCCCCCGAGGGCAACCAAAGCAGACAACCAGTAATCTCTAATTTAGTCTCCACTGAATACCTGGGCTACACCCAATTTATAATGGAACTTAAAGAACATCCTCATTTTACCTACATGATTTGTAATGCTTTTATCTCAGTTACTCATGAATCATTACAGTCACGTAGGTCTCTGAGCTGTAGCCTGTCTGTATGGAGGGGAGACGTAACAAAAGAAATTACTCCAGAGAAAGCCAACCAGGACGTTTAGCTCCCGGGCACTTGGTGAACCACAGTCTGATTCTCTCACCCACATACCAGCAGAAAAATAATTGAGAGGCCTAACCAAGGGAAGCACGGTGGTCATACTGGTTAAACACCTGGCAGACGGCACCTGGCTAGACAGGGCTACCGCCTGGGAGGAATTCCGAATCATTGTGGGCGTCATTCAGAGAGGATACTGGAGCAAATGCTTACATTATAATTTGCTGCTTCCAAGATATCAGTCAGATTAAAGCGGGAACAAATGAGGAAAAAGGTAGACACTGTAGTATGTATCATATGGTCTTAGATGAGGACATCGTGATGGTTATTAGGATAATTATTAGGATGACATTGAGGCTATCGAGTTCCATATCGGTGTTCAATGTTCGTGTCACCTCTATCAGAAACTAATTGTTCCTCCCGCCTGAATACGTCCCCAAATTGGATTTCTCTGGAAGTTCGAAGTAGTACTTTGATAGTGGTAGATGTCTAAAGGTCAAAGTGTTTCTGTATGACTCGTCCAGGTCCTGTTAATCTTACCCTGAAAATGTAGGCACATTCTCAGCATACAAGGCTGCCTTTGTGACTGGAAAGGTTGGGAGCATAGAGAGGGAGGGCAGGGCTGTCAAATGTGTATAGTGGGTTTTAAATTCATAGTGACATCTCAGATGTGCAAAGTAGAGCTTTATTTCTGTAGAACTGCACTCAGTTTGCTTATGAGGTAGTGGAAAACTCAATCTCGGCACTTTAGGATAATTGACTCCCTTCTGACTTTAAGCCTTCAGAATTTTAACTCCATCAGGGCTGTTTTCTCCCATCTTCGCCTCCAGGATGAGTCCTGGGTCTCAGTCACATGCTTTCTGTTCTCTGGCCCAAATGGCCTCTTTGGAGATGTCACCTTGGTCATAGGTGTGTCAGACTGGGTCCCTCTTGCCTTCATCACTGACCCACCTTGTCATCTCTCAGGTAGCATGGAAGGGCTGCTGGCTGCTGCCCAGGCCCCACCTCCACAGTAGCTGGTGCTGCTCTCACCAACTCTTCATTCGCTGATGGCTTCCTCCCAAGGAGCTGGGGGCTCTTTTCTTCATTTCCCCACAAAGAAAGGAAGTGAGGGAGACTCAAGGCAGAGTGGTCTCTTGAAATCCTCTATCAATCCAGGTCTGCACTGCTGAACTTTCTACTCAGCTTTCCTCCCCATGTTCTTGCAGGGCAGGTGGTAAGAGTTTTAGAGGGAAACAAGGCCTGAGTCTCTCGGCCCTCATTCCCTTACCCTCCACCCGCAGCCAGCAGAATTTCCGCTCAGCAGGCAGGCAGGGCACAGCCTCCCGCCCCCTGCCCAATATGCGATCCTATGTAACCGGTTCTCTCCTCTCCCTATCTGTCTAGACTCCACCCCCACCCGTGTCCTGTGTCAGGAAATATTTTTATTGCTTTCATTTTTTTGTGGAGAAATTACCTTGTACCATGACCTATATCCTTTAGAGGTTAATACCTATACACTCTATGCTCTGGTTCTCCAAGCTTTTATTATCATCTTAAAGCTAAGCTTTTCTGGAATTCAAAATAGATCTCTCTCTCTCTCTCTCTCTCTCTCTCTCTCTCTGTCTCTGTCTCTGTCTCTATCTCTCCCCCTACCTCTCTCCCTTTCTTCCTTTTCTCTTTCTCTCTCCCAGTCCCCCTCCTCCCTCCCTCCCTCCCTCCCTTCTCTCTCTCTCTCTCTCTCTCTCTCTCTCTCTCTCTCTCTCTCTCTCTCTCTCTGTCTCTGTCTCTGTCTCTGTCTCATGACTAGCTCTTTCAAGTCTCTTCAACCTCAGAGGTTGTGAATTATGAGTCCATTCAGCATCTCCATTTGATTGCTTTCTTCTGGCTAGTTCTACTTAAATAATGAATGCCATTGAACCAATGGGTGGAGAGTCAATAACTTTGAGAAGGAAAAGAAACTCCATTTACAATGTTTAAATATTATTTTAATTTTTATAACCCATATGCCTCCACTTGAAATAAATGAAGAGCAAACTATGTGAATAAAAGACAAGATGACATCAATCCAGTTTTTGCCAGTCCTGGTGTAGCTTGAATAAGGAAAAGCAGGTGTCCCTGGTAATAGCTCAAAGCAACTCACCACATTTGTGAATATTTCTCTGATTTAAACTATGCCACAAAGAAAACCACATGTAGGCTGTACTGTCTCCACCCATAACTAGTGGATGCGTATACCACCTGCATTCCTGTTTTCAGCTACAAAGATCTGGGTGATTTTCAAGTGAGTACAGTGGTCATGAGGTGTTCTGTAGCTTATTGTCATAAAGGCTTTATCTTTTAGAGGGAAGCTAGGTTTTTGTTCTTCAGATCGGCCTTGGACCAGTTTTACATTGTCTCTGATGCATTTTTTTGTAAATTTCTGTTGTAGAAATGATGGTGCAGTTCACAGTCAACACCACTGGTTACTGGGATGGCTGTTATACCCCGTCCGGGCCTTCCATTGAAGTGTTGCTGCCCGTCCCGGCATCACCAGAGATCTCCTCACTCCTAGAGACCATCTCCTCCTCTTCTTCCTCTACCTCCTCCTCCTCCTCTTCCTCCTCCTCTGAGAGCTCAATCCATCCCAACTCCTGGATCACGTAAGTGTTGGCAGGCATCTCAGCCGGCATCTCAGCTCATCATCTCAGCTGATGAGCTTTGGGTGGCTCATCCTGATGGTTGGTGGAAAAAGTGTCCAAAGGCAGACAACTATAAGGGACCCGGAGAAATGGGTGAGCTTGACACGGTGGACGCTGGGCTTGTGTGTGTGTGTGTGTGTGTGTGTGTGTGTGTGTGAGTGTGTGTGAGAGAGACAGAGAGAGAGAGAATCAGAGGAGAGGATTTTCAGTGCGGAAGAGGGAGCAGCGTTTAATTCGGTGACCATTTCAGTATTTTACCCAGCACTGTTCTACATGCTGGGGGCGGGGTGGGGGGCAGAGGCAGATCTTGGTTTTATGGAGCCTGACATTTACATAATTTGGGGGGGTAGGGGGCTCTTGAAAAACAAGAATACAAAATTATGTGTACAAAATTTGTCATGACATAATGAGAAAAGAAATCAGCAACAAATTACATATTTTAAAAAGCTAATAATACAAAATCCCAAAATCCCAAAAGAGAAAACAATACTGTTATTAATTAACCGCCTGCTATACTTTGCACTACTTTTCCTTCTTATATTCTTTGGCTGTATATACATTGGTCATCCTTTAAAAAACACACAATTTTATAGTTTTATTTTCTCTAGAGAATAGAATGAGTCTTTCCTCTGGCATGGGTGACTGAAATGTGTTTATGGAGAGTTTGAAAGGATTGCTATTGGTAATGTCATTTACCATTCGCGTTGTTAAATTTGGGATAACCTTTATCAAGTTCTCTTTGTATATAAGCCGTAAAATCGGGAAGAATGTTTTCCCCAGATTGGCTTCTGGCTCCATGTGTTTCAAACTATGTTTTAAGTTGACAGTCCACACACTTGTGGGTGCCAGAAGCTACAGTACAATCGATACTATGATGTAAACCCTGGCCCTGCACCCCTTGTCAGGATGCCGGGTGAGTTGGCACAACGGGTGGCAGGTTTCCTGGAATCCATTCTGACATCGAATGACTAGCAGTAACTGAAACGGTACACAGCTGTGTCTGCGAACCAGATGAATATATTCCCCCAAGGCCAACTGCATGTGTCCTTAACTCAACTTTCCCTTAGCTGGGTCCCCAAAATGCTCTTGACCACGTACTTCTATGCCATCCTATTCAAGGGGGCATAGAGTGGAATGCAAACGGTCTTAACCATCTCAAGTTAAAATATCTTCTGTATGTATATTGAATTAAAAAACAACAACAGACGGATGCATTGCTAGGGGTCGTCCTAGGGCCTTGAGGGGAGCCTATGCAGATGAGGGGTTCTGAAGGTTCAATTCCATTGGCTTCACTGTGGAGAATACTGAGCAAGGGCAGAAATCAGGTTCTTGCCGAGACCAGCACAAGGACCACAATATCGAAGGTCCAGTTCAGTGACTTGCTGACTATGTCCTTTTGAAGGAGAGGTGAAATGTGAGGGCCCATAAGGCATCAAGTGGCAACTCAGAGACGGGGGGCTTTTCTGCAGGCTCTTGAGCATTTGCTTACCCCAGTGCCCACCAGCACAGTCAAACCAACCTCCTGACCTGGCATAGCCTCCTCATGATGAGTTTCAGGAGAGACTTAAGCAAGGTCTCTGCTACCTTAACTTTCAGGACGTTCCAGTGAAGTGATTTTTGTTATCACTATTTTTCTTCTGTGCTGTGTCACTCCTGCCAATGGCTGGTAATATTGGTGTTCGTTCGGTGACACATACCTGCTAACAAAGGGCGTGCGCCTTGATACTTGGAAACTGCGGTGCCTCTGCCATGCTGGTGAGCTGGAGTTTGGTGGGGGAGTGCATTGAGTTAGAGGCCACAAAGGCAGCATTTAGCTGAGGAATTACAGTTGTTACTCATTAGGGTATATTTTCTTCTGCCTAGAAAAGTTAATGTGTTTCACGGTTGCTACCAGGGAAGGACACGGGCCCTGGGAGATCTTGGCTCAACAATGGCTGTCTTATGTAACAGTCATTTGCTTTATGACCACCTTAGGAGCCACTAAGGAACATAATAAGAAATACCCAGAATTGGTTGTGGGGCTGCCCTTTCTCCCTTCAATTCAGATGGGAAAAGATAAAGCCACATGCCTCCGGGGACCTCTTGCTTAAGAAATGTCTGTGTTTAATCATTAGGGCTTGAATGATGACCAAAAAAAAAAAGTCAGTATGGAACAGTGACTACGTGTGGTTCTTAACCAATGCTCGTCCTAGCACCGCCTGGCTATCTGGTGTGATCAGCTATTTTCTAAACTCCCTTCCTATTCAGTGCCGTCAGAATTTTAGTAGTGATGCTTCAGTAATTATCTTTTTTTCTCCCCTCTCCCTGTTTTCTCTTTCCTCTGAATCACTGCCAAAGCAACTAGAGCCATATAATTTTAGGGCTGGGAGCTCAGGGGGGAAGAGGTTTTGGCTCTTGATGAGCCAGGCACAAGAGAAACTTGAAAAAACTTGAACAGCCCTCACTTGTTGATCCTCCACATTTACTTAATATTAGCTGGTGTTGGCAGAGGTTTATATTGGAAAGACTGGGACTTTCTGTGCCCCACATAAGCAAGCTAAAACGCGGGGAAAGGAGTATTGGTTTAATTTAGAAAGGTTCTGGTTTTTATTTGATACTAAACAAATCATGCAGTTTACAAGTCCTGTGACACTCAAAGATTTAACCAGCATTTTTTAATATGCTGTAGAGGGTCTATGAAAGACAGATGCCAAGAAGGGGAACTTTGAAAACATGAAACGTCTGTAAGTAATAACCTTTGGGTATGTCACCTGTGGTTGCTTCTTTTCTTTGTATTATTTTGTTCTAATATTAATTTTGCTCTGGCATCCTTTCTGGCCCTCCAATGCTATTTGCCAAAACATATACCGGGAGGTTCCAAAAAAATGTATACAAATGGACACTTTGGACAACGTTGCTCAAGCCGTAGTTCACCATCACCAGAAGTGTCTGGATGCTGATGGTAACCACTTTGAGCACCTCTTGTAACTGCAGAAGTCAAATGTAACTTGTATTCATCTTTTGTTATCGGTATATATTGAGTAGTAGACTTTTAATAGCTTTCCTTCCTTAAAATGTGTACACATTTTTTTGGCACCCTCTGTATTTTTGGAACAAGAGGCAAATTGGATGGTCAAGCTAAATGATGTTATTCCCCAATCTGTCACTTTTTGCTTTTAGCTCTAACATTTGTATATATGGATTTATAAACCTCATCCAGTACAAGTAATGAATGTACGTGATGAATTCAGTATTTTTCAAACGAAGGCCCAGGATTTCAAATGCTTTGGTTTAGCAAGTAGAACGCATCTCTCGAATTTTCTCTGTGCTCTGCAAACTGGGTGCTGTAGGAGGTACATTCACGCTCCCTTTACCCAGGAAAACTATTTGGAGTTTCTCAGAGGAAACTCATTTCCTCTTCTGCTAAGTGTATAGCCACGCCTGACTTGAGCTCTGTTCCTAAACCCTGACCTCCAAAATAGGAAACAACAACCCCTCTGAGAAGATGATTTCTGTTATTGTAACAATCAGGATAGATGTGTAGAGTTGATTGTGTTCCAACACGCTCCAATCACAACAGTGATGAGCGTGCAGGCCACTATGCTTGCTACGTTGTGCACAATCTCGGCTACAGGGAAGAAGAGAAGCCATGCTTTCCTGAAGTTGTCTATGAAGTCTGACAATTAAGTTCACAAACTTGTTGCAATGATGTTACTAATCTTTTTTGATATCAGAGGGATTATTTGTTATGAATTTATACCAATTTGAGACACAGTTAACGAAGTTTACTATTTAGAAGTGTGGGAAATGTTGCATGAAAAAGTTAGATGATCTGAACTTTTCGCCAACAATTCATGGCTCTTGCATCACAACAATGGACCAGCTCACAGGGCACTGTGTGTGAGGGAGTTTTTAGCCAGTAAACAAATAACTGTATTGGAACACCCTCCCTACTCATCTGATCTGGCCCCCAATGACTTCTTTCTTTACTCTAAGATAAAGGAAATATTAAAAGGAAGGCATTTTGATGACATTCAGGACATCAAGGGTAATACAATGACAGCTCTGATGGCCATTCCAGAAAACGAGTTTCAAAATTGGTTTGAAGGGTAGACTAGGTGCTGCTGTCGGTGCATAGCTTCCCAAGGGGAGTACTTCAAATGTGACCGCAGTGATATTCAGCAATGAGGTATGTAGCGCTTTATCTAAGGTGAGTTCACAAACGTTATTGTCAGACTTCGTATGAAGAAAAATACAGGGAAAGACTGGTTGGTATATGTGCCACTAGAAGAATGGAGGTGTGTTGGTGACTAGGGTTCCTCAGTTGGACACAGAACTCAGTGGTGTTAACCTTCGAAACCTGAGACCCCAGGAGGCATTGTGACTCCAGTGGTCTCGTGAGCTGGAAATGAGGGAGACAGTATGACTTTAAAATCTCTCAACTCATCTCCCGCGGTGAAATTTGGGACGCATCATATTTTGCTGGAAAGGAAGCAGACTTCAGAAGGTCTGGTTTCGGGGGTGCTCCAAGAGCTAAATGTTAAATTTTATTTGTTCCAGAAAGTCCTGGCCACTAGGTACAGCAAATTTGATAAGCGCCATACGCCCAACCTGTGTCAGAAACGGCGCTTTGCGTGTGATGAGGACGGCAAAGCAGCATGTGTTGCTGGGGGAAGTGACAGGCACAGGAAGGAGAGGCTGGGAACACTGAAACCGTTCCTAATTGTGCGGTGAGAAAGGGGGGGCTGCTGCTGGCAGAAGGGCATGTTGGCTGGAAGAGGGGAGTGATCAGCCGGGCTGGCAGGAAGAGCGTAGACTTGTGCGAGCTGACACAAGAGGCAGCAAGCTGGAGGAACCTCAGGTCACAAAACCCGGAGAGACTGGGATTTCATTGCTCCCCACCAGGAACCTGGGTAGGAGGCCCACAGGGGCCTTTCATGGGAACTACGGAAAGGGCTCCTCTGTTCCAGAGGGATGAGCTGTGAACGAGGTGCTGTTTTCAAAGACTCAAAAGTCAGAGGCAGGTTTGCTTCAGTTTGGTGAAAGACACTTTATTGGTAGGATTTCCACTTAGGTTCTGGCTTGACAGAAATATCCGCCCTTTCTCTGCTATCAAGATACCTTCTTCGTAGCGAAGCCTAAAGTTCCCAGGTTGTCCCTTGGGACATATTTCTCTTGAGTGGGGTTACCGGTGTGTTTGGCCTGAAAAGCTGATTTACTAGAACATTGCTGTCACCACATTGGGCCTACCATGTGGTCGGTGTGGCTGATGTTTATCAGACAGTGGTGTTTCTCATAGGCCGGATTGAAAGGAGAGAGACACTAAGGTCAAAGGGAATATTTGTCAGCTTTGGGAAATGCTGAATTTTCCAAAGCCTAAGCCTTAGCCTGTTGTAAGCCTTCCGAAAGAGGCTTTCACTGTCTTGTCCAAAGGAAGGTAATCCTTTGGAGGTCTTGGAGGAATTGTCACCAGGGAGCTCTTTTCCGACCTTCCCCAGGTCACATAGGCCCACATACAGCCCTGGACGGAGAATAATGGTCCCTAAGACTCACAGCATGCTTGGGGGTGTTTGCTCAGAAAGGTACCACAGCATTAAGGTGACATAGTGACCCTGTCCTTGGAACCAAGCCTGAGCTCAGCGGCACAGTATGGGGGTGGCCTTACAGGAAGTTCCTGTCGCTGTGCTTGGATGACAAGTACTTGTCCACATGGGAGCATGTTGACCTCTGACCGTCAGTTGTAGATCTGTGAACTTCCAAGCTGGTGGCTGACCCAAGAGGACTATTGTAGACGTGGGACCCATAGCCTGAGAAAAGAATCACTACCTCCCTTTCTATCCCATGATCCCTGACAGTCTGGTCAACATGATGGCCTTTTGTTCTTGGAGACGAGAGGGACTCTGGAAAATGCGGTCACTCCCTTGCTTCTGTAGGTCATCTTCCCAGACTTGCCTAAGCCTCAGAATCTGTCTTCAGCTCTGTTTTGCATATATGTGTTTTTGAAAGCTTTTTTATTTTAAATTATGAACTACTGCATTTCAACCATACGGAGAGTGCAGAAAATAATATAATGGCTATCTAAGTGTTGACCATCCAGATTTAACAATACTAACATATTACCCCCTGTGTATCAGATACGTTAAAAAATTGCAGATAGACTTAAAACCCATGCATATCTATTTTTAGTAGCTAGAAAAGCATAAACAAGTTGAATTCCTAGTAAGTTGTTGGCTATACACAGCAGCTGCCTTTGAGTCTTCAAATAATGGAAACTTTGTGGATTTGTGCACAGCACTGATGATCCAGCAATTTGTCGCAACCAGAAAGATGGCCAATAGTGTTTGTCTCAATACTGGAACAAATTTTCTTAGATATATATTATGTATCTGTCTCCACCACTTTTCCAACTGTCTACAGGGTTAATACCCATCCTACGAAATGCCAAAAACCCCTCTGACTCTAAAAGTTTATAGGTATGAAAAAGTACACTCTACCTACTCAGAGTCTTGCCTCATTGAATAAACTAGAATTACTAGGTTTGGAAAATTAACCCTGTAAATGACGTTCAAAACTTTTCAATGTCCACATCAGCAAAACTCTTGGAAAGCTAAGTGTTAATTCACCTACTGGGATAGAGGCTAGAGTATTTAAGGCTTTAGAGAGAAACACCTCTCTTGAATTTTAGTCCTAAATTTCCAATTCAATTCATTTCTACCAGAATGCCCTGCGAATGGTTCAAACTTGAAATGCCTGAAGCTAAACTCATTCTCTTTCTATCTGATTATGTCCTCTTTCCAATTTCTTTATTTTTCCATTAAAGGGAACGCTCGTCTTCCATACTGATTCAAAGCCTTGGCGTCAGCTTCAATTGTCTTGTCTCCTTTGTCTTCAACACCCAGGGACTGACTAAGTCCTGTGGAATCTTTCCTCAAAATGTTTCTCACATCTGTTTACTCCGTTTCTATCCCACTGCTGCCATTCAAGTTGTTATTTCTCACCTTTGTTTGGCTATTGCAGCCGATTCTGCCTTTCCCCGGTCTCCTTTCAATCTGTTATCAATATCAGGTTGATATCAATATCACTCTGATAGCATATCAGTATCTGAAAACATTTTATGCCATTCTGTTCAAAGTAATTCAGTGGTTCCTATAGCTTACCAAAGACTTATTTCCCCCAGAACCTTCGTCGTTTTTCATAATATTTTCTATCCCCTATTTTTCTACATGTCCCCACATTATTACCCCACTGAAGCCTCTGCCCTAGGCACACAGCACTACTTGCCTTTTGTGATTCTCTGAGTCCTGTTCAGTGATTTCCTCTGCCTGAATCTTCCTTCCCCTCCACTAAACTAACCAACCTTCCTTGGGAACCTAATATGAATCAGATCATGTGGTAGGTTCAAAGTACAACAGTGAACAAGATAGAAACAACCCCTGCTTATATTGACCTTACAACCTAGTGGAGAAAACAGAATAAATAGGTGACTGGCATTCTGGGCTGTGCAGGAAGTACTGTGACAAGGAAAGACAAGAACCCCAGACCCAGGAGTGGAGATTCAGAGCCAACTTTCCAGAGGAAGGAATACCTAAATTAGGATTCATTCTTTATGATGGTTAGCTAGGAGAAGGGAAAGACCTGTGCAGCAGAGGGAATCATCCTGCTCAACTCCTACACAAGCTTTAATACCCAGCTCAAATGCTGTCTTGACTAGACCAGTGCTATACTGTGAGAGCACAGGTTGAAAGTTGCATCGACCCAAATTATAACCCTGCCTTTGCTACACACTAGTAGTATAAGTGACCATGATTAATTTGCATATTTTATTAAAAGTCAATCTCTTAATCTGTAAAAATACAAACGCTTATATCGAGTTTGTATTTTCACTAAATAGTAAGTGTAAGAGCCAGATACAGTTCTTGGTGATAAAGATACAACTGTGAACACGATAGAAAGAAAGTGATGAGGAAAACCATGGGAACAAATGAATGGAGAAGATACCAAGAGCAGCAAGTGGGAAAGCGCCAAAGTAGGACCGTGCTGGTGTGGGTGGGAGAAATGATTGAGGTGGAGAGAGAGGTAAGGAGCATGAGACAGGTCAGGCTCTCGTGGGTGATTGTGAGGACTCTGGCCTTCATTTGGAGTGACGTGGATAGCCAGTTTTGTAGCAGACAAGGGATTGATCAGACTCACATTTTAACAGGCTCACTCTGGCAGCTATGTCCACCATAGTGTGAAGGGGGATAGGGCAGACCTGGGAGAGCAGTTGGGAAATTACCGCAATAACTGAGGCAAGGTATAATGGTGCCTTGGAGCGGGGGGGGGGGGGGGGGGACGGAGCAATGCAGATGAGGAGAATCGGTGGGATTCTGAATACATTTTAAAGGCAGGACCAACAGGACTTGTGATGGAACAAGTATGGGGTACAGTATAAATAATGAGGCTCCAGGTTTGGCTTGAGCAACTGGAAGAACGGAATTATTCTTTACTGAAATGGGGGGAGACGCTGGAAGGTGCAGGTTGGGGCAAATATTAGGAGTTTGGCTTTTGACAGGTTGAGTTTGATTTACAGTGATCCAGTAAGGTTTCACTGAAAAGGAGACAGATCAATAAAAACTTGAAGAGAATGAGGAGGCAAAACTTGGGAAGACTAAGAGGATGTACGAGAGAGCACCTACACGGTGCAGTGCCAGACAAGCTCAGGCCCAGTGAATTCCATGCCGTTCTTCCATAAAGATCTGCTTATGCTCCGGGGTCAGCAGGTGAAGCTTGTTCACCATCACATCCACTCTTTAGTGGGAGACCCTACCTTGTCCTCTGTAGTTGCTAAGCAATATCCTCTGAATGCATGAGAGAAAGGGATAAGCTGGCATCAGTAAAGGAGACTGTCCCCACTGCCTTCCTTCCAAGGACAAGATTCTGGCCAAGATGCTTTGCATTTGGAGGAGGGGAACGGGGGGCGGGGGGCCTATATCCTCTATCTTCTGGGTAACACAGTGTGGGGGGTTCTCCAAGTATGGTACCACCTACCGCAGAATCAGCTGGGACTGGGCTCAAATACAAATTCCTGGACTCTTTCCCAGACCTTCTCAATCTGAATTGCTAGGGGGAAAAGGTGAGATCCCTGTTACAGACCCATCAAGCGATTTTTTTCAGAAACTAAAATTTAAGAACTACTGACACTAAAGAAGATGACCGCTCACTGACATTTTTCCTTGGGGGGAGATATTTTCTAGCTGTGATGTGGTAAATTACAGCTGCTCTGCAATTTTATGATAATGTGTGCTCATCACCTAATCAAACCCCTCCAGTTGAGTTCAAACCTGGCTGGCTCAGTCCCCACTCACGTTGTCAGGTGATTGCTTTAGCAAAGGAGGCCTTCTGCCAAGTACTTCTCAGTTGAACTTTGCAGCTTGAGGAGCGAAGTATGAGGGAACCCATAAATGCCAAATCTCTTATTATTCTAGGAGTTTTCAAAGAATCGATATGATTCTCAAGAACTAAGGCAGCACACCTATTTCATTTACTCTTCACTATAATATGAGCAAGCAACAAAGTCAGTTTCTTCCCATTGTCAGTGAGTCCATGCCACAGGCAGAACTGAAACTTCCATGGTGACCTTTGGCACCATGTATAGAAAGGGACAAATTAAAGGACAAACCAAAGATTAAGCTGCTCAAGGAGCAACTAAAAGGAGGTGGAAAAGAGGTGGACGAAAGAGACAAGGCCGATTGGACAAAGAGACCCTGCATGTTGAAAGCACCACGGGCAAAGTTGTACGTGGCCCCAGAGTTCTGAAGGCGAACGTACAGATGGAAAGCCTCAGAGCCCTGAAGATGACAGTGGCAAGGATGACAGGGAGAGGGGATGGGATGGTGAACAAGATCAACAGCACTACAGGAAGGAGAGAGACTGCAGCCGCAGGAAGTATGCCAGAAGCAGGAGTGCCAGGAGAAAGAGAAGGCTTTTAAAAGAAACGAAGAAAAAATGGAAAAAGAGCAGCACTTTGGGATAAAGGAAAGAAGACTGAAAGTACAGAATCACTAGTCAGCTCAGAAAAAAACCTGAAGAGAAGGAGGAAGTGGCTAAGAGAAATCGCATAAGAAACAAGAATCGCCCAACAATGCAGCTTTACCAGCCGTAAGCTCGGAGCCCATACGGACTCTGTCCACCTGATGACAGCACCAAGTCCAGAGATTCAGCCACAGAAAAACAGCAGGTCACATGACGTGAGTGCATCCCCTCTGCAGGGCATGTGAGTGTTTTCATTGCTCTCTACCCAGTGCCTGGCACACAGTAGTCACTCAATAAATACCTGTGGATGGATGAATAAATCCAATTCACTTCCTGAAGTGAAGAGCCAAACTGACACACGTGTCCATCTGTGGAATATCACTGTTTCCTGTAGTTTACTTCCACATACCTCGCCCCACCGGTTAACTAGCCCCTATATAAATCTCTGCAGTTTTCACTTAAGATATAACTTTCTGGTGACCCCATAAAAAATTGGCAGAAATTCTCGGAAAGGATGAGATTGTAATTGGTCTTGTGGGGGATCCACGCAGGGATAAATTTCACATTATTCATGTTTCCAGATGGGCTTTAGTCCCCTGGGCAGTCATTCCAGAACTTTTTCTCAGTCTTAAGTTTACTCCAAGAAATATAAATAGTGATTTAGGACTTGATTGCTCCCACAAAAGGCTCCCCTGTTTTTGGTGCAGAGTGGGAAGTGGGGCAGAGGAGAAGGCAGCGGGGAGGTTACTCTGACATTCTGGTCTGCAGTGTCTCTCTGGAGGATATAGAACTTGGAAGGCAGAGGCGATGGGCTAGTGGTAGAATCGTCTGCCTGGTCAGGCAGTTCAGGGAGCTTTGAGCAGCCTAAGCCTGGGCTGCTGGCCCGCCAAGTCTGGAGTAGCTGTGGGTCCTTTGCACCCTGCCACAGCAACAGTCTGAATGCCAAATCTGGTGCCCAAGGCTACTTAGCTCACTTGGTAGGAGTAGGGTATAACTAAGGTTTGACTCTAGGCTTTCTTGAGCTTTTACAAGGTGAATGGACGAACTCCAGCCAATATTTGTGTGTCAGCCTCTGTGCCGTGTGCTAGGGATACAGCCACGGATAAGGAGAGGAGGAACGTTTGCTGGCTCTCGTCAGATGTTTCTCACATGTCTGTTGTTTCCAGAGGGATATATGCAGAGGAGGTAGATCAGAGTAAATTCTTCAGGAATTCTAAACTGCGGGTCAGGGGAACCCCATGTTCGAAGGACATAATGTAATGAATTGAAAATAATCCAGTCGGACATACACTAAACATTCAATTCATGTGAGGCTCAACCAGAATTCCAGTGTGAGCCTGAAAAGACCGACTGTTCATTTGTGAAGAAGGGTATTACAGCGTGCCTCGACTGCTGCCAAGACTCCTAAGTGGGTATCCTTGCTTTCACCCTGGCTGTGCAGCCTATTTTCCACCCAGTGGCCAAAGTATTTTATCAGGATTTGGCTGAAAACCCTCCAATGGCTCCTTGTTGCAATTAGAATAAAATGCCATCTCCTTACCAGGATCTACACAGCCTTAAGATCTGGCTCCTGCTTACGTCGCTGACTTCTCTAGAAGCTTATTCTGGCCTCAGAGTTGACCTGAAACTTCCCCACCTTATTTTTGCTTGTGCTCCTCATCGTTCAGGGCTCAGTTCAAATACCTTCTCAGAGAGGCTCTCCCTAACCACCCGTCTTAAATAGCTCCATCCTTTCCCCCACCGTTTCTTTATCCATTAGTCTATTTCCTATTCTTTGTAGCGGGAACTGCAAGAGGTTCCTCTTATTTATTTGTCTGAGTGCATGTCATTACCCATCTCCCCCTACTAGAATGTAAGTTCTTTGAGAGCAGGAGAGTAGGTGGCACTCAATAAATATTTGTTAAGTGAATTATTAGCTCTCACATTTCCTAAACACGCAAAGGGTTTCTGGGGATGTCTGCGACTGAAACCAGATTGCCAGTGGTTTGATAGCACGTTAGAAATCATATTGGAAAACTTGGTACATGACACAGCCCCAGCACCTGATGTTATTAACCTAATGCTTAATATTTTCTGTTAAATTGGCTTGAACTAAATTAGCACCAGACCAGTGACTGGAAATATCACGTGACCCAAGAATCCCATTTACTTCTTTAGTGACTCAGTAGCCCGGGAAGATGAATTCATAATTGTTACTTGTTAAAAACTGACGTCATGTTGCATTTCCTTTACTGGAAATGCAGGGCTATGACAGAGCCCAGGGATCATGACGCTAGCCCCTGCCCCCCCCCCCCCCCCCCCCCGCTTAAAATAACCCATAACTGGGCCAGGGCAGGTTGAAACGTGATGGAAGGGTAACGGTGCAGTGTTGTGGCACTTGATGTCATATTGAAACTGGATGTTGGTAGGATGGTGCCTTCTGTAATATATTTAGTAGTTGCACTTGGTGAATTGATGATCTCTGTGTTTAAAACTGACAAGGGGAAAATTAAGGTTTCCCTTGTTTTTTTTTGTGTGTATGATACATAAATAACCAGTTGCTTGGCAGCTAGTTAAAATTCATATTTCCTTGTCAGCGTTTTAGCAACTGTGAAGATCAGGTTAATATAAGTCTCCCCTACCTTTGCCCTCTTGGCTAACTAGTTAGCTATGTTTGCATTTCTTTGTATATAAATCTTTTTTTCTTCTGTCCCTTTGACAGCATAGTGTCAGAAATGGCATATTATCTTCACAGATGTTCCATGTTAGTAAGTGTTTGCTTTTATAATAAACATAGAGACATAAAGAGACACAGTACATGTATGTATTCAATCCTTTTAATGACTTAAGGTCAAAGATTGCTTTTTTCCTCAGTGGAATGACCATCAACAAAAAGGATATGTCAACTAGTAGGAATTTGAAAGTTTTCTAATCCTGCTGGAACAGGAAGTTCTAAACATTTGCAAAATTGACTTTCCCATCCATATAGGTTCATTTACAGACCCTAAACCATACAATTGTGTCACTGACTCATGGAAAAGAAGACTCATTTCAACTTTAGGATGTTTTTCACAACTGTGAAACACCTGGGATAGTATCCTTCTATTCCTTTCTATTCTCAGTAAAATGATCAAATCTCAGAACTGCAGAAAACAGACAAGCTTTGCTCTAACCCTCTCTCCATGTCTCTTCTTGACCCACAACTTACATAGAATTGCAGCTGAGAATCACTCACTGGCAGCTGTGGCCACAGATCTTCTCTCCATCTCGGAGAAATAACTGAGTAGGGAATTAAGAGTTGTCTCGAGGTTTCACAAACAATGCCTCAGGAACATGGCTGATCATGACCCGGTACAAGGGACAAGAACCAGAGAGCAGGATATGAATTTTTCTCACCCCAAAGAAACCCAGGAGAGATACTCTCCTAAGGCTGATAGGAAATTTGTTTCTGACCCAAGGGTCACAGAATAGCTCACTATGAATTTTAACTGGCTGCCAAGTCATTGCTAATTCATCTCTGACTTTGGCAGAAAAAATTAAGTGTTACAGAAAGGAATTTAGCGGGAAGAATTTTTTTTTTTTTTTTTTTTTTTTTTTTTTTTTTTTAACATGAGCATGATCTTACAGCTGCTGAAAGTCTAACAGAGGGGATGGTAAATAAACATATGGAGTGAGGGTGCATTCACTTTCAGAACTTTCTGCTTGAAGAGGAGTCTGGAAAACTGGAGGATTTCTTTTGGATTATAAATCTTTTATTCTGACAAGAGAGTTCTGCTACTGCCCAAAGCAGGCCAAACCAATTTTATGATGCTGTGAGAGAAGACTCAGGGACAGGGCAGACGAGGTCTTGTTACACTGTACGTGTTAAATGAAACCAACACCAACTTAACCTTGGTTTCAGAAACGGAATTCCCAGGTCTCTGACATCGCTTACTGCCCTTGAAGTCTTCAGAGGCTCCGTCTTTGACCCCACCTCTTCCTCTCAGTTCTTCCTTCCCCATTTTTTTCCTGACCTTTCTCTCCTTGAACTCACATTTTCTTTTTCATACTTGTATCTGTTACATATACGAAGGGTGCCAAAAAAAGTATGCACAGTTTAAGAAAGGAAAAAATTATTAAAATTGTAACACTCAATATATACCAATAACAAAAGGTGAATACAAGTCACGTTTGACTTCTGCAGTTACAAGAGGTGCTCAAAGTGGTTACCATCAGTGTCCATAATCAGTGTACTTCTGATTATGGTGAATTACTGCTTGAGCAACGTTGACAAAAGTGTCCACTTGTATATATATATTTTTGGCACCACCCCGTATTTATTACAATATGTTTTAAAAATTCACAGTTGAATCATCAAACATCCTAGTATCTGTGATGAAATTGATCAGCCTTTCCTGGAATTTACGCTGCTTGACAGATAATGTCAATCTGTTCATTCAACATGCATTCCTGGCCACCTTATTGTAGAAGCTAGAAAGAAAAATTCTCAACTTCCCAGCTTCTCTTGCAGCTAGATGGTGCCTGAGTCATCTGGTTCCTGGTTAGAAACCTATGCGGGATTTTTCAGGCCTGACCACAGGCAATTCCAAATGCTTTACGTGGCACAACTCCAGGGAGAAAGCTGCCTGCCTGACACAAGACTCGTGCACAAAGACTTGCATTGAAGTCTTTAAGGGATGTTGCAGTCAAGGACTCAGGGACCCCTGACCTGCCATGCTCTTATGTGTAGTTGCGTTCCTAGCCCAGGTGCCTCTGTTTGGAGATCTCCTCATTGGGGAAACTGTGAAGACATTTTTCCCCCCACTCTGGCTCAGTACTTTTCCACTCCTAGCCCCTCTAATTCATACTCCCCCCACGTCCATAAAACTGTAGTTATCTTTTGCTTGGGGCTCCCTCAAGTGCCAGACAACCCAGGTCTGTCCTGGTCCATCCCTACCCTCCAGTGGTGTGGCTGTGCCTGTCCATGGGGGAAAGTGAAGCTGGGGAAGTAGGTGCTGTCTCCATTTAGCTTCTTGCTTATACTGATGCACTAAGTGATTTAAGACTCCACTGTTGCTTTCATTTTGGTCCGTTTTTGTTTTAATTGGCTGCTCTAACACCTGACAGCTCAGCTGTCTCTCCCAGCTCACCTGAGCTCCAAACAGAGCTATATGACACAACTTTGGGCAATAAATCAAAGAGGAAGTCAGCTGGATGGTTTATAAGAAAGCTTTTACTTTCCTGCTCAGGCAAGTAAGGGAGTGGAGGTTGGGAAACAAATGGCGTTCTGCCTTCATCCTGTCTCCAACACAGATTTGATGCCTGGAGATGCAGTGGCCACTATATGAACATAACATAAGCCAAGTTCTCACAGATTGAAAGAAAGGTTGAAAGAGCCTGGGTTCTTGATAACACTGTTGAGCCATTGCAATAGCCTTGGGTTGTATGTCTTTGTACTTCTTCTTGTGCAGGAAATATAAACTTCTTATAGTAATTGTGAACTATATCCACAAATTCTTTAACCCTCTTCCCATCAAAAGGAAAAGTTTATTTCCCTTCCCCTCTCCTCAGTTATGGGGTCAGTTTTGCTTCTAACAAACAGAATACACCAAACAGGATGCTGAGGCCAGGTCATAAAAGGTGACATGGCTTTGTTCATTCTCTCTCTCTCTCTCTCTCTCAACACGTGCCTTGGGAGCCTTTAGTTGACAGATAATATGTCCAGCTCTACTCAAGCTGCCATGCTAGAGCAACCACATTTTATTTTATGTTTTTACTTGAGTATGATCCTGCAGCTGCTGAAAGTCTAACAGAGCGGGTGGTAAATAAACATACACGCCAGGGATAGTTAACTGGAATGTTGAGCCCTGGGATTTGGATTACTTAGGATTTAGCAAGAATCATTCTTGGGGGACCAAGGGAGAGTAATTAATGCTACTAATTAGCATGTAAGTATTCTCTGTAACTAGAGGATATTTAGTTGCAGCTAGAAAGCTGAGGTAATTATCTCTTTATTATGTATGAATCTATTTACGTAATCCACATGGGCATTTATGACTGGTTAGCTCAGATAAATGGATGACCAGGAAAATGACAACATCATGGATTCATGCCCTGTAGCTTCCTTCTGTTCTAGGGTTGTAGGCTCCATCCCTTGTAGTACAAGGTGGCCACTGAGTCTGGATTCAGAAATAATATTATTTTACCAGTATCATGTAATATTAATATTTTCGTGGCTACCCTGAAGACACTTTGGGGGGACGTATCTTTACATTCCAGCTCTCAACCCATTCCACCTTCTCTAAGAAATGCCCCTGGTCCACACAAGTGGGCTCCTAGGGACTCTGCCTATGTTATATGACTCACCTTGCTGGCCTCAGATGATTGGACAAGAGGTGAACATTTGAATCAAGCCAGACCAATCAAATTCTCTCCCAGGAGTAGGACTGGAGAGCCAGCCAGTCAGGCCCTGCTAATGACTGGAACAGTCGCAGATAAATTCATTAGCTATGGTTCAGCCATGTTCGGCCTTATGGAAAGGGAAGCAGAAAAAGCTGGACCGTAGTGTTAGAGAATGAAGCAGAGATGCAGGGAAAAACAGGATCAGTGGTCCAGGAGTATCTCCTGAGAATGTGGCTGCTTCTCATTTCTTAATGCCAGCCCTTCCTGGGTCTGGCTGCACTCACGCCCTGAGTTCCTTGGCACACTTCTGTGTCCTTCGGCCAAAGTCACCCTTTGTGCCTAAGGCAAGTTCACGTGGTTTTTGTGACTTGCCACCAGTCTAGCTAATAGAACTTCAGACAGTAGGAGAGGAAAGGTAATTTTCCCTCTCCTCTTCTGAGTTCCTGGCTGAGACTCTTGGAATAAAAGACAGATTAACACGAGAAAAACAAACAGAAGTTCATGAACATGTATACAGGGAAGATGCCCAGGGAAAGATGAGTCACTCCCAGAGATGGCTTAGAAATTCAGGTTTAAATGCCATCTGACTAGGGAAAGGGGAGGAGGGAAGGAGGGAGGCCTCTTAAGGGAGAGGAAATCATTTTTAGGAAAGAAGCGTGTGATCTTCGAAGAGTAGATGGGAGATCTGATAGTTTGTGACAAAGTTTGTCTGGGTATGGTGTCAACGTTTACTCTCCTCTCCTGTGACAAGCGTGAAATCTACCCTGGCTAACGAAACTCCCGGGAGAGGATTTATGACAAAAGAGTTTCTTTTGGAGGATCTGTCTGTAAGTAGGTAAGGGGAGTTCAGAGGCAACCTTTCCCGGCGTCTTCAAATGCCTGCAGCCCAAAATAATCACTACCGCGGCATATTTGGGGTGGCATATTCTTCTACCCTTCAAAACTTTGCGCACTATCTCCCCAGGGAATCCCATTGGCCAGGAGGGTCAGGAAGGAATGTGTAGATAAGTATGAATCCATTGTCACCAAAGTGGAAACAATTTAAGCGCATCCGCTTGTAGACTGGCCTGAACAGCATCTGTTTAAACACAAGGGGCGGCTGCACCTGTCTTGCAGAGCATGGAGAGCGCCTCTTTCTATTTCCAAATTGATTTCTTTTTTTCCCCCCTCATACAAGAGAGTGACCCTGAGGTACTAACAGAGAATCTGCTCTTTGCAAAGCAATTCCAAATCCTCACACTCCAGCAGGTTGTCCGTAAAATGAAAACTTGTCCTCAGACAGCCACGGCTGAAGAGTCCTCATGAGTCACTTGCACTGTCCTTCACTAAAACTATCTCCAGAGGGTGTCACCAAGCAGAACTGCTTTCCCAAGCTTGGTTCTATGTACAATGCCGCCACAGTTCTCTTAATTTGGTGTTGTTTCTGGTGCTTTTAATGGTTAGCAAAAAGAGGCAAAAAAACGAGGCTTCTTATTTCAGTATAATGTCCCTTCTAGTTTAGAGTTGGTAACTTTATAAGGCTGGGCAAAACCTAGGGGGAACGTGACAAAAGACTAAATGTGAATGTGAAAGGCAAGAATGAAGGGAAGAGAAGGGCTAACAACCAAAATAGCATAAAGAAGCAGTGGGTGGGGAGCAGGTCAGTGAGTGAGTTCCTTAAGGGAACCACTTTGTCCCAGAGCCAAGCACTTCTCCTGGAATAGAACAGGAAATGAATCAATGTTTGTTGGGTTAACTGATTCAATGAACAAATGATTGAAAGGATTGATAAAATGAAGGCCAGAAAACTAGATTTCCCACTGCTAAGAGGACACGCATTTGTTTCTGTCGAATTGCAACTATTAAATCTTCCTGAATTTGTCCACTCCAATTAGAATCTGATGTAGCCTCTGGCTATAAAAAATGAAATTCCAAAAGCTTGTCAGACTCCCACAATTAATGCTGTTTTGAATGTAGGTATCAGTCAGAACACTGAACTCCCCACTGTTAGCTGGGGGTTCCTTCAGTAAATCCTCCCTGCGTGACCACCTCAATATTCTAATGTCTGCTCTGTTTGGGCCACCAACTCCACAAAGGACAAGCGGTGTCTCCAGTCTGATGCCAGCCCTGTCATGGAGCCCAGGGAACCAGTGCCACCCATTTTAATTACAGTCTCTGGAAGAAAAGGCCAGACCCCCTCTGATTTGTAGCAAGACTGGTGTGTTCATATTACTAACAATAACATATCCCGGCGCTCCAATAATTACAGACCTATTCCTGAAGCAATCAAATTGCTTATTTGCAACAAAGACTGTTCGCTTTCCCTAATGAATGTGAACAGATCCCCAGAGCCCAAAGGTGATGTGTATGAATACCCCACTGCAACAATGAAAAGCAATTATAAATAAATGACAGAGAGCTGCTCTGTTCTTAAAAATCGCTGCATGATCGATGTGAGAGACATACATAGAAATGGGACTCAGGAGGTTTTGTTTTAATTATTCTGCACAAAGGAAAATGATACTTAGTTCTTTGCTGGCACCATTTGCACATTGACGCTTAAAGAGACTTTGAAAATACGATTCTTTTCATCCTTGTCAAACCACTGGCAGATAAGAGTTGCCCTCATTTTGGAAGGGGGAAACTGAGCTCCAGATAGATAAGTGTTTCTGTTCTTAGGAGGATCTTGAAAAGTTCATATCCAACAGATTTTTAGGTCTCTCCCCTACTCAGCTGCTCTGATAATTGTATGTATTTGAAAATTCACTAAAAAGGGGAGAAGTTAACAGAAGGCAAGGAAGAGGAAGGTGCCAACTTCTTAAAAATAATTTAAAATGAGAGGCGTGTGTGTGTGTGTGTGTGTGTGTGTGTGTGTGTGTGTACACACACATGTATGAATGCAGCTTGGTTTTGGGGTCAGGAAATAGTAAGGACAGAAAGATGGGAGGAGGTGAGGACCTTCAATTTCAGCCATTGACACTGGAGCAACTGCTGTTACCTGAAAGTTGTAACCTGTGAGGTAAAGGGCGTGCGACAGCCAGAGATTGGAGTTAGAGGGGGATTGATGAAAAAGCATCTAAATTACAGTTCTTTTGGAATAAAGAATAATACCCTTGGAATAAAATATTTTAGAATATAAAGAAGAAACCTTGTTACTTGTTGGTACAGGACCCCCACCTGAGTCCAACTGCTGCCCAAAATGGCACTTTATACATAAATTTTCCTTTGGGGTCATCTTCAGACCATCAAGAAAGCTCTCAGAGGCCGTATTGAGAAACCAACTTGGTACCCTTCGCCGTTTCTAAAATATGAAAATTGAATCCATTTGAAATTCATAGATGTGAGTCTATAGAATTCTCAACAAGAGAAACTAAAACTTGATTCCTCAGAATCCCAGATATTTGTGTTTCCAGAGATTCTTTCCTGTAGTATTAAGTTATCAGTGCTTCTCTCATGAGTTTCTTGGTTCTGGATGACATGTGCCACTGCTTTGCATTTCTGCACAACTTCTAGCCATCTGACATTCATCAGGAGTTGGCAGAATCCCTCCCCCAACCACCAGATTCAAAGGAGCCTTATTTCTGCTAACTTTTAAAGGATGAGAACACAGAAATTAGAATTGTTTGTGAAATTTGGCTATAGATATGGTTTGATAGTTTTAAGGGAATCAACTCATCACTTGACCAAATCACTAGGTAGTTCAGTAAATCAATCAGCTTAACTCAGTGGTTAACAATCAAATCAATTAATTGCTTTTGTTTGAGTTTTTTTGGGTTTTTTTTTATTTGTTTGTTTTTGTATAGTGTAGGCACAGCTCAAGTTAAGCAAACCAGTCTTGTCAATGCTTATGAAGTAGATGTGGACAAGATGTTTATAAATATGAGAGTTCACATGGAAAACAAAGCCTCATTAAAGAATTAGATGGCATTAAGTGAGTTAAGCTCACCATAAAAAGAAAATTAAAGGAAAAGGCTATTCTTGCCAGGGAATGAAGTCTCTGCAGAAATTGATTATACGGAGGGTCCCTGTGGACCTTGGAACAATTAGCTCTCCGAGAATTAGAGGACAGCCCTTGTGCTTCTGGGGATTCAAATGTAACAGGTGTCCCCTGCCCCTGAGGAAACTGTTCACTCCTTCCAGCCTCTCCTTTTTTGGACGCTTGCCCCTGCAGGGTAAACCCAAACCCTTGAGAGTTAGATTTAGAATCAGAGAAAGTCTGAATAATTGGATTCTTGGAAGACATTGCTTTCGCAAGATTCTGCCACAGATGTACTTCCTGGGGTGTTTTCTGTCCAAAAAAAAAAGTCCCTTCTCCCACTGAGAAAGGGCAAGAACGAAGATGCTGTATTTCCTGAAGTAGGTGATGGAGAAGAGACTTTTTTTTCCTGTTGCTTCATTAACGTTATGCTTTGGACAAAGTGAGGGGAGAAGGTGACTCGGCCTTTCTCTTCTTGATGCCTGAGAAGGATGACAATGTGGATTCAGAGTGAGTGGAGGCAGTGTCATTAGGGACTTAGGGAAAGCATGGGAAGCACAGAGGATGTGGGAAAAGAGAGCAAGTTTCTCATTTTACCTGCTGAGAACGTTTAGCTGTATTTATGCCAGGGTGGGTGAGATTAAGCTGAGCAAGGACAATCTGACAGGGAATTCGTGAAGGATCTTGTGTGTAAGGAGCCAGAGAAATGGACATCTCCTCTCCCGTGTGGAGGAGGGAAGTGTGGGAAAGGTGAATCAGAACAGGAGGGTGAATACTTTTCCTGCAAGGAGGAGTCAGCACATTCTTTCTTCAGGGTAAAAGACTTGACGCATTTTGGAACGAGGTTGAGCATCCTGTCTCTTTTCAGCCGCTGATGTGAAACTGCCTCCTAGGTGAGACGCGTCTTAGGGGAAATTGCCTCTACCAGCCCTGGGAGGAGCTGTGGCTCCCGGGTTGGACTAGGCGAAGGCCCAGCTTGCAACAGCCAGAGTCAGGTAGCTTTTGTCTAATAGAGGATGGGGCCTGAGAGCCAGAGGAAGAGGAGATAGAGAAGGTCCTCAGACGGGCTTCAGAACAGACTGAAAGTGACGAAATGTTTAGTGGGAATGCATTGTGTTTGTTTGTTTGGAAAGCAATGAACGTGATCACCTAGGAGTAGAACAAAGATAGAACGTGTGGATGTAGGATCTGGAAGCAGAGGGGCCTTTGAAACTGTACGTCCATTCGTTGTAGGGGCAGAGGAACCACAGCAGGCCCGACCTGATGTCTGAGTTGCAGAATAAAGCAAAGTCGGAATTTGAGAGGGGGTGTTGTATTTTAATATGTGGCTGTGGAGATCAACACACACCACATGCAGCTTCCACCCAAAGAAGAGAGACCTACTTTGCAATATAGGATCTACTTCCAGTGGTGATCTTATTTCAGTAGATACATTGACACATTTTTTTTTTGGGGGGGGGGAGTTTGGCAGTATCTAGCAAAACTTAAAACGAGCACACCTTCCAATTCAATAATTACACTAAAAGGAATCTGCCCTATAGAAAAACATGTGTACAAATATGTAAGTTCCAGGAGGTTTTATTGAAGTATGAGTTGTAATGGCAAAAACTTGGGAACAACCGATTGTCCATACATAAGGGAATGGTTACATTGGTTAATATATAATTATATAGGAAGATGTCCAAGATACTGAGAATTGATGTATTTTAATTGATGTAAAGTGCACATAACATAAGATTAACCATAAATCATTTTAAAGTGTACAATTCCGTGGCATTTAGGACAGTTGTGGTGTCGTGCAGCCATCACCTCTGTCTAGCTCTAGGACATTTTCATCACTCCAAAAGGAAACCCATACCTATTAAGCAGTCACTCCCCATTCCTCCCTAGAAATGAGTTTTAAATGTCAGAATAGTGTGTACAGTATAATCCCATTTATGTTTTCAAAAATCTCTGCACTCTGTCCTGACTACCCACATACCTTTAGAGGCAGTGTAGAGGTGTGGTTATACTTGGGAGCCTGCCTGTTTCGAATCCTGGCTCTAACAGAGAGCAGCCTAGCCTCTTAGGGCCTCCATGTCCACAGGTGTAAGTTGGGGATAATAATAGTACCTATAGAGCGTCATGAAGAATAAATTAGTGAGGACAAATCTGACACAGTCACTGCTTCGTCTGTCTACTCCTATGTTTGCATTTTTTTTTTTTAGCCCAATCACGAGTGAACAAACCTATTTTCAGCTTGGGGAGCAGGTGTGCAGAGCACATATCCCCAAAGTAAATCCCTTTCTGCAGAGGGTAGCTTCACCACCGTGAATGTCTCTCGCTTAAAGCAAAGGCTGCAGGGACATGTATATATTAGTGCAGGCAACAGAGCCGCCAGTCCTTTAAACTGTTAACAGCACAGCAGAAATGCGGACTTTAAATATTCAATATAATTCTCACTCAAAAATCCATGTGAAGTTCCTATTTTTGAATATCTCTAAATCAAGGGCCAGCAAGCAATTTGGACAGGAAGGGGAAGGGTCTAGATGAAGCTGAGATACCTAAAGGGAAGGAAGGAGAACAAGGGACGGAGGGAGGGAGAGAAGAAAGGGGAAGGAAAGAAGGGAGGGAGGAAGGGAGGGAAAAAAGGAAAGGAAGGAAGAAGAAAGGGAGGAAGGGTGGAAATAAGAAAAGGAAAAAAGAGGACAAGAATAGGTTAGGATAAAAGGAAAGAAGAAAAGGAAATGGTGAGAAAGTGCAGAGAAACAGGCATGCATGAGAGACCTACCTGGCCCTGGGGTGATTGCAGCCTCAACTATAAATGGTTCAATTTAAAACAGAGCACATGTAAAGCACTTCACTGAAAACTTAAAAGAGAGAGAGAACTAAGAGAAGCATTTGCGGTTTTCATTAAAAAAAAAAAAAGTCCTAACCCACATTGGAGTCAACAATACAGAAATAAAAAGCTGCTATGCCACACCACCATACTATTGCATTATATGGTTCTTTCTATGTTTCCGCTCCAGGGTGCATACGATCACCCCATGCCCCAGAGCCTACAGAAACCGCTGTACTGACAATCCCCTGAGAAGCCTTTAACTTTGTTTCTGAATCTGAATACATCTCCACACAGATTCTGGGATGCTGGGCCATCAAGGGCTTAGGAATATAATATTAATGATGTTTGGAGATAGCAAACAGAAAACTCAGATTGAGTCAATTTTCTTAGCAGAAGACTGTGGAAATGCAAGCATGGGATGTGCCAAGTCTTGCAGAATGAAAAAAGCGGCTTCCAACTACTGTCTTTTCAAAGAGAATATTTTAAATCTCAAATGCTACAGAACTAATCTCAAATGCTACAGAAATGAAGTACATAGACAGCATTTTCCTAGCATGCACTTAAACAATTTTAAAAGAATGTTTTGTCTGCTTCTGTTGATTTCGTGAAGTGGGTCGAAAGGGTTAGGCAGGGTTTGGCATCTTCAAAATGGCGATTTTGCTTCTGATAGCTTTCCAGAAAAATTAAATGGGTTGTGAAGGATAAATTACAGTTTGATTCGAGTTGTCTTGTTGAAATGACATTCCTCTTCCCCAGCAACCCACTTCCCGTCTCATTAAGCCAGTTGACTGGATATATCTAGACAATTATGGAGGTGATTTACTACCTTACTGCTCAGTTGCTGCTGGGAGCTGAAGGGGGTGGGGGAAGGGAAGTAACGTTCCCATCTTCTGTGTCTCATGGAGGGATGATCAGGTCCTCAGCTGCAGCATTAAACACAGCACTAGAAAGCAGAGACACAGTAAAGCATTTTCACTGCTGTTGGGAGCTGAGATATAAAATGAGATTTATTTGCAACAATCTGATAGAGAAAATTGAGTCCTGGGGAATTGATGTCCCAGAAAGCCTTTCAAGTCAGCCAGGAGTTACTACAGGATGTGAGTCACAGCAAAATGTGAGTCAGAAGAGGGGGGGGCCAAAAAATTGAGCTTTGACATTTTCTGCAGCCACTGTTCCAGATAAAGGAATTGACCAGTTTGTACAATATGAATTATGGCCACAATTACAGTCTTTCCCTGATCCAGTCTGTCCTAACAGTTGGATACCTTAGGCTCTTAAATTGGTGCCATAATTCAGCGTTTTGCTTTTTTAAAATGCTGCTCTTCTGCAGATGGCATGCCAAATAAACAAAACCCACAAATGGCACTCCCCCTTCCCCAAAAGGTTTAATCCTAATAAATACTTTCAAATAATGATGATGGTTCGTCTAGCGTTTCACATTTAATTTCTTAAATTTTCTGAAAATTGCCAGTGAAATGTAAATGTGATGATATAGCAATCCCCAGCTGATATTTGAAAATGAGAGTGGAATTACAAGTTTATTTTAAATTTCATTTACTTGGGTATTCATTCAGCAGCCAATATTTGTCACGATTTTAATGGGTGTCTGACGTTGCTGGGCTCTGTTCAGAGAGAAGAATATATGACTTTTCAGTTGGTGTAATTTACTTTCAGAAGATTTTCCAAATCTATACAAGTTTGCAAACACCAGAGGTCACAGGTAAAACTAGGAAAATAGCAAGGGTTCATAAATACGTGAAATCTTGCCCTAATCAGGGATGGCCTCCTTCCCTGTAAGGTTAACGTCAGTTCTTCTTAATAAGCAAGGGTTCTGAAACTCAGGACCCCAGGCGACTGAAACCAGTGCTTCTGCTAGATCTTCTATGTTCTACCCTAAATAATGCTACACAACGTTCATATACTACCCACACCCTCTTCGCATGCCTGGGAGAGTAATTTTTCCAAAAGTTACAGCAATATGGACTCCCCCTTTTGTTTGATTTGGGGATTTTTGTCCCTAATCCACAGCTGTATCTATGAATGACCAGACGACCACTTCCAAAAGGGAGGTCTGTCTGACACCTTTATTATCCCCTCTAAACAGAAATGAGAAGCGTGGTAACATTTAAGGGTGACTGGCACATTCCATCATAACTCACTACCTCACTTGAGGCAGGCAGGGTCGGCCCTATGGATGCTTCTCTCTTATTCTTCTCAAAGAGAGTGTATGTAAGAACTTTGCAAGCATTTCTGTTCTGCTTGTGGTGAATATGTGCAATTTCTCTTTCTGGGGAAAACGTGCATCCAGCTTTTGTGGAACCTATTTAATAGTCACAATTTGTTCATCTTTTCTTTTCCAAGAGAGATGGGGAAAAAAAAAAAAGATGAATTGTGTGGTGGGTGACAGTCTTTCTTTCGCTCATAAACGGTAATTGAATCAAGAGTATCCCAAAACAATGTCATTGACTTAAAAATTCCCATCTGCATTGTATTGATATTTACCCTATTTTTTGATCCATTGTTCGTGTTTGAATAAGACTCTTAATTTCAGTTCTCTAAGAATTTGAAAATATTCTCACTGTTTCATTCCCCTTCATCTCTAAGTCTAAAGGACAAGTATTACTCCCGGCTTTATTCCTCCTTACCCCAAACTTTTTTTTCTCTCTTCCTATAATTATGTCATATTAACTTTAGTAAGGCAAAATATCTGTCAAGCTTAAAACTAGATGATAAATTTTAAAGAAAATGATTACAGATTCCATTCAGAAAAGGTGCTCTGGATAGCAGTGATCTCTTGTATGATTATTAAGACTGACTTCGAAAAACTTTTTATTTTGAAATAGTTACAGACTCACAGAAAGTTGCAAAAATGAAAACAAACAGTTCCATGGACTCTTCATCATCTTCTCCCGATGGTGGCATCTCACATAACTGTAGTACAATACCAAAACCAGCAACCTGTTAACTAGACTCTAAACCTTACTCAGTTTGCTGCCAATTTGTGTGTGTGTGTGTGTGTGTGTGTGTGTGTGTGTGTGTTTATAGTTCTATGCAATTTCATCTTATATAACCACCACCACAATTAAGATAGAGAATTATTGTCACAACAAAGGAACTCACTAATTTTACTCATTTGTATTCCCATCGTCCCTCCCTCTCTTTCTCCTCCCCCTGTCCCTAACCCCTGGCAATGACTCATTTGTTTTCTATCTCTATACCTTTGTCATTTCCTGGGCATTCTATAATGGGAATCACATAGTATGTAACCTTTTGAGATTGACTTTTCTCACTATACTAATGCCCTTGAGGTGCATCCAAGGTTGCATGTATCAATAGTTCATTCTTTTTTATTGCTGAGTAGGTTTCCGTTGTATGGCTATCCTAGGTAAAATCCCTGTATATGCACATCAGAACATTTTTAGAAGTCACACAAAGACTGTATACAAATGGAGCATGGTGTATGGAAAGAGGTGCTTGGCTTATATATGAGCCTTAGGCAACTTGTTCAGGAGGGCTGACAACAACATTTGTTGTGATATAAAATTCCCCAGGCCTTATCAACCTGTAGCCACATATCAAGTAGCAATGGCTGCAAAGTGAGAGGAAGTCCATCTGTAGTCGGTTAAGCACACAGCGCTGTTCTCACATAACAAGAAGTCTAGAAATCACAAGTTGCAGAGGCTCAAAGATGATGGCAGCTGCTACTGCAGGAATCATGGTGACATTCCTTTGGGGAAAAGAGAGTAGGAGAAAGGGCAGTGTTTGTGCCAGGAAGGAAAATGTTTTCCCAGGAACATCACTATCGTCTTCTGTTTTTGTCACATTACACTGTCCTGAGTCCCGTGTGGCTGGAATATTGTAGGGAGCAGGGCCTGGGGATGCTGGTTGGGTCAGGCATTCACCCTTGTGGGGACTGTCACTGTTAATGGTCACCTCGGCCTCATCTTGTCACAGTATCCCTCATTCTCATGCATTTCTGAGTGTCACCGTGGGGGTACCTCATTTGTGCTTCTAAGCAAAGTGTGTTCCGCTCAGCATTCTGGCAGGTCTGTGAGCTACAACGATATTCCCCGAGGCCCTGCCCTCCTGAGCCTCTGCTGGGGTCCTCTTGCTGTCACTATTGAACTAGGACTCTCACAGCAGTTGTGGCTGCATTTCCTGCCCAAGTGGGGAGAGTGCTCCTCCTCCCTGCTCTGTGCACCCCTTAGCCATGCTCAGTGCCTTGTGTTTCATGACGCCCCTCCTGAACCCAGGGCTTCATGTGGGCCTGCCACCAACTTGCACTCTCCTTTGGTTCTGACCTGGTCCATGAGTCTGGGCAGGTGACCAGACGCTGGCTGTCCTGTCCACTGATATGTCTGTGTCATTCTTGACGCTCATGCATCTCATAGGACATCTTAGCACGCCCTTTCAATGGCAAAACGTCTCATGCAGAGAGACAACTTTCAAGGGGATTCTGCCAGCCTCACCTGCCCAGACACGAATCTCAGTTTGAGCCTGAAAGGACCACCCATATAGGCCATCTTCTTGTTGAATCACTTGTGTTAATTCATCTGGTCTAACTGGCTAGATCACTCGCCTCATCTTCCCTCACTACTCAAGGTTTGTTTCCCTGGTAGTCCTGTCGGAGCCAAAGGGAACTATTTTCTAATCAAGAATGGAGACCCAGTTAGAGCCTGCCTTAAATTCCAGTGGGGCAAAGAAAGCTCCTGCTCTCTGAACTGCTGCCTTCTTAACTTAGTATGTGCAACAGTAGTTGGGATTGGCATTAGTTAAGATGCAAATGCTTATTGCTGTAACAAAGACTCCAATGTAACTGGCTTAAGGAAGAAAGACGTTTATTTTTCTCTCTGGGCTCAGAGCTGATACGGCACCTGTGCTGTATCAAACATCCAGTTGTCTTTTATCCTATTGCTTTGCCACCCTCAACAGGCAGCTTCAATCCCTGTGCCTTACCTGACTAGCTGTCACCATCATGCTCACGCTTACCTGACAAGAAGGGGGAAAGTAAAAGGGGGGAGGGAGGAATACTCCTCTCCTTTTGTGGGCATGACAAGAAAGTTACCTACATAATTTTTGCTTAAAGCCTATTAACCTAACCTTTGTGTAATTGCCCGATTTAGCTGCTAGGGAGGTGGGAGAGTATGGTCTTTATTCTAGACCTCCATGAGATTAGCTAGAGCTTCTATTATTAGAACAGGGCTACAGATATTGGGGAGTGACTAACGGAGTCGGGTGTAATGCCCTCTAGATTTGGATCCAGGGAAGAATGCTATAATTTAGTGTAGTGGTTCTCAACCAGGGACAGTTTTGCCCCCCAGGAGACATTTGGCAATATCCGGAGATGTCATTGATTGTCTTAACTGTGGGTGTGTGTGCTGCAGACATCTAGAATAAATGCTGCTAAACATTGTACAATGTACAGGACAGCGCCTCACAGCAACAACAAAAAATTATCCAGCCTAAAATGTCAGTAGAGCCGAGGTTGAGCAAACCTACCTTAGGGATGTAGCTTTACAAAGCCTCAGCCTACCACATGTTAATCCCCCGAGCTTTCATTTTATACTTTTCTAAGAAAATTTTAAGAGCACTGTCCTCTTAGGTGAACTATGGGTGATGTTAGTATGCTTCCAATAAATTAGAATTGGAATTTGGTACGATCTGAATGTTTGTTTCCCTTCCCCCAAATCTTATACGTATTGCAATCCTAACGCTTGATATGATGGTGTGAGGAGGTGGTGCCTTTGGGTGCTGCTTAGGTGCTGGGGATGGAGCCCTCAGGAATAGGATTAATGCTCTTATAAAAGAGACCCCCCCCCCCCCCGCAGAGTTCTCTTGCCCCTCTTTCCCTGTGAGGACACAGTGAAAAGTTGCCGGCTGTGAATCTGTAAGAGGGTCCTCACCCAACCTTGCTGGCACCTTGATCTTGAACTTCTAGCCTCCAGAACTGTGAGAAATAAATTTGTTTTGTTTATAAGATACCCAGCCTGAACAGACTGGGTATCTTATAAACAAAACTGTGAGACAGCTTGCCATAGGTCATTATAATGAAGGAATGAAACATGTTGACTCTCGTCTATAGTTTCATAGTAGCCATTACCAGGCCCGTTTTCGTCCAAGAGGAAGATTGCCTTTTTTGGGTTTCCCCCAGTATTTAATAATATATAATACACCACTAATCCAAAGGAAAGAAGGAAATCTATTTAATTAAAGACAAGTGTAATTTTCTACAATTGATCATAATCTTCTTAAAGGAAATAAAAATAATTTGTTTTTAGTAAGAAGGAACATATCATTATGTGTGAGAGAGGAAAACCCACTCATTAATATATCATGTTTACTTTGAATGCGGTGACATAGACTGCAGTTTTTACTGTTAGTCTTCATCACGAAAACCTAGGTGTTAAATCTTGTCGTTTCTGGTTCTGATAATCGGCTTTGATGACAGATTAAAAATGCAGTTTGGCATTTCAGAACAGAAATCTCAAATAATCAACCTGAGTGAATGGCACCAAACCCTCCAGAGAGAGACAGATCGCTAACATGAGATAGTGGCACCTTTTAATAAACTCAGGATCAGTGATGTGACTTGTCACTGGTTTAGCCAGCAGAAGCAGGAAAATGTCACCGTTGCTACAGTGACCACTCAGAAGTTGTGTTTTATAAATCTGGAAAATCCACTTTCGGAAATTCGCCCCTGGGATGAAGATATACTGTGTGCCAGCCATGCATTACGAAAACCTTTATTATTTTGGATTCTTATTGAGGTATCATACCCTTTTCTTGTGGACAGAAACAAGTATAGTTGTCCTCATTTCCTATTTCCTTGGATCTGAGAGACCTTCCAGGTCCTTCATAAAACTTTAGAGTCACCTCTTTTAAAACAGCCATTTCACAGTGAATCACATACGGATTTTGCATTTTGCTTCCATTTCTCTTATTTTACTTTTCATATCTTTATTTTTGTTTTTTTCCAATTAGACAGTAAATATCTTAAGGAAAAACTTCACTTCTTGTGTTTTGTTGTCCCCAGGACGTCTGGTACAGTTTCTTCCAGACACAACACATCTTTGTTGATTTTTGTGTTTTAGCTTTGCCTAATGCCATGGCCAGTAAGCATACTCTTGGAGTCAAAATTATACTTATTGCCATTATGAGACAGGATGAAATGAAATTGTTCTTAATTATGGAATACAAAAGAGTTTGGAACATAACAGAACAGAAAATACAATATCTGGATTTTATGTGATTATGAGATATTTTAAATAGGGAAATAAATACACATCCCGGGGGTGGCAAAAAAAATGTATACATGTGACTTGTATTCATCTTTTGTTATTGGTATATGTTGAGTATTACAATTTTCATACAGTTTTTTCCTTTCTTAAAATGTGTATACATTTTTTGACACCCTCTGTATGTACATTAAAATAATATACTCTACTTTGTGGTCTCTGCTGGTATCAGTAAAGACCATTGAAAGCAGAATGTGTCTGAAATGTTAAGCTTATGTGGCAACAAAGGAAAACCTTTTAATATCCCTTGTTCATTTGCCAGCGGGAAGGAGCATAGCCTTTGGCATCCAAGACAGAAACAAAGACCTGAGCCCTTTGTCACGCTTCACCAGTTCAAACTAGCTGTGTGTCTATGGGCAAGTTACATTAACCTCCATGAGTCTCCTTGAGCATAAAACAGGGATTCTGATACCTTCCTTTCAAGGCAGTTGGGAGTATAAAATGAAAAGAATTCACATACAAAGCACCTAGCATTCTGTCTGGCAGTGTCAGCGTTCTTGGATCACAAGCAGCTGAAACCAACACTGTCAAACGTAAGTGAGAAAAGCACTTATATTAGAATGGTACTGGACACTCACTGAATTAAGGAAGGGGTAAATGAACAAGGTTTGGAACGGGGGGATTCTGGATTTCCATGAATGCGTGGATTCATCCCCAACCACTGCCAGTTCTTCTCAAGATTTAAATTCGTAGGAGACAGATGCTTGTTACTCTAGATGATGTCGCCTGATTTTACAAAGGCTGGGGAATTGGGTTAAGTCATTGGCGGCTTCACTAGAACCATCGGAAAATGGGAATGACATCCTCTGTAGGAAATGGGAGATATTGTTATCAAAAGAAGAAAGAGAAGGTATGCTTCGCTGACAAAACATAGATATTCACTACACTAGTACATAGTAAGTGCTTGGTAAATGTTAATTTCCTTTTGGTCACCCATTTTAACTCTGTTTGTTTTATACCTTAGTGTAAAACTTGCAGTGTGTGTGTGTGTGTGTGTGTGTGTGTGTGTGTGTGTTTAAAATTAGGTTTCTATGCAATTTTTAACATTTGGTACACTAAGTCTCTTATCCCTCTTTTTCCCTCCCCATGATTGTCTTCTGTGTCTTTGATACTTTCCATCGTTCAGTGGTGACTTTAGTATCTTGCTCATTGTGTCTCTTTCCACTCTAAACCCTGTCATCAGCTTGGTTGACTCAATATCCATATGGTCGCCCCACTTCTCCAATACTAGCTTCTCACTCCTTTAACTCTTCATTGCTAATGACCTTATCCTCCATCTATACATAAGTCATCTGTTTCCATAATTATCTAGAAAATCACCAATACATACCTCATTTCTCTGATTACAACTGACTTCCAAGCCTTCAAGCTTGCTTTCTCAACTCCTTCCAGGACACATTTTACCTCATATTATCTCTTCCCACTTTATCACCTGACTTACACAGTTTGGATTCCATGGTCCATCATTCCAGTCACTCTCTTGCCCATCACTGAATTTCCTAAGTTGTCCATTTTCCACACTTGCCTGGAAAAATCCATATCTTTGGGTGAACCCAGTAATACCTGGACTGCAGAGTACTTTTGGGGAAAATGACACTCATTAGTCTCAAAGGGACCTTCAATATTGTCTGGCAATCCCGCATGTTTCTCTGATCAGTTCCTACTCCCATTTTCTGTATTGACATATTTCATTAACATAAATTTTTAAAATTCTACGTTCTGTTGATTTTGCTGTGAAGTATCTCTTAAATCCATTGACTTTTCTCCATCCTCACTGTGGCCTCCCCAGTCTAACCTACCATCATAATTTCAGGGTTGCTGCAATAGCCTCTATCTGGTTTCCATACATCATCCCTTATTCCCTCCCAATTCATTTTCTTTAGTGTATCCAAGATCATCATTTAAACCTCCTCTATGACTTTTTACCTCCTTCAGACAAATGTTGAAACCTGCGTTGGATCCCATGAGAGCAAGCATGAGCTGGCCCATGTTTATCCTTTTTTCTCGTCTTGTTTTGCCATCCACCCCTCTCTCTCAAGCTTCAGGGACATTGGCCCACTGTTCAGTTTCTAGAACAGTTTTTATCTCAGATCATTACAGAGCCAGACGCCTACGACTCTATTCTCCACACTTAATTCCCAGTCCACTGCCTTCTTCACCTGATTAACTCTTTCACACTCATCAAAATGCAATTGGAATGTTACTTCCTTAGGGATTCTCTCTTGATTGCCCAGGCTAGGTTAGTTACCCCAATTTACACGTTCCTCTGGCCCCTCCACCTGAACTTTTCTTTCATAACATTTGTCACAATAGAAATACTTGTTCAATGTCTACTCCACTAGACTATAAGCTTTATGAGAGGGGTAGCTATTGTTCACTACTATTTTCTCCAGGTCCTCACATAGTGAAGGGAACATATAAATGAATATCTTCTTACTGTGTGTCTGTGGGCCTCTAATGAACCCCACTAAGGAATTCCACTGCTGTCCCGGAAAAATGGAGGTCTTTTCCTAATGCTCAGAAAATAGTATGTAAATCAATACATTTTTCTCAATTAAAAATTTTTTTTCTCCAATTATTATTTTGAAATTCTGCTTTGGGTCCTCACAAATACCTAGATGATTCCCTAAATTAACAAAGAAGTATCAATCAAATATTAATAGAAAACTTGAAAATTGCCGATTGTATAGCTTTAGAGTTAGCCTTCCCCTCATTGATGGTATTTGTGATATATGTTTTAAAATATTAAATAGGTATAACATGCATGTTTTCTGCTACTCAGGTTATACTTAGATCATATAATGAAATTAAATAGATCACTATTTTGTGGTATTACACACACCCACACACACACGCACACACGCACACAATCCATGTCTTTCAGGTGCTATTAATATTTATGCTATTGCTGTGAAGCTGGTTTGTATGAACATTTCTTCTTTACAGACAAGATGAGGATGAAACATTCCTGCAGTGATTCCGTGTCCCGTGCACACTGCTTTAAGTATTTATCTAGTTCTGTTTGATTCACCACTTTATCGATAGCTTTGAAACAGCTCCCAGAGTTTCATATAAGTCCAGACTTAATGTTAAAAAGGAAAAGGAGGATGTGATAGATGCTAATAGAGAAATACAGTTTTTCAAGTATTTCAGTATCATTCTGAGGACTGGAACTTTAGAAATATGTTTGTGGATAATTCTTTCCAGATAAAGAAATTTGTCTGAGTTGAGCCCTCAGGTAACAAATACATATTTTTTAATTCACTGATTTCAAAGGAATGAAAGGGGTGCAAGTTGGAAACCAGAAATTTTATTAATGTATTTTGTCTGACATACAAGAACTAGCAGACAGGAAAAGGAAAAAAAAGAAAAAAGAAAAAGAAAAAGAAGCACAAACTGAGGAAAAGAATGCTTTTTAAATAAGAAACCAGAAGAATGATGTAAGACTAAGTTCTCAATAGTGATTACTAAACCCTACTTCTCAGAGCATATGCCCACAGTTCCCATTAAAAAACAGTGCTACTAATTATTAATAATTATGAAGTGAGAACATTGTGGTAAGTGCTTTATGTAGGATCAACTCATGCTTCTGAATAACCTGATAGGAATGTTATTTTTCCCATTTTTCTGATGAAGAAATTTTAACCCAGAGAGTTTAATAACTTATTCAAGATCTCATAGTTTATCGTACAGCCAGGATCAAACTCAGTTTAGCTCTAGTTAAACACCATACTCTATTGCCAATCTCATATTTATTTATAGAATCTTGCCTAAAATAGCAGACTAAATCTTTGTTTTGACTGAAAAGTATTCATGTTTTACTTTGTCACCTTCTAAGCAAATTGTTTTCAACTGATTTATTCTCTCTCTATTCAGCAGGGGGGAAAAAGGATACTTTCCATAATTTTGGTTAAGGATTATCCACTTTATACTCATTTATTTTAAATTACTATGCTCTGGAGGTTAGCCTAATAAATTAGCCGAATAAACTAATATGTCATTTGTTTTAAAAATAAGAAGATGAATTCCCCATGTTTTTCTACTCATAGCTTACGTAGGAACCCATAAATATTTGCTCCTTAACTCCCTAACTTTAGCTAATTATGATACCACTTCCCAGAAGGGACCAATTCTTACTCCTCATAGTATTGGCGCCTGTTTCACTTTTAAAAAAAATCATACACCTCTCAGGTATCATCACCTCCTTTCCCACTTCTCTACATGTTATATGTTACATGCTCTACTGGGTCCCATTACTTCTTACTTGGAACAAAACATTTACTGGTATGTAGGGGCCATGACCTCAGCTACTTTTAAAAGAAAATAATGCAGTACAGTAGTCTGTTACGGAGACTAAATGATGTACATTTTGCACTTAAAACAAATGCTTATTTTTAGCAATGATCACCTAGGAGGAGGGTGCTTATCTGGGTTGGTGTGACCTGTTGTGGAGAACCTGCCCAGCCCATGTCTCTCCCATTAATGGGGCCTCCCTCTCTGAGCCCCTGCAGCAGGGGTGTTTCACTGTGGTTGCACCTTAGCCTTTGAGCTCCCAACTCACACAGCGTCCTTCCCCCAGCACCACTGTTAATCCATCAAATTCTCTGTTTTGTACCGAGAGACAGAGTTGAGCCACTTGAACTATAAAGGCCTATGGGGCCTGAGTGGCCATTTTGAACTATGTGCATGTTGATGAGCAAATAGAGAAAGTGTCTCTTGGCTGGAAGAAGGAGGAATTTAGAACAGAGGAGAGCAGAGAAGGGGGATCTGGTAGCCTCAGAGCAAGGAGGAAGCAGAGAGATGTGCTACTGCGGATCCTGAGGCTTCCCAATGACCTCTTCCGGTTCCCATGGGGCCCAGCTTGCTTCCTGTTGGTTGCCATCCTATTCAGTGATCCCTGGATATTTGAATTGCTTTTGTGGGCTTCTTTTCCTAGCAACCAGAAAGATCTCGCCTACAATTACAACTCCCTAAGGACTGTCTCCAGACCTGGCTTTGTGTGCTTGGGGTACACTTGCAGGTCGCCTGCAGGATTAGAGAGAGACTCTAATATAGTGGCTAGGAGGGCAGGCTCTGTAGTTAGATTGCTCGGGTGGAAATCCAAGTTCTGCCACTTACTGGTTGCATGATCTCGGATAGTTTAATTTTTCTGTGCTTTGGTTTCCTTGTTTGCAAATGCGAGGATAATAATACTTTTCTACATCATAGTTTGTTGTGAGAATTAAATGCATGGAAGTAGTAGACTTGGCATGTAGTATTTAGGCATCCAATGAGCATTAGCTGTTGTCTCAGTAAAGCCTTGCTTTTACCCCCCCACCACACACATGCATATATACGTACATATGCAGAGGGTGCCCCCAAAAATGTATGCACATTTTAAGAAAGGAAAAAACTGTATTAAAATTGTAATACTCAATATATACCGATAGCAAAAGATGAATACAAGTCATGTGTATACATTTTTTTGGCATCCCCAGTATACATACTTATAATGTACACATGCCTATAATATAATAAACATACCTATAGTACAAGACTACATATTTTGTGTGTGTGTGTGTGTATTCACATATATGGATGCGCACACACACACACACTCACACACTCACATGCAGTCATTACCTGACCCGAGTCTCAAGCCCTGTGCTCCTATAGCACTTTGTTCACATTTATATTATAGTCTTCATCACACTGCATTATAAGCTACTTATGTGTTGCTTCTCTCACTACATGTGAGCCCCGGAATTCAGGTCATTGTTTTCTTTGTTCTCTAATCCCCAGAGCTTTGTGTCTGGTACCAGTGATATTCCCGAGCTCACAATAGATTTATGTTTTTGGATGGGTAGATGCTAGGTGATACTTCACTATCAGATTGGCGTCCCCTTAACTTAATACTTGGCTGCTTTGGCAAGAGGATGGGAGAGAGGCCTTAGGAGTCTGGATGTCTGTGAGTGACGGCCAAGTGAAGGGGGTGAGATTCATGATCTTCATACTTCTGTTCAGGAACAGTTCTCATGTAACGTTTCTCTTCCCAACTCAGGTCACATGATCAGCAGTGGTACATGACATTGTCTAGCAGTGCTTTGCAGCTTGGTTGTAGTAGAGAAGAAAGCAGAGGGTCACATTGTGTTAGTCTGCTGGGGCTGCCACAATAAAACCCCACAGACTGGGTGGCTTAAATAGCAGACATTTATTTTCTCATAGTTCCAGAGGCTGGAAAGTCCAAGATCAGGATGCCATCATGGTTTGTTTCTGGGGAGTTCTCTCCTTCTGGCTTGCAGATGGCTGCTTTCTCACTGTGTCCTCACATGGCCTTTTCCTCTGTGTGCACATAGAGGGAGAGAGGAGGGAGGGAGCGAGAAGGGAGGAAGGTGGGGGGGGGGAGAGAGAGAGAGAGAGAGAGAGAGAGAGAGAAAGAGAGAGAAAGAGAGAGAGCGCGCTCTGGTGTCTCTTCCTCTTCTTATAAGCACACCAGTCCTACGGGATCAGGACCTCACCCTTACTATAAACTGAATGTGTCTCCCCACCATTCACATGTTGAAATCCTGTCTTAATGTGATGCTATTAGGAGGTGAGGCCTTTAGGAGGTGATTAGGGCATGATGATAGAGCCCTTATGAATGGGATTTGTGCTCTTATCAAAGACACCTCAGAGAGCTCCTTTGCCCCTTCTGCTGTGAGAGGTTACAGTGAGAAGATGGCTGTTTATGAACCAGGAAGAGCGTGCTCACCACACACTGAATCTGCCAATAACTTGATCTTGAACTTCCCAGCTTTCAGAACTGTGAGAAATAAATGTATTTGTTAATACGCCATTCAGTCTATGGTATTTTGTCATAGAAGCCCAAATGGACTACGACAGCTCTTATGACCTCATGTAACTTAATTACTTTCTGAAAGGCCCTATTCCAAATACAGTCACTTTGGGGGTTACAGCTTCAACAGGTGAATCTCGGGGGGACACAGTTCAGTCCATAATACACATTAAGCCCAACTGGAGACCTAGCTTAAGGAAAAGTTTGTGTGTGTGCCTGTTAGGCCCAAGTTTTCTACTCTGCATAACTTTGTAACCAAGATGCAGGATGAAGGATAGGTCTCTGGAGCCTACAGAGAAGGAACAAAAAGCAGCGACCCTGAGGATGAGACCCTCACGGCCGCGTAGGTGTGATCTAGACATGCAGAAGCCCTTACACTTCAGGTCAGTCTCACCTGGCTTTCCCAGGTGAACTTGGAAGAGCCAGAATGTGCAGAGTCCCGGTGCAGTGGGGGCTGCCAGCCGGAGTGTGTGGAGGAGGTGGGATACCCCAGAGCCGTTCCAGGGCCTGTGATACACTTGTCAGTCTGCGGAGTGGTGGGCCCAGGATGAGAAAGGCTCAAGTCTGGGAGGTGAGCTGAGAGCCAAGTTAGACTCTCCAGCCAGAAGGGCAGAACAAGGAAGGTGCTGAAGAAACCAAGAGGTGGAGATGGAATGATAGGAGGGTGGGGTGAGAGGCCAGCTTCAGAACTAATTCTGGGAACATTGAGTTCTCTTGCATGTGGCTTGGCAGACATAGTGCACTGGGGGCTTCATGCTAAGTATCCAGAGCTGGACTTATACCATTAGAGAAATGTTGGCAGGTCACAAAAAGGAGTCTCATGAAATTTCAGGCATAATGTTTTTCCCCAGTACTTTCTGATGAAACGTCCAAGCTATGACCTCCTCTAGGAGTAATACTAACCCTACTTTGACTAATGATCTCCTTCATCATTAAAGGGGAATTTTTAAATTAGCATTTTTTCTTTAGGTCTAAATTATGCTATCTCCTAGTTAACTTGTAGTCTATGCATGGGTAGTAACTGTAGTTATTCTTTGTAATATTTCATAGTTATTCTTCATTTTCTTGATGAATGTTAACAGCCTCAAAGAAGGCTTCTCTGACTTCAGACCACATTGGATCAAAGCCCCCAGTTATCCCCTCTCCTAGCAGCCTATACTTCTCTTTTATAGGCTTTCTCACTATCGCAATTAAATAGTAATTGCATGATTAATTGTTTAATGTCTGTCTTCCTTGCCAGATTATTTCCCGAGTGAAAACAGGAACCAGGTCTATTTTAATAATAGCTGTATCCAGCACTGGTTCTTGCCCATAGCAATAAATTCTTTTTAAATGAGTTATTTCATTCACTCATGTATTCATCCATTAGCTAACATATTTAGGGTTCACCAGTCCTGGGAAATGTGCTACAGACAGGGAAGCAAAAATTAATGTGTCTGCATTTGAAGAGTTCACCATTTAGTACAGAAAGTTCTCAACCATTGTGGGTGAAAGTTCCCCATGAGAACCCTATGAAAGAAGTGGTTCCTCTCCCCAGAAACGACTCATTTAAAATGGATGCAGGATTTTGTATTTAACTTGCTATGTTCACAGATCCCTGGAAGTCTATTCACTGTCTTCCTAAATTGCCATGAATTCTGAAGCCAGGATCCCTCCATGAGAGAGAGACTTAAAAACACGTACATGGTAAGGGGAGGGATACAGGAGGGCATCTGCAGGTCGTGCTATGGGTCAGGAAGGGCTTCCATTGGAAGAAATGTGGTTTCACCAGGAGAGAAAGTGAGAGCATTAGAGGTTGAGGAGATAGTGTGATCGTGTTGAGAAAACATGGAGGTGCAAAACAATGTGGTTCTTCAGGGACTTGCAACTACCTCGTATAGATGAGAATGTGTGACTGGGAAGAAGTTGGGTGGGGGAAGGGTTGGGAGAGGTTGTCAGGAAAGGATACTGGAAAGGTCACTAGATCAGGGAGGACTTTGCTCTATCCTGGGCCTGATGAGGAGTTACTGCAGGGTTTCATTCAGGGAGAGAGAAGAACAGATTAGAAGGAGCCCTCTGGTGGTGGTGTGGAAGGCCGATTGGAGTTCCCCATCCTGGAGGATGGCTGACCAGCTGCACTAGTCATTCAGGCCCCAGGGCCTGAACAAAGGATGGGCAATGGCGTCCAAGGACAGGAATAGGCTGGAGTGGTATTTAGGATGGAGAATCAGCAGATCTTTGTGGAGTGGATGTGGAGTGTGTGAGAGAAGGTCGAAATACCTGCCATGATTTTGCCTTACGTGATTGAGTGCAGGAGGGTGGTAGGTCTCCTTGGGCAGCCTCTTTAGCATGCATGCCAACTCAAAAGAAAAGTGCCCATGGGACACTTTTTATTCATTCAAAATGAAATGAGCTTTTGTAAATGGTAAAAAGTACATTCCTTACAAGTTAGATTACCCAGTAGATTGGAATAAAGAATGTAGCAAAAACCAACACTGCTTTTTAATCTCAGAAGTTGTATCTGTGTAGTCACACTGAGGCGGCATTCTAATCTTTTTTTTTATTGAAATGAGAGCGTGGGCTGTCCTGAGGTCGGCCACACACCGTCTGGGTACTGCGGGGTACTCATCACTGCCGAAGGAATCCTGGGAGGAGCAGTGACAGTCCTATCGTGGCCTGTTAAGTTGGAGGCACTTAGCATGATTTGTTGTGCAAAGAGGATTTCCAGTAAATATTAAATCACAAATTTGAATTCCTTGTACATAAATTTTCCTATAGATTAGGATTCTCGGATATTATAAATCTGAATTTATGATACAAAATATCCGTGAAAGGTACAACCCACTTACAATTAACTGTAGTTTCAAACTTTATATACTAGAGCAGTTGGCTTTCACTTAATTTTTTTTTTTAACTTTATTTTAAGTATGTTTTTCCAGGACCCATCAGCTCCAAGTCAAGCAGTTGTTTCAATCTAGTTGTGGAGGGTGCAGCTCACAGTGGCCCGTGTGGGGATCGAACCGGCAACTCTGGTGTTATGAGCATCATGCTCTAACCAACTGAGCTAACCGGCCACCCCTCACTTAATTTTTTAATAGCAGCTTTGTTGAGATATAATACACATTCCATGTAATCCACTCATTTAAAGTGTACAATGCTTTGAATTAATTTTTATTTATATTTAAAAACATTGTTTTCTCTAAAATTCTTTTTGCGATTAAATGGTATTCCTTTTTAACAGGAAAAAATAATACAAGTATGTATAGTTAAAAATTTGGCTAAAGAGTCATTATATATAAGGAATTTTCTCAGATGTCTCTGGTTATTGGAGTCAAGCGAATATACTCTCCTGTGGGTTTAAATTAAAGTGCAAAATGTGGTCAAAATATTATCCCAGAAGTGACATGTGCAGTGAGAAGAAAAGACTGAAAGTGGACTGTCCCAAGAGCTCTCCTCGGGACCTTGCTGGGGAGAGGAGACCCAGTTTAATTTACAGCCTCTCAGTTCACTATCCAGGGGTTACGGAGAAAGAACCGTCTCCTGCCGGTAACGCTCCTGTCTAGGGGTGGATATGTTGTGATGAGTGTATTCGCAAGCAGGATAGCAGTGGTATTGTATTAACAGGGAAAAAGAAAATAGCCTTGGGGTTTAAACTGAAGTATGGGTTGAAAAAAAAGCTCAACCTAACCATTAGTGTGGATACACAGAAAAACTGGAAGATTTTGAGGTTGGTTTTTTTTTTTTTTTTTAAGAGTAGTGTTTTGTTGACTTTGAGAATTTTGAATGTCACCTCACATCGTATGGTAATGATCTTTGTGGCCGATGGACTAGATCTGAAAACCATGCTTTTTGCTCAGGTGACAATTGTAGAAAAAATATAACACTTTTCCTATTGAAATCAACAGAACTGTGTACAAAGATTGAACCTCTCTGGTTTGTCCTGTGATACTGGACATCAGGATGTGATCCTGGCATTTAGGCCGACCCACGTATTGGTAATTTGTCAAAAACAGATTTTTCTTTCCAAGTTTACATGTGAGTGTATAGTAGGAGAGGGGCTTAGATAAATTTGGTCCAACCCATCCTGCTATCACTGCTGGACGATTTCTTCTTGAATGTAGCTTTTGTCTTGTGACTTCGGGGGTTAAAGTGCCTCCCTATTTAATGCTTGTGTCTGGCTTTAAAGCCTGCTGTAACCGCACTATCCCAACTTTCCTGTAATCAGTTATTTCCTTATTGTTTCAGATGCACAAAGACTCATTCTTGTGTCTGAATATTTGCTTATATTGTTTAACTTCCTGTTGTGTTCACTTTCAGTGAAGTCCGCTTGGGTGTGTTGTCCGTGGCTTACAACAAAAATAGCCTTATATTGTTTTTCATGATCCACAAATTCCACTGTAGAGCTTAGTGTGCCTCTTGTGAGGATCTTTGAGGAGGAAATTTCACTGAGACCGCTCTGCTGCACAGTGTATTTTTGATAGAAATCACTGCATATAACTAATCACGCTTCCTTAGTTGCCTTGGCCGCTAGGAGACTTAGAATCACATACGTATGCCTCTCTTCTTTAAGAGTGAATAGATTCCTATAGCATGACTTTATTTGTATAACTTTTCCACTGACCTCATGTTATTGCTCTGGCCTTTGGAAGTGAGGGTGGTCTTCTGCCTATTACAGTCATCACTCATGGTTTTTTTTTATTTTTGAAGACGACACACATTTATTAATCTAACACTTTCCATGGGTCAGGAGTCTGGGCACCACGTATGTAGCTAAATCCTCTGCTCATATCTCATAGACTTGAAGTCAAGGTGTTGCTGATGCTGCAATTCTCACCTGATGTTTGGGGTCCTCTTCCCAGCTCATTGATTATTGGCAGAATTCATTCTGTTGCACCTGTAGGACTGAGATCTTTATTTCCTTGCTGGTTTTCTGGTTTATAGCTAGGGCTTGCTCTCAGCCTCTAAGACACAGCGCTGTCCCTGTCAGTTAACAGTTCACAGCATAGTGGTTTGCTTTCTTACTGGAGGCCAACAGGAACACTTCCTATGCCCTAAGTCCCCCTTAGGCTTCAAATGTCTTTGGCTTTCTCCTTCTGCCACCAGCCAGAGAAAATGTTCTGCTTTTAAGGGTTTCACCTGATTAGACTAAGCCCACCCAGGTAATTTACATATTTTAAGTTTAATTAAATTGGGATTTAATTATATATTTAAATTCCTTTCACAGTTGTTGCTAGATTAATGTTTGAATAGCTGGGGTGTGAGAGGGAGGACCTTTGGGAGGGTCATCTTTAGGATTCTGCCAATCACAATCTCCATAATGTAGAACTGTACAGCTGTGAAAAGGAACAGAAGGATCTCAATACACTGAGATCGCGATGGAGCAGCCTCCAAGAATTATTATCCTAAAAAAAGCCAGGTGTAGAATATTTACAGTATACAACCTTTTCTATATGAAACCGGGTGAAACAGGTAAGACATACACATTTTCTAATATTTTCAAAAAGAAATAATGGAAGGGTAAATAAATTTAACAAAATTGGCTATTTATAGGGGTAGGAAGAAAACAGGACATGAGGGCAAGAGTGAAAGCTGTATTTTCTGAAGGTACCTGTTTTGTGCTTTATACTTAATAACCATCTAAATATTTTATGTAATTAAAAGACAAAATTAAATAAAAAGAAGGCAATTTCTAAAAATTGAAAACAACCTGGTATCAATTTTGTGGCATAACTTCTCAGAAAGTAAATATTGAAAGTGCTTTTAAATAACAGTGCTTTGACAGTATTGCTATATACTCGTATATACTTTAGAGACAAAAACATAACCCATTAAGTAACAAATTGTATTCAGTGTGTTGTTGAGGGTTCTCCCTCCAATTTTTAAAATTGTGGTAAAATATATATAACAGTAAATTTATTATCTTAGACGTTTTTAAGTGTACAGTTCAGTAGTGTCAAGTACATCCATGTTGGTGTGCAATCATCACCACCATCCCTGCCCAGAACTATTTTTATCTTGCAAAACTGAAATATACCCTTTAAACAATAACTCTCCATTCCTCTCCCCCCTCTCTCCCACCTCTGGTAATCACCATTCTCCTCTCTCTCTATGATTTTGACTACTCTAAGCACCTCCATACATGGAATCATATAGTATTCATCTTTTTTGTGACTGGCTTATTTTGTTTAGCCTAGTGTCCTCAAGGTTCATCCATATTGTATCATATTGCAGAATTCCATTACTTTTTAAGGCTGAATAATATTTGTGTGTGTGTGTGTGCGCGCGCGCGCGTGACATTTTGCTGTTACCCATCATCCCTTGATGGTTACTAGGGTTGCTTCCATGATTTAGCTATTATGAATAAGGCTGCTATGAACATGCGTGTACAAATATCACTTCAAGACCTTGCTTTTAATTGTTTTGACTGTATACCCGGAAATGGTATTGCTGGATTATGTGGTAGCTCTATTTTTAATTGTTTGAGGCACTACCATACTGTTTTCCAAAGTGACTGCACCAGTTTACATTCCCACCAACAGTACACAAGAGTTCCAATTGCTCCACATCCTCACCAACACTTATTTTATTTTTAATAGTAGCTGTCCAAATGGGCACGAGATTTTACTCATGTATTTTTGCAAGTCATTTCAAATCTCTTTTGGATCTAGGTGGAATAAAAACAGTGTTTAAGAAAGAATGCTTAATTTGCTTAACTTTTTGTTCTTCCCCTCCTCCTATTCTGTATCAAGCCCTCAAATCCAGCTTTTCCACACATTCCTTCATTCTTCTCACTTTTCTCGGATTTCTTGTGTTAATATAATTTTGTACTCTATGATTTAGTGTTTCATGTGTATTTAGTCCTGTTGTCCCACGTTGTGTATTTTTTAGTAGTAAGGGCTATGGTTTATACTTTTCTGAATCATCTAATGCAATGTTACTGTATCAAGAAATGCTTCCTTCTTACAGTATAATTGTAGCAAATGCTCAATTTTTAGTTTAACTATCAGAGCACTCAGCACATCTTTAGAATTGCAGGAACCTGTTTTTGTTTGCAGCAGCTGATGCTTGTGTTATCTATCCTGCAAGAGTATTCAGTCATTCAATTGACGTTTCTTGAACTATTATATGGTGTTTTTGACAGAGCATCCGCCTCTGCGACACCCTGAGATGAATGGTAACGTCCAGCTAGGGTGAAGCCCATTTCTATGGCAACTTGGGGAAGGGATAGGTAGGGTATGTTTTGGTATGAGTCTCATACCTGGGGACCGCTTCTGCAACAGGTAGGGCATCTAGTTTCTAGCCAAAGACAAACCCTGGGTGAAAGGCAGACACTGAAACTCTGATTAGTGCTTAGTTGACATCTGAACAACGCTGGGGTTAGGGATTCCGACAGTCATCCCCCACTCCCACTTCCACCCCCACCGCTGCCAGTTGAAAATCGGCGTATAACTGCGTATATTCTGCGTATAACTACGGTGATCGACTTGTCTGGGTTTGATGGGGACCGTCCTGATTTTTAACACGGAAAGTCCAGCGTCTTAACAACCCCCTTACTCCCAGGCACACTGCAATGGTTGGTCACTCGAGCTGTAATTCTGACTCCCACGTCCCAGGGGCTATGAAGATGCCCCTCATTGCCATGAGCACCTTTACCATTGAGCTACGCGCTCACGCTTCCGCCCCTCCTGCGTCAAGACTACAAGTCCCAGAGTGCAGCGCGGCCCCTGCTTGGCCAGTCCGTGAACAACCTGGCTCTTTCACAGCAGCGTCCTATTAGGGAGCGACTCCTGGAAGCCCGTGCGCGCTGACGTCAACACGCTAACACTATACTTTAGTGCCTCCCCCTCCTCCAGAGTCCGGTGGCCGGAGGCGTAGGGCTCTATCTTTGTTCGTGGCAGTTTGGCTTTTTTTTTTTTTTTTTTTTGGAGCCGCGGTGGTATAAAAGCCTGAATCTGGAAAGGGACTGCCACTCCTAGCCCTCTTTCCTCCAAGTTTGCGACTCCCCGGTCCAAGATGGACAAAGTCTGTGCTGTGTTTGGAGGCTCCCGGGGCATTGGCAGGGCAGTGGCCCAGTTAATGGCCCAGAAAGGCTACCGACTGGCCATCATCGCCAGAAATCTGGAAGTGGCCAAAGCCGCCGCCGGTGACCTCGGCGGTAGGTACCGAACTGGAGTCCAGTTGTGTGGTTGCAGCCCAAGAGACTTAAGCCTCCTCATTTGTAAAATCAGCGGGTTTGACCTTCACGACTCTGCGATCTGGCAGTTCAGCCGCCTGCAGGCGAGAGCACGCTGTCTCGAGTGTAGACTGCAGCTCGGGCCGACTTCCTACCGCCGTGTTTCCCCCAGAGTGCCTCCTGCCACGCTGCCCACCTCCCAACACGTGGGGATTTTCTTTGCGACTTAACAGTCTTGTGAGGATGTATTAACTAGCACCCACCTCCCCCGAGGCTAGTGCTAGCAGTGAGGAGCTGCTTTGTTTTGGCGTCTGGAAGGAGAGAACCACACAACAGTTAACTTTTTATGTAGGGCAAAGGGCTCACCCTTGAGGCGAGATCCCGGGCCCCCAGGAGGCAGGGCTGGGCAGAGAGGAGTTCAGGCAGGAAAGGTGGGCGTGTCACGCTTAAAAGCCTCGCTTCAGTTTTGCTGAGGGCTGTTCCGGCCCGAGTGTGGATCCACAAAACTGTTTCACAGAGGAACTTTTGAGTCCCAGCCAGTTTTAAGATGTACCTGGTTGGCTTTAATACCACCATAAGCACTTAATAAGTTACTAAATTGGTGACTTTTACAAATGGGCAATTGAGATTCGTTCTGCCAAATTATTTTTATGGCATGTACACCACAAACTTTTTTTTTTTTTTTTTAGTAATAGATTAGTAACTTTTGCATTGTTTTGCGAATTTAAGTCTCTTGATACTAGGGAGAAATCGGATGTTTGAAAGCTATTAAGATACTGCTATTTGTATAATTACTGGGATGGACAGACGCATCTCACTATCATGGAGTCATTGGGGGAAAATAGAGGCCTAGGGATGCATCTGGTGGCTGTAACCTTTAAAATAACATTACTTATTGGTTCACCGTAATTGGTTACGTGGGCTGAGAGGATATTAGACTTTCTAAAAGAAAAACAACAACACAAAAGTTATAGACCAGGGAGAATTTCAGTGAATGCTTCTTGCTGCTCCTATCTTCTGCCATTGTGTTACTTTGACAAAGGGGTGAAAACAGTGGTGGTCCTTACGGGGTTACCCCAAAGCTATCAGTGTTTGCTAGACTACATTAAAACTGTTGGTTGAGCTTTTGAGAGTTGACCCAACAACTCTAGAGATGAAAGCCAAGTGTGAGACACAGGATGTTATTGGGCCTTTGATTTCCTTGAATTGTGTCCCATGAGTGATTGGTTTTCACTCAAAAAGTGTGACTTCCCAAAGACTTATTGTTTCCAAAGAACAAAGGCTTGAGGGAGTAATTTTAGTGTTAAGTATTAGTCAAGGTCAGCTAGAAAATAAGCAGTTTTTATAAAAAAGCTGCATTTTAGAGTGTTAAAATGGCATATTATTAAATAATGCTTTCTTTGAAGTGTAATTTTTTTGGTGCTTCAATTTTTGAAAAAAATGAACATTAAAAAAGATAAGTAACAGTTGTTTTAGGAAAAAGTTGGTTTTTTTTCATGGTTTATAGTCCTAGCATTTTTTTACAGCTTCCTGCTTTGTCTCATCTCTCCTAATAATCAGGCTTGAATAATAGTCACCATCATCATCATAATAATATATGTGTCATAGTAAAAAATAAAAAGGAGCTGTAGAGTTTATGCCCAGGGCAGGGCCAGGAAACCAATCTGACAAAAACCTAACAGAATTAGACATAAATTTTAAAACAGGAATATAAAACCCAGAAAACTTGAGTAGGTGAAATCAGTGACAAAGCTATAAGTATTATTAGATGAATTTTACAAAGCATTATGAACACAAAAAGGCCCTCTCCCCCACTTTTTGTTGATTAAAAACAAGTTTTACGTTCTGTCATATTTATTTCTCCTTGTTCCCCACCTGCCCCATCCCATTTTTATTAGAACTGCATGAGAGCAGGAACCCACGGCATAATCACCTTTTCTCTCTAGGTTCAAGATTAGCACAGGCCTCGCTCATGGTAGATGCTTAACAAATGTGTATTGAATAATTTTTAAAACCATGGTACAATTTAAGTAATTCTAATCTTTGTTGTGTAGGTGGTCATTTGGCATTTAGTTGTGATGTTGCCAAAGAGCATGATGTTCAAAATACATTTGAAGAGATGGAGAAAAAATTAGGTCCCGTTAATTTCTTGGTAAATGCAGCTGGAATTAACAGGTTGGTCACAAATTTAAGTACATTTCTAATATGTCATTTTTTTCTCTAATATGTCTTTGATTAGTGTGTTAATATGTTAATTAACTTATTTTATTTCTAATTGGAATAAAAATCCTATTTTAAAATGTTATCAATCCATACATTCTTGTATATTGCGATATACAATAACGGTATAGTTTGATAAATTTTAGCATTATAATCAACACCCATATTGAGTGGTAGAACTTTTCCAGCACTCTAGAAGGCTCTTTCAGTTTCTTCCCAATTAATAGTTTCTTATAGGTAACCACTATTCTGACTTCTGTCACCATATATGAATTTTGTCAGTTCATGAACTTAACAATAATGGAATAAGAGTGGGTATTTTTTTTTTTTTTTGATGATGAATTTGGGACAGAATATTTAGAATAATCATTAATTTTCTTGCTAAACAAGGCTGACCATGGCAGTTGCTCATTTAATTCAAGCTATTATGACTATAAGGGCACTGCTTTTCACAGTTAGGAATACTTGTCACTCTACCTGAGACGGGGTGGGAATGTGGCTTCCAAGTGGATCCTTTCTGGCTTATCAGTTATTATTTTAGTGCCTCAAACCAAGTTTAAAACGGGACTTTCCAGGTATTCTAGCTCAAGTATGAAGCACTTCTTATACTCGCCTTTCAGTAAAAATGTTGTGTATTCCTTCATGTTTTTTTTTTAGGGATAGCCTTTTAGTAAGAACAAAACCTGAGGATATGATATCTCAGCTTCATACTAACCTTTTGGGTTCCATGCTGACCTGTAAAGCGGCCATGAAAACTATGATTCAACAACAAAGAGGGTCTATTGTTAATATAGGTAAGTCTTCACTTTTGTGAATTTATAATTATCTGATAGTACCATAAAAATATTTAATTGACTAAATTGGAATTTATTTTTGTTTGAAACTTGGGTGAAATGTATCATTTTATTAAATGTGGAAAAAGGATTTGATTAACTGATTAAAGGGTAAAACGGGAATAAAATTCATATCGTTAGAGTAGTCAAATAGGTGTTAAATGAGTTGAAACCGCCAGGTATTGAAAAATGACAGCATAAGCCACTCGATAAATGATAAAAGATGCCCAGCTTTGTTGTCCAGAGGCCATTTGGAATGGCAGGTGCAACCACTGTTCAGATCTAGCAGATTGTTGCTAGACACAAATGTAGTCCCAGTTTTGCCAGCTATTTTGATTTTTTAAGAGAAATTGGACACCCTGATGTATGTGAAACCCAGGGTGTAACATGAACCAAAGCTTCTAAAGCTTCCGTTTTGGCCTCTCTTCCATGCCTGTACTTTTCTCTGTCCTTCTGCATTGCCTCTGTTAGCTCTTCTCTCTCAGTGTGTTTCACAGTTCTCTTCCTTTGTCATTAATTGCATATAATACATTATAATGTAGATAAACGTTTTAATATTGGACTTGATTATAATATAAAAGGGGTTTAGAATGTTTTCTCAAATAAAATTACTTTTTCAAAAATTTTGTGAGGTTCTTGATTAATTTTTATAACTACAGGTCACTGGTGCAGAAAATTACTTCCCCATTTCTGTTTTGCATGAATTTATTTACATACAGTTGATATTTGAATTATATTTTTTCGTATTCATATAGATGAGGCCACTCAAGAATCTTTGGTAGGTGTTATAAGTTATAATACATCACTAAAATTTCAGTTTTACAAAAAAATTTGTAATTGAAACTTTGCTTATTTATATTCACAGTAGTTAAAATTTAGTGAGATTTATCTTCAGATGAAGTATTTTTTTAGGTGCAAATGAAATCATCTTTATGTCTGTTGTAGAATCATGGAATTAATCAGCCATTTTTTGACTTTTTTTGGTTTTAATCTTTTCCTACTGGAAACCTTTGTAGGTTCTTACTGGAACCTATAGAATTTTCATCATATCTGACCTACTTAGAAATGAGAGAGGATTCCTTTCACTTAATGGATCAATTCTCAAGCCCCACCTGGCATTCGAGGTTTTACATCAGCTTTCAGATCCTGTTTTCAAATGACAATGTTTAGAACTCCTAATTTTAGCAGAGGACAGTGTAAAATGGTTTGTACCTTGTTTGTTTGTTTACTATAAATTATCTGAATAGTTAAATAACTCCATTAATTGGTTTGAATTTGCTTTCATTTTTTTCCCCCCTAGGAAGTATTATTGGTTTAAAAGGCAATGCTGGCCAATCTGTGTATAGTGCTGGTAAAGGCGGATTAGTTGGATTTTCACGTGCTCTCGCTAAAGAGGTAGCAAGGAAGAAAATTAGAGTGAATGTGGTTGCACCAGGTCAGTGAAAACTTTTTTCTCTTTAAACATAATTAATGTATATTTCTGGCTTCATACAATAATAGCCAAAGTTGTTCTTGTGTCTGTAAGTACATTGGCACCATCAGGCACTTCCCGGAGAGGATCGGAACACAAACATGGCATCTGCACCGTTACTAAACTAGTGAGTAGTGAATTGTGGGAGGGCATGACTGTGTCCTGTCAGCACTTACGAGGCCACACCTGGTGTGACAGGCTGTGCGCCACCCTCAAAGAGGAGGGCAAGAGTAAGGCCCAGGCTGTTTGGTTGGCAATAAACCACAGGGCATTTTTACAGAAGGATTACTCCCAAACCAAAATCAGAAGGAAACATCTCACTTAAAAATCAGTTATAAATTAAAAACGTAAGAATTTCAAAGAGGTGTGTATGTGTGCGTATGTGTGTGGGATATTGGTAACACATACCCAGTAGTTGAACAAGAACAAATTGTATACCTTTGGAGAGCTGTTTCCATTTTACCTGTTCTTCTCTTGGCTGTTCCATAGATGTACTGCTCATAATATTTGCTAATTAATGTAGATTTTATCAGTTTGTCAAAGTAGAACTTTCCAAATAATGTGTCTATTACCTAAATATAGTCCATATTAGGGAAGCCATACATCTTTGTATTTAAAATATCTGAATAGCTTTATAATACGATATGCTTTTAATAGTACAAACCATAGGAAATAAACACGTCTGCCTAGGTGATGTCCTTTGCACATCTCACAAAGCGATCATGTCTGATAACTGATACACTAATTACTCCAGAAAGTCAGTATTTGTATAGAAAAAGAATGGCCAGAGGTCACATAATGCGTCTTTTCAATCTAAACAAGGTGCCTTTCACTGGACTGCACTGTACCCAGAGAGCGACCCTGGGTTCATGTTAGAATTTCAACACAAAGAGAAATTGGAAGGAAAAAATCGACAGAAACTCAGGAGGAAGTAACATCTTTTTATAAGTCACTCTATGAAGTTAATAAGAATTTAATAGTGGTTTTAAGGGTAGTTCCTCTTTAATGAACAGGCGGAGGGGGGGGGGGGCTCTGAGGGATCCCTATGTAACTGTATCAGAGGAGGAAAGTGGTAACAAATGAGAACACCAGTATTCTGGAACCAGCAATCCTTTGTATATGCAGGAGTCACCAGGTAGAGGAATGAAGGCTTCTAACACCAGATGTACTTGGGAGTGGCCAGCATTGAAGATGGTTAGAGAGGTGACTGTTTAATGAATGATCAAAATAGTGGACATCTCAGTGGGAAGCTTACAATAAAGCTGCCCTCCTCTAGGGAACCCATCAAGGGCACGTGTGTTCTTGTTAAACATGTAGGAAAAACTGAACCAGCAGAGATGCAGTTCACCTATAAGACAAAGCCAGTGTGATTTGGGCTAAGTACATAGAAATCGGAGCCTTTTCTAGAAGGCAAAGGGACAGTTTTGTGCACCTGTTCCTTTTATTATGCTGACTTTGGATATTCTACATTACTTGAAAATATTGATAGATTGAATGGGACACAAACCCAATTAACTTGGTCTGTTAGTAACCGGTAATTGGAAAATATTAAAACATAATTTATGATCAGAATTATAGTTTAGGTTGCTGAAGACTAAAGAAATTCTTCAGTTCTTTTTTTGATTTAGAGAGAAGGGAACCATTAATTGGCTTGTTAATTGGTACACATGGCTTGACACCTGGATAGAATAGTTCTAAAATGATTGTGAAAAGAATTAAGTAATGAACTGGTGACTAGAAAAAAATTCCTTGTTATGAAATCCTTAAATTTTGCACTAATTATGGAATAATGTGAGGTGGAAAGGATTTTAGATCATTTATTCCAGTGATTTTTACAGTTTAGAAACTGGGACCTAGGAGACAGAGTGAACTGACGAAGGTTAAACAGCTAATTATGGCAGGACTGTTACTAAAAGCTTTATCTTTTGATTTCCAGCTGAGGTAAGCTTAAAAATAATGGCCCCTTAGATTTCTTTTATATCATTACAAGCTTTTAGGTCTTTTTGCCCTTTTGCTAATAAGGTCTGTCTAAACTATCTGGAATCTTTCAGTTTTATAACTTTTACCTTTATTTGGCTTTTGCCAAGTTCCCACTTGATAAAATTGCCTGGAGTAGTTAAGAGGATAATAAAAAGGTGCTAAAACTTAAATCTACCATTATCACTCATTACTTGGCGTGATAGAACTTTTGGTTAGGTATTTACTTCACTTCTGAACAAAATGAGTGTTTTAATATACCTCTGCCAATTAGGCCTGGAATCTTTGTCCTAGCTTACTATAGGTATTTAAGAACTGATTACCTATATAAGAAAAGACTTTTTATTTTGGTTCATTGGTTGTTTGTAAGAAAGTGTGGGCTGAAGTAGACCTTTGTCTGCCACCTTGTCATTTCAAGTCTCTAATGGCTCCAGGTTGGACCCTAGAGTTGGCATTTTATTTGGCACTGACGTTGACCCAGCAGGGATCCGGGAATTGTCAAACTGTTCTGATAGCCATTTTGCTCTGTAATGTGCCTTCATCCCCATCCATTGTTCAGTCACTGAGAGTAGCTACATTCTCGCATAAGAAGCCATGGGCATTTAATAAATGACTGTGGTTTAGATATAGCACATCCATTTTAAAAGAAAGGTAATCCAAAAGCTTCACGATCACCTTGGCAATGCTTTCTGTAGGTGTATGCTTCATGCAACCTGATTGATTTTAGTGTTAGACTAGTTTATATGGAAAATAGATTATTTGTGGTTCGGGACTACATGTATTTGCTTCCTTCTCTTTTAGGGATTCCAATGGTGAGTAATGAAGAGTTAATTCTAGTTCATTTTGATATAAAAGCTGGATGGTGTAAGGGTAAAGCAGGTGTTCTTAACTCATAATAAATCATTCAGCAGACTTGCTGGAGTGCATCCTATATGCAAGGGCTGTGCTAGGTTCCAAAATTGCAAAAATGAGTAAGATACTTCTGCTACAAGTCACTACGTACAGTGGGAAAGACAGAGGTATAAACAGATAAGTACAATGCCATGTGCTGAATGTAGAGATGTTTATATGATCTATGGAAGCACTGAAGAATGAATTCTTAATTTTATCAGAGTGAATTAGTTGTCAAGGCAACAGGCTAAATAGTGGGAATCCAGTTTGTGTACAAAGGGAAGTTTTATGAGTGTTTTGGAAGTGTGTTTGTATGTATAACCTTTCCTAAGGTCTTTCCAGTGCAATTTATACTACAGAAATAAACCTGGTGCTAAAAACGTGGCCATTCAGTAGGGAGACCTTTATTATATTTTAGTGACTATTGTATTTAGCAGGTTTCGATATGTTTCATTGGTCAGAAGCAAAGTACAAGTTGATATAGTAGAATTAAATGGATTCTATGAATTACTTATTATCTTTATTTTAGATAGTAATTATAATCAGATTCCTCACCAGATCTTTTAATAAGCCTGACAAACGTCAGAATTAACAAATATGTTTCTCTTTATGTCAATTTTCCTGGTCACCTTCAAATGGAGTTTCCAGTTAATGAAAACAGTTTAAAAGCAACTCATAACAGGGAAAGCAAGGAACAAGGAAAATAACAAATTAGACTGTCATTTGCTGTCTAGTATTGATTTTTTTTTAAAGATCGGTTAGTTGCTAAGCTTTGGTATTACTTTAAATATAAAATACATTACTCATCATGGATAAATCTTACTGATTGGAAAATTTTGAATATAAGAAACAAAATATTTGATAAATTGAAACTATAATGGGTACACTGCTTTGAAAAATATATTTCAATAGAGAATACAAACATGGTATAAAATTCAAAAGTACGAAAAGGCATAGAGGGGACAGTGAGTCTTCTCTGCTCATTCACTTCCTTCCCTCTTTATGGGTGTACCGTGATTTGTTTAACCTGTTGTCTCTTGATGGACATTTAGGTTGTTTCTGATCTTCTGCTGTTACAACTAATAATGCAGTGACAATACTTGTATGTCATTTATTTTGACATGTGCGAGTATATGAGCTTAAGTCTGGGAATGAAACTGCCAAGGCTCACAAAGGTGTACACATTTTAAATTTTGACAAATAATATAGTATTGCATTTATTCCTATGGGGTACTTTAAGTGTTTTGCTCCTCCCCCCTTTTTTGAAGAGCTTTTATGTTTACTACTTGGAGAAAATCATGTTGACAAATCATGTTGCACAACCTTGGCAGCTACTCAAAACAGATATTACTCTAGGTGTTCTTATAGGTTGTTTGGTATGGAGTTGATTTTGGCACACTGCTTCCCTATACATTTTTACAAACATAATGTTAAGACACACAGATTTGTTCTGGTTAAAATCTTGGTCTAGTTTTTGTCAATAGCCATCTTTCTTCTGCCTTAAAAAAAAGTTTTGGGGATTATTTTAATTCTTTCTAGGTCCTAAAGATGTATACCAGAGGATGGAAATCTGAGCTGGTAGATATATCAAGTCGTACATATCCCACAATTGTTAATACTGGTGATAGGCTAATATCCTTGTGTCTTATTTAAACTTAAAGTCTCTGCTGTATACACAAGTGTTCAAAACTAAATTAGTGACCAAATAGTATGAGCAGGAATTACCCTGTTCCTAAAGAGTTCATATTTTAAAAATAGTAATACTGTTTGTATCGTCACATATACTGAACTAAAGTAGAAATATCCTTTATCTAAGTCAAGTGCCTGTCGTTTTATTTATCTATTTATTGGTTTAAGGAATGAGAGCTTTGTAGTCAGCTGGAAACCTCTACTTGTGCAACAAGTGATCAGTAACAATGTCATTTGTTGGATAGTGGCACCTACTGGAAGTTTGTAGTTTTTATATCCCAGCTTGGAAGGCATGATAAGTAATTGTGTAGTAAAATGAGGAGTACAGTCAGTTTTTAGAACGTTACAAGTAAAGCGAGAGAATGATACAGAAGAGAGTCCTGTGGAACTAAAGAGAGAATACAATACAAACAATACAAGCACAAAAATGGGTGTGTGGAATGTTTAAGAGCTACTGGTACCTCTGCTCAGGTCTTACGATATATGATATAGAATCCGGACTGTTTATATACAGTGCCCTGGGTTGTGAATATGTTTATGGATGAAGATTATGTGGCTCATGAACTAGAGCATAAAATGACATTGAAATTTGGTAGAGCTGAAGTAATTATCATTAGAGACTCGCTTCACAGTTTTTGATTTCTGATAAATTGGAGGAAAATATATATGAGTTTTAAAAAGCTGCAGGTACATTTTTAGGGCAGTAACACTATTCTGTATAAAACGGTAATGGCGGATGCATACCATTATGTATTTGCCAAAACTGTACAATCCAAAGACTGAGTTCTAATGTAAACTATGGAGCCGACTTGATAATAATGTACCAGTATTGGTTCATCAGATGTACCATACTTAGGCAAGATGTTGGGGAAAACGGGGACCTCGCGGCAGTGTGATAAGGGGGTATATGGGAATTCTTTCTACTTTCTGCCCAAGTTTAGTATAAAATGAAAGCAACTCTAAAAAACGTAGGTCTGTTTTTTAAAAAGTTGCAGTTAATGATGAGAGAGAGAAAGGTCTTGGGTCTTTGGACACATGCTTGTTCTCCGTATCAAACATCGTATCAAAGAGCAAAAACCGGTATTTGAATTTGTCCGTTTCCTTTCAACGTGGCCTCTGACGCCTACTTAATTTTATGCTTTTAGTGTAGAGTTCAGTGACGGCTCGCTGCTTGTCCCGTGAGGTTTGTCATTCCAACTACAGGTCTGGGGTGAGGTTGTGGCAGACTTGCCCTAGTGAGATAAGGCCATCTTCCCAGCTTGCGCAGTGGAGGGGGGATGTCCATGTGAGGCCGGTGCCTGAACATCGTAATCCTCGTTCTGGACTTCCTGTCATCATTGCTGGACTCAGAGGGCACCTCTCTCCCTCTGCAAATCCCAGACCATAGCCGAGCAGAATCCAGGCTGTACTGCTGAACAACACCTTGTTCAAAGCTGTGAGATGTTAGCCTTTATCTGGTGCATGTATCTGGCTTTCTTGGTGGTTTTTGGAGGACCACCGTCTGTCCTAACAGCCACATCATGTCTATGTGGTAGAGGCCTTTCCATCTCACTGAGATCGTCCTTGAACTTGTCTCACAGCCTTATCTCCCTCCCTGTGTAAGGTTTGCCTTCCAGTACCTCATACCCTGTTCCAGAGCTGCCTTTTTGTCAAGGTGAACACACCTTCCAGTGGCCTCTCATAGGTCACGTGGCCTTACTTGCCCTTTGTCTCCAAAAGGACCAACACATTAGAACTAACATCTCCTCAGAAGCAGAGCAAATCAGTTTCTTTCAACACAACATGGATAAAAACCCAGATTAGCATCTCCAATTGGAACATTCTAACCTCCACACAGCTACCATGTAAGAACTGAGGGTCCTTTTAGGGGAGCTCACTTTCCTGAACTTCAAGTACAGAAGTCATGAAGATGGCTTAACGAGGCACATTTTTTATCTTTGAATCATAATTTTGTACAGCTGAAAGAAATCTCAGAGACCTGTTATTATTTTTAATCTACTTCACTCATTTTATGATACAGAAACATACAGTTTTAGATAGTACATGACTTTCCCCCGGTCATAACTTCGATAAGTATTAGCAGACTAGGGGACAGAATTTAGTTTAATGTGTCCTGATCTAGCAGTCTTTTTTATCACCAGAGCCAGTTAGAAGTGGAACTTAGAATTTGCTAATCGTAGTTACAAAGTCTCTTTGCAAAAATATTTTTACCGTAGTTTATTGAGTTTTTTCCCCCTTAAGATTAAAACAGACAACTGATTTTTTTTTTTTTCCCCTGAGAGTTTGAGAGTTAGTGGGGAAACATGTTATGCCAGTTTTGGTAGAATTCAAAGTGACCTTAGAATAAAGGATAATTGTATCATGAACTGTTTGAGAAGAAACAAGCTTTTAGTGTTACATTCATAATTTTAATTCATTCAACTTTTTTAACATCTGAAGTGAATTTTCTTCCTAATACATGCTTTGAGGCATCTTAGAAAATAAGTGTGTCCAAAGACATAAAACTGCTTAAAATGATTGGGTTGCCTATTGATTCTAACTCATCACTGTACATTAAGTTTCATTTACAGGTCACTTGAAATTCTGCAGAGGCTGGTTATCCAGTTTTATCATTATATGATCAGCTACTGCTTTTATCCTTGCATTCCTTCTGGCCATCTCATTGTTCTTAAAGATAAGAGGAAATGAAGGAAATGTTGCTGACTCTTAAAATAAATGTAAAATTTTATAGTAGAGTAGACTGTATTTCATAATGTAATCTCACAATGAAACACACAAAGAATACAAAATTGTTTTGTTATTCCAGGCCCTCATTGCAGACAATCTGAAGTTAGTACTTTGCATCTTCTTTCAATAACTTTTAGTCTAAATACAAAAAATAATATATATCTGTTGAGAAGTTAGGAAAGTACAAATACAAAGAAGAGAATAATAATCAACTTTAATTTTAGTATCCAGTGATAATTACTGTTAATACTTGGTATGTATTTTTCAGTCAGTAGTATGTATTTCTTTTCTTTTAAAAAATTTCTTAAGTATTGAGGTATTATTGACATATAACATTATATTAGTTTCAGGTGTACAACATAATGATTCCATATTTGTAAATATTACGAAATGATCACTACAATAAGTCTAGTTAACATTCGTCCCCATACACAATTTTTTTCTTGTGATAAGAACTTTTAATATCTACTCTGTAGCTACTTTCAAATACACTGTGAAGTATTAACTGTAGTCACCATGCTGTACATTACATCCCATGACTATTTTATAACTGGAGGTTTGTACCTTTTGATAGTAGGATAACTACTTTTGTAACCTACTTTTTAACACGTTGTGTAAGGCGGGGTTTAAATCACTCGCGAAGATTCTCATGATCCGTACGCAACGTGTTAAATATACAAACAGTATTTTCTCTTATTTTAAATACCTTTCCATGGCATCATTTTGAGGCCTGAATGTTGTTCTGTTGTATGGATGTATCATAATTTATTTAACCAGTTCCTTTATTGACATTCAAGTTGTTTCCCATTTTTCTCTAATGAAGGTGCCATTATCATAGTCTTCATGATAAAAAATCTATGATTATTTCTCACAAGACTGTTAAGAAAATATTTAGATATTTCTAAGTGAAAACCTGAGGCAAAGACAAATAATTGTATAGTAGTGCATAATAAATTTGTGGATTAATGCTAATTCTTAATCCGGTGCTTAGTTCACATTTAACCTTATATTGTAAATGAAAGTATATTTAGCTTGGTTTATAGTTTGAGTTATAAATGATTTAATTTTAAAAAGCCCATTTAGAAATTATTTTTGAGAGAATTTTGCACATTAAACTTTCACATGTCATGTCTAACTTTTAATCCATCTATTTTTCATGACTGCAAAAACTTAAAAATTTTTCTAATTATTGTTCATTCCATGAGGAATAATTATTTGCTTTCTTTTTTAAAGCTTAAATGATTGACTCATGTATAGAATATTGATTATTATATAAGTATTTTATTGGTAATATGTGTTTGTATGTCTCCAGCTAATCACAAGATTATAAATCATTGAGGATTAATTGCTTAGTATATTATGTAGTACTTTATATTATAGAACTTTATACTTTACAACATGTTCTCTGCAAGCTTTATTGCATATACCAAGGTCATGTTACATTTTTCATTTTCTGTGTACGTTTGTATCAGATTTGGATATGACTATAAGATTTTTTTCTTATCTGAATATTGGAAATACTCATCTTTCTAATCATCAGCTGTCTTAGTTATAGCAAATAGGATTTTTGTCAGAACTTCCAAATCAGTTCATGTGACCATCTTTGTGATGTCTTCCCTCTACCCTACCTCCTACCCCTCTACCTGACTCAAGTGAAAATGGATCAATTCTGCTGTACTTTGTGTGCACTTCTATAAGGATATTCACTGTGCTTCTTTGTGTTATAATTTGTGGTGCAAGTGACTATGTCCACCATAAAGTATCAGCTCCCCAAGGAATAGAATTTTGATTCATGTTTGTGTCTGCCTAACTTACATTGTGCAACAAGTTGGGCCAAATATTTGGGGATCAGATATTTTATTGTTCAGTAAGTGTTCATTGAGTTAAATTGAATAAAAGTATAGACTTGGTTACTTGATTGCTAGCAAAACTGAGTATTTCCTAAAGAGGGTTTATTAATAACCTCAAAGTTTCAGGAGCAAATTTATTTTTATTTGAAATTCAGCCAATGTCTTAGTGTCTACCCTTTTCTACTAAGTAAACAAACATTTCTCTTTTAGGATTTGTTCATACAGATATGACGAAAGACTTGAAAGAAGAACATTTAAAGAAAAATATCCCTCTTGGGAGGTTTGGAGAACCTATTGATGTGGCACATGCGGTTGTGTTTCTTTTAGAATCACCGTATATCACGGGACATGTTCTAGTAGTCGATGGGGGATTACAACTCACAATATAATTGACAGATTATTTAGTTAGAATCAAGGGCGCACTTTGGCTGTTGATTAAACAATCATGCCTACATCGGTGACATTTGCTAATCAAACCTATTCATGCTATAAATGTGGATCTTTATATATCTGAAATGAACAATGTGACCAATTTGTGGTATGTACCTTCTAGACTGTAGCAATTTTATTTAGTATATAGACATTTTTCAAGTGATATCAGCAGGTATTATCTTAATTTATATATTTTGTCTCAAAAGTGGAAAAAATTATAGAGTTTAATTTTTATGAGTTGTTTCATTGTATCAGGCTGAATTCTCTAGAAGTTACCCTTGTGGGCCATTGCCCAAATAAGAATATTTATAGGGTATTGGTTAGTTGTCAGTAAGTACTTCAAGAATCCTGCTAATGTTAAACATTGTGTTACTTTTTCATATTCCTTGGATGATCAGCTTTTATACAGGTTGAAAAAAGCAGTAGCAGTTTGATACAGACGTGAATTTAGAGTCTGGTTTCTTTGAGAGGCATTAGTGATGATTGAGCAGCGGGGAAAATAGTCTACAAACATAAGTCTGGTACAGTTGATCCATTCTATGGAAATTCTCAGATGGGGCGGACCAAACCTTAAGGTTTTCCTATCTGTTAAGTTGATGTCATCAGTTTAGAAAGGGCAAGTGTTTCCCCCCTCCCCACACAAAACATTCAGTATAGCAAGCTACTTAAAAATACTATAAGAAATAATGACATTTTAAAAATTAAGAGTATTTTTGCATTGATGAATATAACAATTCTTACCCTAAAATTTTAGAAAGACAGTAAATACTTAATTACTTTTGAACAATCTAACTTAAATATGCAGTAACAGTAGATTAAATGTCTTTACGAGGAACAAAAGCTTTAGTCTTAAAATATTTGCCTGAGAATAAAGATACAAACTGAATGTAAAATATCAGTAAACATCTCTTTTGCACTGAACTCTTTTGTGAGAAATAGTGTGATGTTTTAAATATCACACTGGATTCATGTTGGTTTTTATTTTAAAATGTTTTAAATATTCACTGCATTTAAAAAAGTAATCTTTTTACAGTTTCATTGGAGCTGAACATTGTTTTATATAAACAGATTTAATTTTGGAAATCAGTGCAAAAATATGAATAGGATATACTAAATAAAAGCAAAATAATAAAAAAAGAAAAAGTAATAAAGTCAAATCTATGTTTTAAATTGAGATAGATGATTCCTTAAAAATTACTTTAGAATTTATCTTTGAAAGTCTTCTTTGCTTACAGAAGTCTATTTAGAATGTGAGAAAATCAGTTAAGAGTGAATAAAATTAGTATTAATCAAATTGTTTACTAAATGCAAGCATGGTAGTTTACAGAATTTATCAGGCATTAACAATTCCAGGCACACACATAGGAGATGTAGCAGCTTTCAAGATGGGGTCGAATGTGGTAGCTGATGCTTCTCAGCTAGGAGAGTTTATGCAGACAGAACAGGCCATTTTTCTAATCCCGCAGGCCTTTGGCTGCATGCACTTCTTCATCATGACATCCTCGCAGGCTCGAGTTCCCTTCTCTGCTCTGAAATCATCAGTGAGGCTGATTTGACTGGTGATTAGGAAGAAAGCAATGTATTTCATGGAACTTAAGATGTAGGTTACAGACAGGTGTAACCTTTAAGTATATATATTTACACATTAAGAAATAGAACCTTTTTAACTATTCCATTTTCTCCCCCGGCCCATATCAAACTGCTGGTAGAATATGGGGAGAGATCTTGAAATTGGTAAAATCTTCACTGTTCCACTCCTGGTGAATATTCCACCTGGTAGAATTTGTAGCAGTACTTGCATCCTATTGCTGAAATAACTTGCCTTCTGTTGCTTATGTTCAGAGGTTCAAGAACTTTAATGAATGCTTAACAAGAAGACTCATCTGTAGCTGTTACAGGACTCTTACCGAGCCCATAATCCAGCCTGTGTTTAGCACTTAAAAAAAAAGTTTGTTGTTAAAGACAGTGTATTAAAATTTTTGCATGAAGTATTTTAAAACGTGTCCTTCTTTTCATACTTTCATTCATATTCAGTTTATGGTAGGATTTTAAACTTTCTAGAGATAAAATTATGTTATAAATTACTTTGGGGGGCAATTATTTGTGCAGAGATTATGTAATTTATATGCTTTTGTTATGTACAATAAAGGGAGAGGACTGTTCTGGATATTCAAGAGTTTTGCTGTACGTTGCTGAAACATTTTCCAAGCTTTCAAAATGGAAATATGTGCACGTTGAGAAATCATACTACTACCTTAACTTGAAAAATAATAAAAGTATTTAATAATTTTTAAGTTTCTTTTATATTAATATCATCTTTTAACTACATTATAAGCTCTTCAGACTAAATACCTCTGCATTTATTAAGGTGATTTTTAAGCAAGTTTTTATAGTTTTCAGCATGCACATCTTTCACATATTTATTAATTCTATCCCTAATTATTTTGTGTTTTTTATAGAGATATAGTGACATATGTAACATATTGGTTTCAGGTGTTCAACATAATACTGGATATGTATATATGGGGAAAATGATCACAGTAAATCTATTTAACATCCATCACCACATGTAGTTACAAAACATGTTTTTTCTTGTGACAAGAATAGTTAAGAGCAACTCTTTTAGCAATTTTCAGATATAGAATATATTGTTGTTAACTCTAGTTACTGGGCTGTACATTGCATCCCCAGGAATTATTTATTTTCTAACTGGGAAGTTTGTACCATTGGACCCCTTTACCCATTTCTCCTACCACCCACTCCCTGCCTCTGGCAAATTCTAATCTGTTCTCTGTATCTGTAAGCCCAGGTTTTTTGGTTTTTTGTTCTTTACAGATTTCACATATGAGTGAGAGCTTACAGTATTTGTCATTCTATGTCTTACTTATTTCACTTGGGATAATGCCCTCAAGGTCCATCCATGTTGTGGCAAATGGCAACATTTCCTTATTTTTTATGGCTTAATAATAATCCTGTCTGTGTTTGTGTGTATACACACCATATTTTCTTTATCCATTCATTTGTCAATAGACACTTAAGTTGTTTCCATGTCTTGTCTATTGTAAATAATGCTTCAGTGATTGTGGAGGTGTATATATCTTGTTGAGTTACTGTTTTCGTTTTCTTTTAAATTCCCAGAAGTGGAATTTCTGAGTTATGTGGTAGTTCTATTTTTAATTTTTTGAGGACCATCGATACTGTTTTCCATAGTGGTTGCACCAATTTACATTCCCCCAACAATACACAAAGGAGAAAAAATACACACACACACACACACACTATATATATATATATATATATATATATATATATATATATATATATATATGGGCCCTGTGAGCAAGGCAAGAGTATAAATCACTTTTATTTTTGAAATTATTTTGTTTTTAGTACAGCAAGTAGAAATCTGGAGGGAAACAAAATTAGAATATACCAAAAAAATCTCCTAAAATTACATCTTTTGGGGAACTTAATATTAAATCTGGGATCACTGCATCTATGACACTTTAATTAATAAACTCAGCACATACACCCCTGGTGACGCTGTTGTCCAAGGGACCAAGGAGGCATTTGTCGGCCTCAAAAATATACTAGGGCTAGTGATTCAATTCTCCTTAAAGACGAATTTTTTTCTTCTTGACATTCTTATCAACACTCGTTATTTCTTGTCTTTTTGATAATAGTCATTCAGGTAGGTGTGAGATGATACCTCATTGTAGTTTTTAATTTGCATTTCCCTGATGGTTAGTAATGTTGAGCACCTTTTTCATGTACCTATTGGCCATATGTATATTTTCTTTGGAAAAATGTCTATTCAGATCCTGTGCTCATTTTAATTTGTATACACACACACACACACACATACACATACACACATACACCCACCCACCCACCCACCCCAGGTGTGCCAAAATAAAGAATACAAGTGAACACTTTGGTTAACATTGCTCAAGCAGTAGTTCGCTGTAATCAAAAATGTCTGGATGCTGATGGTAACCACTTTGAGCACCTCTTGTAATTGCAGAAGTCAAATGTGACTTGTATTCATCTTTTGTTATTGGTATATATTGAGTATTACAATATATACACAGGGTGCCAAAAAAATGTATACACATTTTAAGAAAGGAAAAGTGTCTCTGTGTATGTATAATTTATGTAAAACTATATATACGGTTATATGTACAGTATATATGCTGTATATAGTTATACACACACACACACACTGCCAAAAAACATGTATACATATTTTCAAAAAGAAAAAACTGTATTAAAATTGTAATACATACCAATAACAAAAGATGAATATAAGTCATGTGTATACATTTTTTGGCACCCCCAATATGTGTGTGTGTGTGTGTGTGTGTGTGTGTGTGTGTGTGTGTGTATATATATGTATATGTATATATTTGCTATTGAGTTATATGAGTTCTTAATTTTGGATATTGACCCCTTATCAGATACATGATTTACAGATGTTTTCTTCCATTTGGTAGATTGGCTTTTCATTTTGTTGATTGTTTCCTTTGCTGTGCAGAAACTTTTTACTTTGATGTAGTCCCACTTGTTTATTTTTGCTTTTGCTGCTTTTCCTTTGGTGTCAAATTCAAAAAAATCATCACCAAGACTGACTAAAGGAGCTTACTGTGTCTTTTCTTCTAGGAATTTTATGGTGTTAGGTCTTACATTCAAGTCTTTTACCCATTTTGAGTTAATTTTTGTGTATTGTGTAAGATAGTAGTCTAGTTTCATTCTGTTGGCTGTGACTGTCCAGTTTTCCCAGCACCATTTATTGAAGAGACTGTCCTTTGCCTGGTGTATGTTTTTGGCTCCTTTGCTCTAAAATTAATTGACTATATATACATGGGTTTATTTCTGGGCTCTTTATTCTGTTTCATTGATGTATATGTCTGTTTTTCTAACAATACCATACTGTTTTGATTACTGTAGCTCTGTTCTATAGTTTGAAATCAGGGAGTGTGATGCCTCCAGCTTTGGTATTCTTTCTCAAGTACAGTTTGGCTTTTTGGGGTCTTTTTTGGTTCCATACAAGTTGTAGGAGTTTTTGTTTTATTTCTGTGAAAAAAAACTGTTGGGTTTTTGATAGGGATTGCATTGAATCTGTAGATTGCTTTAGGTGATACAGACATTTTAAAAATGTTAATTCTTCCAATTTACGAGTATGAAGTATATTTCCATTTCTTTGTGTCTTCCTCAGTTTCTTTCAGTGATCTTATAGTTTTCATTGTACAGGTGTTTCACCTCCTTTCTAAAGTTTATTCATTCCTAGGTAGTTTATTCTTTTTTAATTGTAAACGGGATTGCTTCATTTTTTTGTTGTCAGTATATAGAAACAACAATTATGTGTATATTGATTTTTCTATCCTGCAACTTGACTGGATTTGTTTTTATTTCTAAAAGTGTTTTGGTCAGTCTCATAAATGTGTTTTGGTGGGGGCCATTAGGGTTTTCTATATATAAAATTTTATTATTGGCAAATAGTGACAGTTTTACTTCTTTCTTTTCAATATGGATTTTTAAATTTCTTTTTCTTGCCTAATTGTTCTGGCTAGGCCTTCCTGTACTATGTTGAATAAAAATGGTGAGATTGTGCGTCTTTGTCTTGTTCCTGATCTTAGAGGAAAAGCTTTTAATTTTTACCTGTTAAGTATGATGTTAACTTTGGTTTTCTCATGCCTGGCCTTTATTATGTTTAGGTACTTTTATACCCATTTTATCAATAGTTTTTATCATTCATTCATATTGTATCTTGTCAAATGCCTTTTCTACATCTGTTGAGATAATCATGGTAATCATGATTATCCTTCATTTTGCAGGTGTTACATTGATTTGCAGATGTTGGACTATCCTTGCATCCCTGGAATTAATCCCACTTGATCATGGTGTGGAATCCTTTTAATGTATTATTATATTTAAATCACTAATATTTTGTTGAGGATTTTTCATGTATGTTCTTCCGAGATATTGGCTTGCAATTTTTCTTTTGTATGTGTTGTCCTTGCCTGGTTTTGGTATCTGGGAAATTTGTCTTTGTAGTATTAGTTAGGAAGCATACCTTTCTCTGTACTTTTTTCGAGGAGTTTGTGAAGGATAGGTATTTAATCTTTGGATATTTGGTAGAATTCACCCTTGAAGCTATCTGGTGCTGGACTTTTGTTTTCTGCATGGTTACTGTTTCAGTTTCCTTACTAGTGATCTGTTTATTCAGATTTTCTGTTTCATGTTTCAGTCTAGGAGAGGTGTATGATTCTAAGAATTTATCTGTTTATTTGTTTCTTCTAGGTTGTCCAATTTGATGGTATAAAGCCTTTCATAGTATTCTTTTATGATCCTTTGTATTTCTGTTATATCAGTTATTGTAACTTCTTTTTTATTTCTGATTTTATTTGAGTTTCTCTCTCTCTCTCTCGTCACTCTAGCTATTTCATTTATTTCCTCTGATCTTTGTTACTTCCTCTTTCAACTAACTTTGTGCTTCCTTTGTCCTTTTTCTAGTTCCTTGAAGTGTAAAGTTAAGTTGTTTGAGTTTTTTTTGTTTTTTTTGATATAGGCATTTATCACTATTAACTTCTCTCTTAGAACTGCTTTTGCTGCATCCTGCAAGTTTTGGTGTATTGTATTTCCATTTTCATTTCTCTCTAGGTATTTTTTTATTTCTCTTTTGATTTCTTCTCTGACACATTCAATGTTCAGTACAATGTTGTTTAATATCCATATATTGTGAATTTTCCAGTTTTCTTGTAATTGGTTTCTACTTTCATATTATTGTCAGAAAAGATGCTTGATAAGATTTCAATCTTCTGAAATTTATGAAGACTTGTTTTGCTGTTTAACATATGATCTATGAAGGAAAATGTTCTATGTGTGCTTGAGAAAAACGTATACTTTGTTGCAGTTGGATGGAATGTTCTTTATATTTTTGTTAAATCCATCTGGTTTAACATGGAGTTTAAAGACAGTGTTTCCTTATTGATTTTCTGTGTGGATGATCTATCCATTGATGTAAGTAGGGTATCAAAGTTCACTGCTGTTATTTATACTATCAGTTCTTCTCTCTATGCCAGTTAATATTTGCCTTATATATGTAGGTGCTCCTATGTTGGGTGTGTAAGTATTTACAAATGTTACATCCTCTGGTTGGATTGATTCCTTTATCATTATATAGTGACCTTCTTTGTTTCTTTTTAGATTTTTTTGTCTTAAAGTCTATTTTGTCTGATATAAGTAGAGCTACACCAGCTAATTTTTGGTTTCTATTTGCATGGAATATTTTTCCATCCCTTCACTCTAAGTCTTTGTGTGTCCTTACATCTGAAGTGAGTAGGAAGCATATAGGTGAGTCTTGGTTTTTTGTTTTTTCTTTTGCTTTTTAAAAAAAATCCATTGAGCTAGTTTATGTCTTTTGGAGAATTTTGCCCACTGATATTTAAAGTAATTATTCATTGGTATGTACTTATTGCCATTTTGTTCATTGATCTGGCTGTTTTGTAATTTCTTTCTTCCTTTCTTCTTCTTGTGCTCTCTTCCATTATGATTTGATGATGTTCTGTAGTGCTGTCCTTAGGTTGCTTTATCTTTATCTTTTGTGTATCTGCTGTAGGTTTTTACTTCGTGGTTCCATGAAGCTACATAAAAAAATTTGTATTATAATAGTTTATTTTAACTTGATAACAACTTAAGTTTGATGTATTTTAAAGCTCTACATTCTTAATTGTCCACGACATATTTTATAATAAGTTTTTCATGTCACAGTTTACATCATTTTATCTTGTATATCCCTGAAAAAAATACTGTAGTTATTTTTACTTTTTCTATCTTTTAATCTTCATACTAGCTTTGTAAGTAATTGATTAATATAGTCTGTTTGATTATTCTGAGTTACATATTTTTACCAGTAAGATTTATTCTTTTGTATGTTTTCCTGTTATAATTAGCATCTTTTCCTTTCAATCAAAGAAGTTTCTTTACAATGTCTGGTAAGGTCTATTTAGTGGTGGTGAAGTCCTTTAGCTTTCGCTTGTCTGGAAAACAATCCTTTAATTTTTAAGGACAGCTTTGCCCAGGAGAGTATTCTTTGTTTGTTTGTTTTCTTTCAGCCCTTTGAATATATCATGTCACTCCCTTCTGGTCTCAAAATTTCTGTGGAAAAATCGGCTGATTGTCTTATGGGGGATTCTCTTACATGGAAAAATGTTATTTTCCTCTTGCTGCTTTTAAGATTCTCTCATTTTCTTTAAATTTTGGGACTTTAATTATAATATGTCTTGGTGTGATACTCTTTGGATTCATCTTCTTTGGAAATTTTTGGGCTCCTAGATCTGGATGTCTGTTTCCTCCCCCAGGTTAGGGAAGTTTACATCCATTATTCCTTCAAATAAATCTTCGGGTTTTTTTCTCTCTCCTCTCCCAGGACCCCTGATACACAAATACTGCTTTGATTGACATTGTCCCTCCAGCTATTTTCACTTTTTTTCATTCATTCTTTTATTTTTTTTGCTGCTCTGATTGGGTGATTTCCACTGTCCTGTTGTCCAGTTCACAGATAACCTCTTCTGCTTCATTTGGTCTGTCATTGAACCCCCTCTGCTGTATTATTCAGTTCAGTTATTGTAGTCTTCAGCTCCGTGACTTCTTTTTGGGGCTTCCTTATATTTTCTGTCTCTATTGAAATTATCAGTTTCTTCATGCAACCTCCCTCCCCTTCTCCCAAGCTCAGTGACCGTCTTTATGAGTGTTACTTTGAACTGTTTATCCGGTAAATCACTTATCTCCATCTCATTAAGGTAATTTTCTGAATTTTTATCTTGCTTTGACTGGAATGTATTCCTTTGTTTCTTTATTTTCCATGACACTGTGTGTTGCTTGCTGTGCACTAGATAAAACAGCCAACTCTCCCAGATTTAAAAGAATGGCCTCATATGGGAGATGAACCTTATCATTCAACCCTGCCATAGCTCTTGGTTGCCTCCCAAAGTGTGATTTTCTAAGCAGATGTTCTATTCTGAGTGGCCCCAGTAGTTGAGGGTGTGGCAAGACCTGGCAATGTCTCAAAGAGGAAGATCTCAGTCAGCACGGAGATTCAGGCTGATTGGAAGCCAGACCCTCAGGCAACAGCTTTTAAGATAAGCAAATAAGCCTCCTTCGTAGAAAGTCTGGTTGCTTTGCAGTCTGCTGCCTCTTTGCTGGACTCTGGGGTAGGTGAGCCTTTGTGTGTGAACCCTTTCAGAACTGTTTCAAAGTTTGCTGTAGCCTTGTGCATTCGTAGGCACTGAAAGCTAGGCGTTTCAGGGGCTCGTCTTTCAGGTGCAGGTTTTTAAGGTTGGAGTGCTTGATGTGGGGTTCAAACTCTTTGCTCCTCAGGGAGAAAGAAGATTGGCTTCCCTACTGATTGTGAGTTGCTGCACTGGGCTTGGGGTTTATAGCAAGATTGCGTCTCAGCCCCTCTTACCTGTTCGAAGTGGGGCTTTTTCTCGTTCGCCCAATATATAGGAGTTGCTCAGCTAGTTTTGAATTTTTTTTTTCTTTGAGGCAATTGTTCTATGTGTAGGTATAGATTTGGTATGTCTGTGGGGGGAGGTGAGTTAAGTATTGTCCTGTGTCACCATCGTCTGGTAAAACTTCTTAAATAAACCACTTATACATGAATTTTTAGCCAAGAAAGTCAAATGGAAGCTAAAACATTGAGTGACCTGGCTTAATATAGTTCATACAGGAGAGCAGATGCTAAGGTTGAGATTCTGGAGTTGGATCACTTGCTGGAGAGAACAGCAGCAGAGACTACACAAGTGGAGTGGTGGCAATTCCTGCTTGTTATAGCCCTGCATTGCTGAGAATTCACCTGTGGTGGATTAGAATGGCGGATAGGTAAAAGGGAATGTATTGGTTAGCACAGCATCTCAAAATTTCATGACCTATGGGGCAAATGATGATTATGGGGGCTGTGGAATGCTTGCTTGTTACTAAATACCACTGATATGCTTTAAAAAAAGAAACGACAAATTCAGGTCAGCCAGTTACCCACTTCGGACACAGTGTGACAGTCAGTGGACACTATTTAAAAACATCCTCATCTTTGTGCATTGAAACCGCAGACTAGACTGAAGCTCAGGACTTGATAGTGAGAGGATAAGAGCTACAATGAAAGCCGAAGTCTTAGCCTTGTCAGGTCTTCTATGCTAAAGGGCCCTGGTAGGGAAGGAGTGGGACCTGAGACCCGGGCTGGGGCACTTGGACAGATGCGCTCAAGAACACTGAGCCCTAGAGTTTTCCTGCATCCCCTGGGCCAGTGGGCATGGCCCATTTCCTTGTTGGAGGATAGGGATCTCTCCTTTCTTGGGGATCATGCAGAACCTTCAGCTGAGACAGATCCCTTGCAAGCTGGTACTTACCCACCTCAAGATCTACTTCCACCTTCTTTTCTGAGTGTAAGACCAAACCCTAGAGTCAAGTTTCATTATAATTGGAACCTGAGGAAGTAATGCTTCTTCTAAGGAAGGAGAGGCATCCATTGAAGGAGCAACAGAACCTGAAAATATGAACTAACAGGAATGTGGTCTAGGAAGACCTTGAAGATGCTGGATGTTGGAGAGAGAGTCGGAATAGAATGTAAGTTTGAATAAGGGAGAGTTTGTCAATATGTGGGCTCTCCTGTAATTCGGGATTTAACATCCCGATAAGGGTACCTGGAGCTACTACGATGGCTCCAGGAAGCTTGGAAAAAATGAAGGCCCCCATTAAATGAGGTGCATATGCCAGAACTGTCTTAGCAGAGTGTTAAAATGATCAAAAGTCAGAGAGAGACACGTAAAAACAGATCTCTATGTGGCTGTGTTGTGTAAGACCCAAGAATCCTCCAAATGAATATTTCCTTGGGAAGGAACAGAACTCTGTCTCCTTTGTGAGACAATAAAGGAATGCACGAGTGAGAGGGGCGCAGACATCACTGAGACGTTGGGTGGTGGCCGTCCTCTGAAGTTTAAGGTAGGGGATGTTTTTGTTTGTTTGTTTTTGATTTGTGTGTGTGTGTGGAAATAAGTTCCCAGGTATCAGTGGAGATGGTAAAGTTCTGGCCATTTCCTTAACTGTCTGTAGGAGGTTGGACAGATGGACCATAATGGGCAGCAAGTCCAGAAAGACAACAGGGGCCCTGACTTGAAAGGATCTATGTTGATGGTTAATAGGTTTTCCCAAAGTAAAATAGATGAGTAGAGAACAGGGGTATTACTTAATATATACAGCTGACCCTTGCACCCTGGGGGGGTTAGAGGCACTGACCCTTGCACAGTCGAAAATCTGCATATAACTTTTGACTCACAGAAAACTTGACTACAGTCCCTCGATATCCATGGGGGATTGGTTCCAGGGACTCAAAAAACCACAATGGCACCTGGAGGCTGGGTGATAAATGGTTTCCTGGCCCAAGTCGCTCACACATCTGGGACCACTGCATCCCCAGATCCACTTTGTGGTAATTTTCTAAGTTCCTGAATGCATAATCAGCATGGATATATTTAGTAATTGATAGAATCATCACATTGGGTCTTTGACCTATGGAGAAAGAGCCATCATGGTAGAGAAAGACAAGTGTAAATTACTGAAAGTTCTGCACAGATAATAAATCAGAAGCAATACCATATCCTGGTAGAATGATAGATTACCGTCAGTCTCAAAGACCTAATACGTAGTTGAGGGGTGGTGATTCCTCTGATATCCCCATTTAATGGAGATTGCCCTTGCAAAGGACTGATAGACTATTGTAGGTGATGGTGAACCGTTATACATTCAACCAAGCAATTTCCTGACCACGGCTGCTGTTTCAGATACATCTTTACTAGATCACATCAGCACAGTTTATGGCACTCACGTGCAGCTGTAGACATGGAGAATGCCTTCTGTCAGTACCTGTCGGGAAGGAGGGTCAGAAACAGTTCATATTTACTTGGACTGGACAAAAGTACACCTTTATGCTCATGCCCTAGGGCTGTTATAAACTCTCCCGCCCTCTGTCACAATATAGTTCAAAGGGATCTTGATTGTCTGGACCTTTGGCAAAACATAATCCACCATATTAATGATACCACGTTATTAGGTTGGTGCAAAAGTAATTGTGGTTTTTGCAATTTTTTTAACCTTTTAAACCGCAATTACTTTTGCACCAACCTAATAATACTCTTTGACAACATCCTACCCCTTTGTGTTTCACATCTGTCTGGCGCAAAACCATAAATCTACATGATCAAGTTTTTACTTTCTCTGTGTTTGCACCAGAAAAGGCAAAGGCTGTGTTAGACAGTCGTATAGAAGGGCAGATTGGTTTTATGCTAAATTCATGACTACCAGCCTCAAATGGTGACTTTTAGTTTTTCTCTGTAGAGTCTGAGGAATTATATTCTAGGGGAGGGGCGTTGGGATTTGAGAGTAGAGGAGGTTTGAATTTGTCTTTATGGAGAGCGAGTGAGTCACTGGAGGAAGGATAATCAGATACTGTTGAGGGCCATCTTTGAAAACTAGCTACAACGGTTGAGTCATGGTGTATTCAGTAATTATGTTTTCTCCCATTCTCATTTTTGGAGTTTTTTTTGGAGTTAATAATTGTTTTGTTTTCTATTTGTTTAGTTTAAAATATATCCATCAAGATTCTGCCCCTAACTCTCCAGCAGAACTGTAAAAGTCTCAATACCATGGTCTGTCAGTTTTTGTTTGTTTCAGATACCGTTCCTGGTGCCCCCCACCCCACCGACTTCAGTCTGCACTGAGTGCTTTTTAGTGTGCAGCACAGTTTTCAAAGTTGGGCTTTCTTTTACCACCATCCTAGAAATTTATTTGGGCTTATTTTTGTCCTGGATAATCTATTTCTGAGGTAGCAGAGATTGATGGTTGTTCTCCAAAGTGTAGTTCCTTCTTTCATAATAATAGAAACCTCTATTTTCAGTTTGACACATGGATTTACATAATAAAAACTACGTTTCCCAAACTGCCCTGCAGCTAGGTGAGGTCATGTGGCTAAGTTCTGACCAATGAAATATAAGTTTAAGTGTCTGGTTCACTGTCACTCTAGTGCTTAACACAGTGATTGGCCCAGATGCACAATAAATATTTATTGACTTACTAAACCAATGTGTTTACTCAGCTTTGGAGCTCCACCATCTCTTGACAAGAAAGTTTTTCCTGCTTCTTGAAATCTTTCTCTTCAAGGCTACTCGTCATATTCTACAATAAATTTTCCTTGTCCCCACCCCCCATTAGAATTATTTCTTATATTAATGTTTATACCTCAGTTTACTAGGAGCTATAGCTGATACCTACTTTCTTGATAATAGGGTCTCAATGTGATTGCTATGGTGGCTGGGTTATATGAAGAGTATTGGGTACTTTTCTATGACGTTTTTAGCACTGCTTACAACAGTGAGCTGACGTAAGAAAGAAGGTCCTCTGGTTTGCAGCAAGAAAAATACCTTGTGTTAGTTTAGTCTTTACCTATCTCCATTGAATTGTGTTTACATTAAGTGTCTTCTTTTTTATTTCCATTGCCTGGTCCTATGTCTGGCATCAAGACATAGGAAATTGATTGATTTTGACAAAACAGGATTCTATGAAAAAGGTCTCAAGTGAATGGTGCTGATGTACTGTTCAGAATATATCCTGAAGGGGCAATTTCTTCCTGAAAGTGATGGTAATCTGTGCCTGATCTTTGAATTATTTTAGCTGATTAACTTATTTATCTAAGTATATGTGAGTGTATTTGAAATTAATACCTATTGTACTTGCCAGGAATATGTGTATCTTACTGAAATTTTGACTGACCTCTTATACTAACTTCTCATCTACTGAACAATGATTATGTCACTAATTTTTAGTGCCCTTTCACAAACTTTCAAGCCCAGGTCCCAATAAAGGGTTTCATCACACCGTTTTTTACAGTGAGGTTAGTGGAAAGGTACGACTTTTGGAGCCAGAAAAATCCTGGTTTCAAGTTGCAACTCTGTAACTAATTGACTGTGATTTTGGCTTATTACATCCCTCCTTTGAGCCTGTTTTCTCACCTGTTAAAGAGACTAATACGTAATTCCTAGCATTGTAAGGAATAAATAAAATAGCTTTAGTGTACTACTGTAATGTCTGGCACATAGTAGGGGCTTAGAACAGAAATGTTATTTCTGTTCCTGATAAAAATGCTTCTGGTACATTGTATCTGGAGTCGTCCTAGTGCTGGAAGCATTATGGGTTGTACTCTAGTATTTCCCACTTTTATTGATGTACTTTCTGAGCCTTATTTTTCAAGTCCTATTTTCAAATTTATTCATCTCGATCTAAAACATGAGTTACGAGCAGTATGCTTTCTGGTATGATTTCAGAATTATTCACAAAATGTTAACCCTCATCTATCTCTGAGCATATTTGGGAGAGTGAAAGCTTGTTCTAAAAGCAGCACTACTGTATAGATTGCATTATTTACATCAGACACTTTACTCTCCTTAGTTAAGGGGTCAGTTAGAAGTAAATATTTGTGCCCTTAGGCAATTATGGAACTGGCAAGCCACCATTGCTACTTTCCCATGGCTTCGCGATCTGACTCATTTTAATCGTCCCTTTCCCTGTGTTCTGTTGCACTGAACTCAGTTTAATTCTTGTGGCCATTGCTGTTCCATAGCTGGCAGCTTTTATGCTCTTGGACCAGGCTCCGTGGCCTGCCTTGACCATTATCTTGACATATATACATGTCATTTCTAAGGCTGGTTGGCCCAGCCACTAACCTTTGATCCATAGTGAGGGTGGGCAGGACCTGGGGATATATTCCCACAGAATACTTTGGAGTGCTACCTTCCACAGTGGCTCTGCTGTGCTTTTTAATTTTCCACAACTGGGAAAGAGCGTATCAGTCTTGTGAGGGAGAAATGTGACCTACGCTGTAGCAGGAAAGCAATTGAAGAGAAAACCATAATAGCATAAAATATATTCTGCCATCTTTGAAAGAGTATCTGCCATTCACAGCTCTAGCCGTATCATTTTTATAGTTTAGTATTTAAATTTAGTTTGTGTATCACTTACACGTTAACATAATTTGGACAGTCATTTCCTGTCCCCGAGGGAATCACTTTAACTTCTGATTCATTTGGTATTAATCTCCTTATTTTTAATTAAAATATTTTATGATTTTTCAGAATTAGTCATTACATATCAACTTCCCACTAAGGAAAAGGAAGGTTTACTTTTCCTCGCCCAGCACCCCGACCACTGCTACTTGCAAGCACACTTCTCATTCTGTCATCCCCCAATGTAGCTATATCATGATCAGCGATTGTATTATTCTAATTATAAGCAGTCGTAGTTGAGTGGTGTAGTATTTGATGGTTACTTTTCTTTTTCTGCACAATATTTTGTTTTCCCTGGAATTGATAATCACATTATTTGTTCATTTTTTTAGTTTTCTGTGTTCTCAACATCCCTAATCCCAAACCCTTCCCAGTTGTGTAAATTTCCTGTTAGTATATGCAGAAATACTTGATAATTCATCAGTTTCATGTCTTCAGTAAATCTTTCCGGTTCCCTGATCTGTTGCAATCGTGACCGGTTGTGCTGGCGACCCACTGCATAGCTGGGATCGGACTCTTCCCTCAACATCGTCTTGTAGATTCACTTTGTCTCTCCTGTCAGTTGGCTCCCCTGCTGCATGGATCGCATGTCTTCCTTTTCTTTATTGATGACCTCAATTAGTAAAGCACATCTTCCAGTCACTTCCTGAGAAAAGGTACGCAGGAGGTAAAATTTTTGAGACCTTCATTGTTTGAAAATGTCTTTAATTCTTATTTCCTAAATTGACTGAGTATAGAATACTAGGTTAGAAATCATTTTCCATCAGAAATTTGGAGGAATTGCTCCATTGTGTGAAGTCTTGCCGTGTTGCTCTTAAGAAGTTAATAAAACCTGTTTTTCTGTGTGTGTATTTCCCTCTGGAAATGCTCAGGACATTCTCTTTGCCCTCAGTGTTACAGAATTTTATTATGCAGTACTTTTTGGTGGGTCTTTTTTCATCCATTGGTGGACCTACTAGATCTAAATCTCCCTGTTTCTCTCTCAATCCCCTCCCCGCTTCTCTCTCAGTCTTACTTTCTGGAAGAGTTCCACAATTTTACCTTCAAACTACATTTGAGTTTTTACTTTTACCTACTTATTTTTAATTTCCAAGAGTACCTTTTCATTTTCTGAGTAGTCCTTATTCATAGCATCCTGTACTTGTTTCCTGGATACAGTGTTTTCTTCTATTTCTCTGAGCTGATTAATGATAGAAGTTCCCTTCTCTATCTACTCTGTTTCTCCAGGTTGCTGTATTGTGAATCCTTATCATAGGGATGCTGTTCTCAAATCTTTCGTGATCCGTGGCTGTCTTTTTATACTTAAAAGTGGGGCGTTAAAAACCAGAGTGGATCGAATTCAAGCCTGATAAGTCTCTGGATTCACCTCTAGATCCAGTTGCTAATTTACAAGAAACACTGAGGCCAGAGGAACATGTTGAACTATGAGCAGGAATTAGCAGAATCCAGACTGTAAGACATTCTACAGGCTCAGCTGCGCGGTTTCCTCGACAAATAAATTGTACGAAAAAGAAAGGGATGGAGGGGGACCTGTAGATTGAAAGAAATTTTAAAAACATACTAAGGGGCAAACTGGTATTTTAGCCATCACTTAAAAAATGGCTAAAATAGTAAATGTTATGTTGCATATATTTTACCACAATAATTAAAATAAACAAAAATGGGGGCAACGCTAAACTACAGGACCCATGGGACATGTGGAGGGGCTTCCAGTTAATAGTAAGTGGCAAAGTTCTATTTCTTGACCTAGATGGCGCTGTCAGAAGTGATGGCCTCAATTCACTAAGCTATGCATTTGTTTTATGTGGGGGTATTTTGTATCTTTATTTTAAAGTAAAAATTTTAAGCAAATTGAAAACTCTGTGTACATAAGTGGGGATTGTTGGCTGTGGTCTGCACTGTGGGATGATGTGGACAGATGTTTTCACTGCAGAACCCCCAGTGTCAGTTTGTTTTTTAGCTCATTAGTTCTCAAATGTTTTGGTCTGAGGACCCTTTTATATGATAAAAGTGATTAAGGACCCCAAAGCGCTTTTGTTTATGTGGGTTACAGCTGTCTGTATTTACTGTGATAGAGTTTAAAACTGAATTTAAAAAACACTAATTTATTTAAAAAATAACAAAGGAAACACTACATTTTAATATAAATAATATATTTTTATGAAAAGTGTTAATTTTTCAAAACCAAAAAATGGGACGTGACATTATTTTTACATTTTTATAAATCTTTTAAATATCCAGCTTAATAGAATACAGCTGGACCCTCATTTGTTTCTGCTTTCAAAACCTTACAATATGTAAACTTCACTGGACACGTCTGAGAGAATGAGAGTGAAAACAGCAAATACTATTTGTTTGTATTATTTTAAAAACAAATTAGACCTTACTCACCCTCTGAGAGGTTCTAGGGAATCTGAGAGGTTCCTGGACCCCATTTTGAGAACCCACGTTTTAGTTGGTTTTTTCCTGAGCTGGTCACAGATTCTCCAGAGAAGAACCTCTTTTCTAGAATACTGGCTGTCAGCATCGTGGAACCCAGAGTGGGGAAGAAAGCCATAAACTGTCATTTTATTCCTCGTTAATTAGTATGGTATTCTGTCATCACCAGTGCCTGAAGCTCTGAGACCAATCCATGAACCTTGTAGTTTTCCATCCACTCTGTTGTGCAAAATGTAGGAGTTTTAAAACATTTTCAATCAGTCCTGCTGCTTTGAAAGTCCTGCTGTCACCTCGACTTCCAAAAGTTCCAAATATTCTTAATTCTAGAGTCTTTCTGGGGGTCTGCTGTGGAAATTGGTTGTTTTTCAGTTTTCTCCATTAGGGCCAAATTCAGCTTTTTTGGATCTGCTGTAAGTTAGTGCCCAACTTCCATCTGTTTTTTAGCTATCAAATCTTCTTGCATCTGTCTCCTCTCCTTTCTCTTTGTCCTTTTGGATTTATGCCTAAAAGAAGAAAAAACCTTGAAGGTTTTATTTTATGTTTTTATTGGTGTTTGGGGACATAGTGGAGCTAAGTAAAAATGTGTGTGTGTTCAAGGTACCGTCTTTTATTGGAAATGTCAGCAGTGCCATTTACATGGATGTTTCTCTATCACTGATTTACATTTTGTGATAGTACATTTTTTTTTTTTTAATATGGTGAATGCACTTTCTTGGAGAGGGCTTACCTCCCTGATCAGATAATCCACTTTCTTATGTTCTGGTGATATTATCCAGCATTCTAGAGAGCCTAACAGATTATGTGAGGTTGTCTCTGCTGAAGCAGTAACCACCAATTCAGTAAATTAAGACAGAGTCTCTGAGGCCTCTTGAAGACAGACTCACTGGCAGAGAACAGACTACATCAGGCTGTTGTTCTCATTAGGTTCTATAAAGAACCATGTGCAAATACCACTGTCTTCCGGTGAAAGAGTATGTATTTACTAACCTTACTAACAAATGTTTTGTATTTACTGACATATACTTTGTATTTACTAACAATATATATATAATACATAATATAAGACCGGGTCTTATATTAATTTTCACTCTAAAAGACACAGTAGAGCTGATTGTCTAGCTAGGTCTTATTTTTGGGGAAACACGGTAGGAATATGAATGAATACACAAATTTCCTTTAGAGATACAGTGACATTAAACATCATCTTGTCTAGTGTTTTTTTTTTTTATTTTGTAAACATCAAAACAATTATCTCTAACACTTTTTTTCCTATTAAATTCTTCAGTGTGCTTTTTTAATTTAATAATTACAACTTGTGAAAACGTGTATATAGTCCAGATTCATAATTAAATCCTCTCTTACGGTTGAGGAACTTAAAAATCGTGCAGGAAAAATAAAGTTGAGAGAGGAAGACTGAGAGTGAACCTTTGAAAATCCTAAAATATTTTTATATTTACTAAAGATTAAAATATTTTTCAGAGGGGAATATCAAAATTGTAATTTAGTGTTGCATTCAGAGGCTTTTATAGTTGTTTAGTCCTCTCTGCATATTCAGCTTCTCTCTGGTGTTATGACTCGATGTTCACTCTAAGCAGACTTTGACACTTATGATAAAAAAAAAAAAAAAAGTGATGCGTTTAAGGCTCTGTTCAACTTACCAATGGCCAAGCCGTGTTTTCTCAAGCCCCTCCCCCCCCACCCACCCAGCAGTGTACAGGATTGTGTGCAGCTTGAGCTCTACCTCAGGTAGCTGCATGCAAGAAAAGCCCGTCAGAAAGAGCACTGACACCTGGCAACCACTTCCCATCTTCTTCCCTCCTATGGATCCAAGGTTTAACCCCACTTCTCTCAAGTTTCCTTTATTTTTCACAAAGTTGCTTTGCCTAAGTGTCTGTTTCTACGCAGGCTTTCATTTTACACCCCATTTTCTAATTATCCTTTACAGGAGTGATTTAGCATCTCACATACTAAAGATCAAATTCTCATGGTTTAGGAAAGGATGATGGGTGTTAACTGAGTATAACATTTTCATGCAACAAAAACTCATGGGTGGGGAGGTCTTACTACATATATAGAACATTTTCCTCCAGTCAGTTTTTATTTACACATCAAAGGCAAGAATACATAGTCAGCCAAATACATAGTCAACTAATTTATTGACTTTGCAAAATTGTCCCTATTCCGTCAAGGAGGAGAGTTTGTTCTGAATTAGACTATAGTTAATTTACTTGTGTGACTGCTTTAGTGTTTTTATATATGCTATTACTCTTTCCCCGCAAATTCTGCTTTATTATATACAACCTGTGTGGAATTATGTTTTCATAATTGACTTACATGTGTAGCGAGCCACTTTTACTGCTATAGTCGGTAATCAAAGCATTATCTCACTTAAATTTTTATCTGAAGATCTCAAAAAGCTTTGGCCATGATTATACCTCCTTGTAAAAATAATTGTTAGCCTGCTTTTGATTAAGGTGGAGAGATCAAGAAATTATCCATAGACCTTCTCACTGGCTCAGGGATAGATCAATAGCTGTAACACTCCCTATCACCTAGGACCTTAAGCCTTGACATTCCTGTAACAAAAAAGCATTCCCCACGCTTTAGGCCCCAGATCTCTATTTCTTAAGTACTTTCAGTCTCAAAAGAGCTTACTTTTACAGTTTGGTTTGTCCCATTTAGTATATGATATCCTAATATTATAGCTTTTACACCCTTGAGGAAACAACTGTAAAGATACCTGGAAGCTTCCTCACATTCAGTGAATTGCGCTTTCGTTCGGCAAAGCACTAATTTGAATCATTAAATGTTCAAGGCAGGTGTGGTAGCCCCTTAAGTAATTGTGATTCCAGCAACCCAGCCATTGCCCATATAGCACTACAGCTTTTTTATTCCTGTCATGTATATAGTATCTTTCCTCAAGTTATAGAAACACTCTTGTGAAACATCAGTTGATGGAACTTGTGATGGAATGAAGAAATCTGAGAAAAATGATCATTCCTAGCCTGAAAATTAGAAGTTTTGTCAGGAAAATTGTTCTGTGTGATAGCTCTTCCACAAGCTTGTTGTCCCGGGTGTTACTGGTTTTATGGGGACTGAAAAAAGAAGGCTAAATGCCTTCTTGAAAAACACATCCTGTGGCTGGCCAAAAACGTAGGACACACTAGATCAATTTCTTTCTTGTTTGTTGTTTTTTGATCAACCAGTTTCTTTATTGCAAGATTTATAACAATGTTTACTGTATTGATCTGTATATTTGGTTTTTTAAATCTTATTTATTGAAATATAATTGACATTTTAGTTTAAGGTATATAACATAATGATTTGATATGTGTATATTTTGTAAAATGATCACCATAAGTCTAGTTAACACACATCACCACACGTAGTTACAACTTTTTCCTTGTGACAAGTACTTTTAAGATCTACTCTCTTGGCAATATTCAAATATGCAATAACTGTTAATTAAATCCCAGGACTTACTTGTTTTATAACTGGCAGTTTGTAACTTTTGACCACCTTCACCCATTTTTCCTACTGTGCCATTCCACGACTCTGGCAACCACCAATCTCTGTTTTCCGCATCTAATATGAGTTTTGCCCTTTTTTTTTTTAGATTCTGCATATAAGTGAGGTCATATGGTATTTGCCTTTCTCTGTCTTATTTCGTGTAGTGACTTCACGGTCCATCCATGTTACCACAAATGGCAGGATTTCCTTCTTTTTATAGCTAAATAAATATTCCATTGTGTGTGTACGTGTGTGTTTACACACGTACACACACACACACACACACATTTTCTTTATCCATTCATCCATCGGTGAACACTAAAGTTGCTTTCATGTCTTGGCTATTGTAAATAATGCGGCAATGAATATGGGCATGCATATGTCAAGTTAGTGTTTTCATTTTCTTTGGATAAATAACCAGAAGTGCAATTGCTGGATCATATGGTAGTTCTATTTTTAATTGTTTGAGGAACTTCTATACTATTTTCTGTAGTAACTGCACCAGTTTACATTCCTACTAACAGTGCGTAGGGTTTTTTTTCTTCATATCCTGGCCAACACTGGTTATCTCTTTTTGGTAAAAAGTCATTCTAACAGGTGTGAGACATCTCATTGTGGTTTGATTTGCATTTCTCTGATGATTAGTGATGCTGAATACACTTTCAGGTACTCATTGCTCATCTGTGTGTCTTCTTTGGAAGTCTATTCAGATCTTCAGCCCATGTTTCAATCAGATTTTTTTGTTTTGTTTTTTTGCTATTGAAGTAAATGAGATCTTTATATAGTTTGGATATTAACCTCTTATTGCGTTTTCATTTTGTGGATGGTTTCGTTTGTGCCAAAGCTTTTCAGTTTTATGGAGTCACACTTATTTATTTTTGTTTTTGTTGCTTTTGCTTTTAGTGTCAGATTCAAAAAAGTCATCGCCAAGACCTATGTCAAGGAGCTTACTGCATATATATTCTTGTAGGAATTTTATGGTTTCAGGTCTTATGTTTATGTCTTTAATCCAGTTTGAGTTAATGTTTCTGGATGGTGTAAACTAGTGGTTTAGTTTCATTCTTTTGCATTTAGCTGTCCAGTTTTCCCAGTACCATTAAAGAAACTGTCATTCCTTCAATGTATACTCTTAGCACTTTTTTATAAATCAATTACCCACATATGTGTGGGTTTTTCCTGGGTTCTCTATTCTGTTCCATTGACCTATGTGTCTATTTTTAATGCCAGTACCATACTGTTCTGATTTACTGTAGTTTTGTACTTAGTTTGAAACCAGGAAGCATACTTTCTGCTTTGTACTTCTTTTTCAAGATTGCTTTGGCTATCAAGGGTCTTGTGATTTTATTCAAATTTTATGATTATTCTGTTTCTGGTGAAAGTGCCATCCGAATTTTGAAAGGGATTGCACTGAATCTGTAGATTCCTCTGAGTAGTGGGGACATTTTAACAATGTTAATTCTTCCAATCAATGAACATGGAATGTCTTTTCATTTATTTGTGTCTTCTTCAGTTTCTTTCATCAGTGTCTTACAGTTCTCAGTGTTCAGGTCTTGCACCTCTTCAGTTAAATTTAGTTTTAGGTATTTTATTCTTTTTGATGCAATTGTAAATGGGATTGTTTTCTTAATTTCTCTTTCTGATTGTTATTAGTGTATAGAAACATAACTGCTTTTTGTATATTTATTTTGCATCTTGAAACTTCACTGAATTTATTAGTTCTGATAGTGCTGTGGTGGAGTCTTTATGATTTTGTATGTACAGTATCACATTATCTGCAAATAGTGAGTTTTACTTCTTTCTAATGTGGATGCGTTTTATTTCTTGTCCGATTGTTCTGACCAAGACTTCCAGTACTATGGTCAGAATAAAAGCGGTGGGGAGTAGGTATCTTTGTCTTGTTCTTGGTTGTAGAGGAAAAACTTTCAGCTTTTCACTTTTGAGTATGATGTTAGCTGTGGCTTGTCATATATGGTCTTTATTATGTTGAGGTAGTATGTTTCCTCTATGCCCCCATTGTTGAGAGTTTTCTTATCATAAATGGATGTTGAAGTTTGTCCAAAGCCTTTTCTGTATCTGTTGAGATGATTGTATGATTTTTATCCTTCATTTTGTTAACATAGTATATCCCATTGATTGATTTGCAGATGTTGAACCATCCTTTGAATTCCTGGAATAAATCCCCGTTTATCATAGTGTATGGTCCTTTAAATGTACTGTTGAATTTTGTTTGCTAATATTTTGTTGAGGATTTTTGCATCTGTGTTCATCAGGGATATTGGCTTGTGACTTTCTTTTCTTGTGCTGTCCTTGTCTGCTCTGCTCTGGGTATTAGGATAATGCTGGCTTGTGAAATGAGTTAGTGTTCCCTCCTGTCCTATTTTTTGAAAGTGTTTGAGAAAAATAGCTATTAATTCTTTTTTAAGCGTTTGGTAGAATTCACCTGTGAAGCCATCTGATCCTGGCCTTTGTTGAGAGGGTTTTGAGTGTTAGGTGAGGTTGTTTGAGATTTGTTTTGTTTCTCGATATAGTCATTTATCATTATCACCATCCCTCTTACAAGTGCTTTTGCTGCGTCCCATTCATTTTGGTGTGTTGTATTTCCATTTTCATTTGTCTCAAGGTATTTTAATTTATTATTTATTTATTTCTTCTTAGACACATTGCTCGTTTAGTAGCATGTTGTTTAATCTTTACATATTGTGAATTTTCCAGTTTTCTTATAATTGATTTCTACTTTCATTATTGTCAGAAAAGATGCTTGATAAGGTTTCCAACTTTTTAAATTTATGAAGACTTGTTTAACATATGATCTATGCAGGAGAGTGTTCTATGTGTGCTTGAGAAGAATGTATATTCTGTTGTTTTGGGATGGAAATTCTTTATATTTTTGTTTACTCCATCTGGTCTAACGTGTAGTTTGAGGACAATGTTTTCTTATAGATTTTCTGTCAGGATGATCTATTGCTGAAAGTGGAGTATTAAAGTTCCCTACTATTACTATATTTGCTGTGTATTTCTGCCTTTAGGTCTGTCATTGTTTGCTTTATATACAGAGGGTGCCAAAACAATGTACACACATTTTAAGAAAGGAAAAAACTATTAAAATTATAATACAATGAATGACGCTAGCGTTCATTTGATTAACGCCATCTTTTTAGTGAATGTTATACTACATACCGCTACCATAATTCAACTTCGAAAAGTAATACATAGATAACATCTCTTAAAATGTGTACATTTTTTGGCACCCCCAATATTTATAAGCATAAATATTTATAAATGTTATATTTTCTTGTTGGATTGACCCCTTTATCGGCTTATAATGACCTTCTTTTTCTCTTATTACAGTCTTTGTCTTAAAGTTTATTTTGTCTGACATAAGTATAGCTATCCTAGCCTTCATTTGGTTTCTATTTGCATGGAATATTTTTTCCATCCCTTCACTTTGTTTTGTCTTTGTGTGTCCTTACATCTGAAGTGAGTCACTTGTACACAGCATACAGATGGTCTTTTTAATTTTTTTCTTAAATTCCATTCAACCTTTTTGTGTCTTTTATTTGGAGAATTTAGTCCATTTACCTTTAAAGTAATTATTGATAGATTGATAGATATGTGCTTACTGCTATTTTGTTAATTGTTTTCTGCCTGTTTTATAATTCCTTTGTTTGTCTCTTGTTTTCTGCCTTTGTGATTTGATGGTTTTCTGTTGTGGTGGTGTGGTTTGCTTAGATTTCTTTCTTTTTTATCTTTTGTGTATCTACTATAGGTTTTTGTTTTTTTAATTCTTTTTTTTCAGTTATAGTTATTCAGTGTTATTTTATATTAGTGTCCAGTGTACAGCATCATGGTTAAACAATTATATACTTTATGCAGTGATTTCCCCTGATTAGTCTAGTACCCACCTGGCATTATACATAGTTATGGCAATATTAACTATATTCTCTATGCTGTACTTTTACATCTTCGTTACTATTTTATAACTAACAATTTCTATTTCTTAATCCCTTCACTTTTTTCACCCAGCTCCCCAACACTCCTCTTATCTGGCAACCATCAGTGTATTCTCTGTACCTATGAGTCTTATTTCTGTTTTGTTCATTTATTTTGTTCTTTAGATTCCACATATAAGTGAGATCATGTGGTGTTTGTCTTTGTTTATCTGACTTATTTCACTTACCGTAATATCCTCTGGGCCCAACCATGTTATCATAAATGGTGAGATTTCATTTTTTACGGCTGAGTAATATTCCATTGTATATTTGTACCACATCTTCTTTATCTAGTCATCCACTGATGGCCCTTACGTTGCTTCCATATCTTGGCTATTGTAAATAGTTCTGCAATGAATATAGGGGTGCATATATCTTTTTGAATTAGTGTTTTGCATTTCTTTGGATAAATTTCCAGAAGTGGAATTAGTGGGTCATATGGTAGATCTATTTTTAATTTTTTGAGGAACCTTCTATACTGTTTTCTATAGTGGCCACACCAGTTTGCAATCCCACCAACAGTGTATGATGGTTCTCTTTTTCTCTGCATCCTCACCAACACTTGTTTGTTGATTTATTGATGATAGCCATTCTGACAGGTGTGAGGTGGTATCTCATTGTGGTTTTAATTTGCATTTTTCTGATGATTAGTGACATCAAACATCTTTTCATATGTCTATTTTGGAGAAGTATCTGTATGTTTTCTTTGGAGAAGTCTGTTCGGGTACTCTGTCCATTTTTTAAATTGGATTGTTTGTTTTTTGGTGTTGAGTTTATGAGTTCTTCCTAAATTTTGGATGCCAACTTCTTATCAGATATATCATTGGCAAATGTCTTCTCCCATTCAGGAGGCTGCCTTTTCGTTTTGTTGGTGGTTTTCTTTGTTGTGCAAAAACCTTTTTTAGTTTGATGTAGTCCCAATTGTTTATTTTTTCTTAGTTGTGTCTCTTGCCCAGAAAAAAATATTACTAAGAGCAATGTCAGAGTTTACTTCTTACGTTTACTTCTGGGAGTTTCATGGTTTCGTGTCTTATATTTAAGTTTTAATACATTTTGAGTTTATTCTTGTATATGGTTTAAGAAGGTGGTCCAGTTTCATTTTTTTGCATGTATCTATCTAGTTTTCTGAACACAATTTATTGAAGAGACTGTCTTTACCCCATTGTGTATTCTTGCCCCCTTTGTCATAGGTTGAATGATCATATAGGTGTGGGTTTATTTCTGAGCTCTCTGTTTTGTTCCACTCATCTATGTGTCTGTTTTTATGCCAATACCATGCTGTTTTGATTACTATAGCCTTGCATTGTAGTTTGATATCAGGTAGCGTGATACCTCCAACTGGTTTTTGTCAAGATGGCTTTGCCTTTTCAGGGTCTTTTGTAATTCCATGTAAATTTTATTTTTTTTCATATAAATTTTAGGATTATTTGTTCTAATTTTGTGGACATGCCATTGGTATTTTGATCGGGATTGCATTGAATCTCTAGATTGCTTTGGATGGTATGGGCATTTTAATGATATTAATTCTTCCTATTGATGAGCATGGGGTATCCTTTCATTATTTTTGTCTTCAATTTCTTTCTTCAGTGTCTTACAGTTTTATGAGTACAGGTCTTTCACCTCCTGGGTTAAATTTATTCCTAGTATTTTATTCTTTTTTGTTTGTTTGTTTTTAAATTATAGTTTATTGGGGTGACAATTGTTAGTAAAGTTACATAGATTTCAGGTGTACAATTCTGTAATACATTATCTATATTTCACATTGTGTGTTCACCACCCAGAGTCAATGGTCTTGCCATCACCATATATTAGACCCCGTTTACCCTCTTCTAGAACCCCCCGCCCCCTTTACCCTCTGGTAACCCCTAAACTATTGTCTGTGTCTATGAGTTTTTGTCCCTTCATTTGTTTGTCTTGTTCTTTTGTTATTTTCAGTTTTATATACCACATATCAGTGAAATCATATGGTTCTCTACTTTTTCTGTCTGACATTTTGCTGAGCATTACAATCTCAAGATCCATCTATGTTGTCACAAATGGTATTATTTCATCTTTTCTTACCGCCAAGTAGTATTCCACTGTGTATACATACCACAACTTCTTTATCCATTCATCTATCGAGGGACATTTTGGTTATTTCCATGTCTTGGCTACTGTCAATAAAGCTGCAATGAACATTGGAGCACATGTGTCTTTATGGATAAATGTTTTCAGATTTTTTGGGTAGACACCCAGGAGAGGGATTGCTGGATCATGTAGTAATTCTATTCTTAATTTTTTGAGGAACCTCCACACTGCCTTCCATAGCGGCTGCACCAATCTGCATTCCCACCAACAGTGTATGAGGGTTCCCTTTTCTCCACAGCCTCTCCAACGCCTGTTACTCTTTGTCTTGTTGATGATAGCCATTTTAACTGGGTGAGGTGATATTGTGGTTTTTATTTGCATTTCTCTGATGATTAGTGATATTGAGCATTTTTGTGTACGTCTATTTGCCATTTGTATGTCCTCTTTGGAGAAATGTCTCTTCAGGTCCTCTGCCCATTTTTCACTTGGGTTTTTTTTTTGTTGTTGAGTTGTATGAGTTCCCTGTATATTTTGGATATTTGGATGTATCGGAGGCGCTGTTTGCAAAAATCTTCTCCCATTAAGTTGGTTGCCTCTTTATTTTGTCGATGGTTTCTTTTGCTTTGCAGAAGTCTTTAAGTTTGATATAGTCCCATTCATTTTTTTTTAGCTTTTACTTCCGTTGCCTTTGGAGTCAAATTCATAAAATGCTCTTTGAACCCAAGGTCCATAAGTTTATTATCTATGTTTTCTTCTATGCAGTTTATTGTTTCAGGTCTTAAGCTTAGGTCTTTGATTCATTCTGAATTAATTTTGGTACATGGTGACAGCAGTCCAGTTTCATTCTTTTGCACGTGGCTTTCCAATTCTCCCAGCACCATTTATTGAAGAGACTGTCTTTTCTCCATTGCATATTTTTTGCATCTTTGACAAAAATTAATCCATATTTATGTGGGTTTATTTCTGGGTTCTCAATTCTATTCCATTGGTCTACATGTCTGTTTTTCTGCCAATACCATGCTGTTTTGATTATTGTTGTCCTATAGTACAAGCTTAAGTCAGGGAGTGTGATACCTCCAGCATTTTCTTTTTTCGTAGGATTGCTTTGGCTATTCGGGGTCTTTTGTGGTTCCATAAAAATCTGATGATTTTTTTATTCTATTTCTTTAAAAAATGCCATTGCGATTTTGATGGGGATTGCATTAAATCTGTATATTGCTTAGGGTAATACGGCCATTTTAACTATGTTGATTCTTCCAATCCATGAGCATGGAATATCTTTCCATTTCTTCATGTCTTCTTTCTTTTAAAAATGTCTTATAATTTTCAGCATATAGGTCTTTCACATCCTTGGTTAAGTTTATTCCTAGGTACTTTATTGTTTTTCTTGCAATTGCAAAAGGAACCGTTTTTTCTTATTTCTTTTTTTTGAGATTTCATTGTTAGTATATAGGAATGCAATGGACTTTTGTGCAGTGATTTTGTAGCCGGCAACTTTACTGTATTTGTTGATTGTTTCTAACAGCTTTTTGGTGGAGTCTGTAGGGTTTTCTATATATAGCATCATGTCATCTGCAAAGAGTGACAATTTAACTACTTCATTCCCAATTTGGATGCCTTTTATTTCTTTCTCTGGCCTGATTGCTCTGGTGAGGACTTCCAACACTGTGTTGAAAAGCAGAGGTGATAGGGGACAGCCCTGCCGTGTTCCTGAACGTAGAGCAAAGGGCTTCAGTTTTTCACTGTTAATTATGATATGAGCTGAGGGTTTGTCATATATATGGGCTTTATTATGTTCAGGAATTTTCCTTCTATACCTGTTTTATTAAGTGTTTTAATCATAAATGAATGTTGTATCTTGTCAAATGCTTTGCTGTATCAATTGACATAATCATATGATTTTTGTCCTTTATTTTGTTTATGTGATGTATCACATTGATGGATTTGCGAATGTTGAACCATCCTTGTACCCCTGGGATGAGCCCCACTTGGTCGTGATGAATAATCTTTTTAATGTATTGTTGCATTCGATTTGCTAGAATTTTGTTTCGGATTTTTGCATCTGTGTATTTTATTCTTTTTGGTGCAATTGTAAATGGGATTGTTTTCTTAATATCTCTTTCTGATAATTTGTTATTGGTGTATAAACATGCAGCTGATTTCTGAACTTTGATTTTGTATCCTGCTACTTCACTGAATTATTTGATCATTTCTGACAGATTTTTGGTGGAATCTTTAGGGTTCTATGTGGGTGCTGTGTATTCTGCTTCATCACGCCACTGAAGCCTTCTGTTGTATTTTTCAGTTCACTTGCTGTATTCTTCAGCTCTGTGACTTCTGTTTGGTACTGTCTGTTGGAATTCTCACATTGTTTATGCATTTTCCCCGGAGCTCCATGAGCATCTTTATGATCATTATTTTGAACTCTTTATTGGGTAAATCACTTATCTCCATTTGATAAAGGTCTATTTTCTTAGTTTTTATTTTCTTTCATTTGGAATTGATGCCTTTGTTTCTCATTTCCCTTGACACTCTGTATTGGTTTCTATGCGTTAGGTAAAACAGTCACTTCTCCCAGTCTTGAAAGACTGGCCTTGTGTACCGTGTTTTCCCGAAAATAAGACCCAGCCGGACCATCAGCTCTAATGCATCTTTTGAAGCAAAAATTAATTTAAGACCTTGGTCTTATATTATATTATATAGGTCCCAGTCTTATACGTTAGTAAAATAAGACCGGGTCTTATATTAATTTTAGCTCCAAAAGACACATTAGAGCTGATGGTCCGGCTGGGTCTTATTTTAGGGGAAACATGGCAGGAGATGAATCTTACTGTTCAGGCTATTGTCTTTCAAACCTTTGTGATTGTCCACGTTACCTACTTTATTCTTAGTGGCTCCCCGTAGTTGAGGGTGTTTCAAAACCTGTTAATGTCCCAAAGGATAAAATCTCAGTCAGCACCTGGATTCAGGCTAATTGGAAGCCGGACTCTGAAGCAGCAGCTTTTAAAGCACGGGAATATTCTTTCAGGAAATACTGGGAGAAGGGCGTTTGTCTTCTCCCTTCAGACTGAGCCTTGGGGTTATAGCCAGTTAAGAGTGGTTTCTTTGTTTGGTGTCGTATAGTTGTACCTGAACATAAGCCCACTGGCCACCAGGCCAGTCTGTCAAGGGATTTGTCCTCTGGACAAGAGCCACAAAAACGAGGGTGCCAGATGTGTGCACAAGCTCCTTTCTTGGAGACACTGGTACCCCGGGGCTGGGCATCAAGAGTGCCTGCTGGCCTGTCTCTGGAGCGTACGGGAGTCAGCCCCTAGATGTGTGCAGAATTAGAAGCCTACCTGTTGGCCACAGCTGTGAAGAAAATCTCATTGTCTTCTTTCAGAGACACATTGCCTGTGTGTGTTTCAGTCTGCTGGCTGTATGCTGGTCCCTTGGTGGTACATGTGTGGTGGTAGTTGGTTAAGAACTGGTTCTTTTACAGTCCTGTGAGACCCACACATGTAAGCACCACTGGCCACCAAAACCAGGTGACCAAGGGTTTTCTTCTGGATGGCAGCTGCAAATGTGTCAGAAGCTCTTTTCTGGGAGATAGCAGCAACCTGGAGCGAGGCAGAGGGAGTGTGAAGATGGTAGCACTAGCCCTCAGGTCTCTGGAGAGGATTGCAGTCAGCTTTTAGATGTGTTTCATTAGAAGCCTGCCCCTCAGGCCGCACCTATAGCTAGGCCCCTGGATGTGTGTTAAATTAGATGCCTACCCTTCCGGCTGACCCTTTAAGATGAGCAAATAGGGGTCTTTCACAGAAAGATTGGGCACTTTTAGTCAGCTGTCTCTGGGCTGGGCCGTTGGGTAGGTGAGTCCGTGCCTGCCAGCCGTTTAAGAACTGTCCTCAGGTTGCTGTTGCCTTGTGGGTCTCATGGATGCAAGCCCCATTGGCTTGAGAAGTGAGATGTTTTGGGGACTCATCTTTCATTCGCAGGTCTTAAAAGTTAAGGTGACCCCTGTGGGTTTCAATCCCCTTCAGTCCTCAGTGAGAAGCTCAGGGTTGTGAGTTCCTTCCCAATTGTGGGTGGCTCTGCTGGGGGTGGGGTTTTTGGCAAGGTTGTGTCTCGACCTCTCCTACCCATTTCTCCTTTGCCCAATGTGTATGAGTCACTCTGCTAGTTTTTGGGTTTCTTTCAGAGGAAATTGTTCTGTAGGTAGTTGTGTATTTGGTGTGTCCATGGGAGGAAGTGAGTTCAGGATCCTCTTGTGTTGCCATTGTGAACCAGAATTCTCTATATTTAATTTCTTAGAGAGGGGATGTGGTGTGTGGTCACAGAATACTTTTTCCTGGGGCACACAAGCCAGGGCACACGTATTATTTGCGTGCATACAGAAAATAAACTGAAGGGGGTTGAACCCCACATGGGTCACCTTAACTTTTAAGACCTGTGAATGAAAGATGAGCCCCAAAACATCTGACTTCGCAAGCCAATGGGGCTTGCATCCATGAGACGCACAAGGCAACAGCAACCTGAGAATTCTAAGCTGACTCCCATTACCTCACCTCCTGGTGTACACGCACCTTCTCTCAGTTATGCAATCAAACACAAATTGCTGTGAAGCAATTTTGCAGATGTAATCAGGTCCTAAATCCAGTGATTTTAAGAGCGATTACCTGAGTGGGTTTGATCTGATCAGGTGATCCTTTAAAAGGGATCAGGCCACTCTACAACAGATCCAAAGCGTGAGAGGGGTTTGTCACAGGGAGCGTCTCATTGCTGGAATTGAAAATGGCAAAGAATGTGGGTGGCCCCTCGCGGACAGACCGAGACTTCTGTCTGACAACTGCGAGGAACTGAATTCTCTCATAAGAACTTAAGCTTGGAACAGGACCTTGAGCTCTACGTGAGAATACAACTCAGCAGACGCATTGATTTTTCGCCTTGTGAGGCCCTGCACAGAGAAGCAGCCCTATCATGCCTGAACTTCTGACCTACACAGCTAAGACGTGAGTACTGTTTTATGCCTCTACGTTTGTACTAGTTCATTACAGCAGCACTAGGAAACTAAAACAATGGAATACTTTGCTTCACAAAATTGCAACTATTTGTTAAATATTTATTGATGTTAAATCCACATTACACCAGCACAACAATCCAAAAAGTAGTATAATACTATTTTTTTTTTTTTTATAAATACAACATAAAAGGTGGCAAAATAATGCTACTTAATCCCAAACCCAGCAAATTAGCAAAAAAGTCACATTCAGAAAAATTTGGCAAGTAAGATATGACATAAGTCAATACTAGAACATAGGTAAGTCCATGAGGGACTTTGTATGGTATCTTAAATTCCATATTAGTAATGCATAGCAGTGTGATCAAAGAAACTTGTACCACTGCAGAGAATATCTGCCACCCAGTGCTCAAGCCCATTAACCATTTAAAACTTGGTTGGTGTTCTTACAAAGAAGTAGAAAGCTGTACATGTGAAGCAGTAATATGAAATATATAGGGTGGTACACAAATATAAAATTATTTTAAAAAATACTATGTATTGAATTGAGTAACTGAGCTAAGAGAGTTCAACATTTTTATTATAAATAATGAGAGATACGTGTTTTGCATAAGGAATACAGTGTTTTCTTTTCATAGCAAAGTACCATTAAAGCCTCATGTTACAATAGTAGGCCAAATTGTTTTTTTTCTCCTTTTTAAAGTTTATTGGTTCCGACTTAAAACGATCAAGTCTGGTCAGAATCAACTCAATTTAGCTGATGCAGAATTGTGTGCATTTAAAAATTAGTCTCTGCTGAGATGCCTTTACAAACTACTCAGAATTCAGCATTCTTAAGGCAAGGTTTCACAACAGCAGGGAAGTGAGCTACTATTTTCCATTCACCATATCTTGGTGCCATTGGAAAAAAACAAAACAAAAACACTATGGCACAAACCTGTTCTTGTCTCTATTAAGTCTCCATTTCCCTCAAGTAGACTAGATGCTACAGGCAATTTTTCATTTATGCCAATCTTGCAGTCTCAGTCCATTTTCAACTTGCTCTAAACATCTAAAATCTTCTACACAAACGTCAGACACGCTAAAATTCCCATAGCACATATGCTCCAAACTTGCAGCTGACCCTGGATTCCCTGACTGGTGAGTGGCAGTGTTTTTCACCTACATGTTAGATTAATTGTCAAGAAAACCAAAGAAAAGCCTGTCCTTTAACATGTTGCCTGCCCCTTCTTTTATCTGAATGAATATAATGTAGTAAGTACGCGTGTAGCATTTTCCTTCATTCTTCTCCCTACTCTTTCCAAACCCCTCTTTCCTCCAAATTCTATGAGCCTTGGTCATTTGGGTGGTTTGGATGCCTTTCTTGGAATGGACTGTAATATATTTCGGCTTTATTCAGAATACTTTATATTATTTATATTTAAATTAGCCTTTCAATACGGTTTGTAAATAAGCTTTCTACCAAGGTAGCATGAAAAGAAAATACAATACAAAGAAATAAAGGTTATGAAGTAAGGTATTAACCTTCTTAGAAAACTCTGGATATTATTAAAATTTAAGGCAAGTAATTCCTTATGGTTTAATATAAAACAGTTTGCAAAGACAAGGCATTTACTTGGATTTCTTTGCATTTCCTCTTTCATCCTCATATATTGCACTTGATTCACTGTAGCTGTCTGAATACACTGCCATTTTAGAATCATTTTAGTAGTAGTTGTGGTACAATTGCCTCATGTTAAAAGCATTCCACACTATCATGCTATGTAGCACCTAAAGCTAGTGTTTTAAAGGCACTTCTGATAATACAAATTGTGGTTACCTTTGAACAATTGGTTTCCCTTCAGCATTTCAGACCACTTTAAAGTTTTAAATTGGATGATGAATGTGAATTTTCTGTGCAATGTGTACATTTCTATTAGCATCGCTTACTTAAACTCTAAGAAAAATATTTTTTTTTAATTTCTTATAGTCAAAGGTATGTTTTTGCCTTTTACATACTGTGACAAAGGAATATGCTGGTCAAGGCAAGGCTGTTTCAGTGTTTCAGTTTCAACAAGAATGTTGGATTACAGGTCCTCACTTTCTACCAAGCCGGGATTCAGTGTCAGGTGAGATGGACTGGCTTCAGGCTGGAACGCTGCTTTGATGTCTAGTCCCTGGTCTGAAAGTGCTGCATAGCGGCTGGCTGAGGGGCGCACCTTTTTTGGCTTGGTGCTCTGTGGCTGCTGATGCCACTGGGCTACAAAAAAAGAAAATTAGGATGTTTTAATCAAGAAATAACTGGAAAGCCCTTAGATGTTTCAAATAAATACAGAATGTCTTTTGATATATACCAGGTACATGTTCTTTATGAAAAACTGAATGCATCTATGGTAGAAATCCTAAAGTTTAAGGATAGTTTTGCATTTTACCCATGTTGCAGATGTACTGTGTGTACAGGGTAGTGGGACTATAACAGATAATAAAGACAAAGTATAGTTTATTTTAAAGTAAGTACTTGCCGCGGCACAGGGAGTCCTTTGAGATAGTCTCTAAGTTTCCTAATTCACCTCTCCCCTCTTAAAAAAAATACAACTTCTGAGATCAAAATGAATAAATGCCACAATAATGAGTAGTTTGGTGTTGGGGATGGATGTTTAATCCATTGAAAGGAACTGGGCAGTAGGGAAGGCTGAGCTCATTCCTTTCCTGAAGAACCTCACAGAGCTTTTTCTTATTCAAGAAGAGGTAAGCGCTTCGTTTTTTCTAGTGCTTTTGTGTAACTAGATCCCATAATGCTATTGTACTAGTTTGTAAATTCAATAGCAGTGATTTTCGTTAAATTTAGGATGCATGTAGACAAATATACATACACAAACACTCACAAACCTATTATTGCTCAGCTGCTTAAGATAAATTAATGAGAAAAGCACTAAGCCACAAAAGTATGCATTCCAGGATCGATGTACCCCCGTTTAGAGTGCATTAAGACACTGTGCTAGGATTATAATACAGGAAGAAATGTTAAAAAGGCAGTCATTTGCAGAACACGGTAATAAGGTGAAAAACGTGTGGTTATGCTTTTGCCTACTGTTAATGCCTAAGGATGCTTGAGTAAGGAAGCCACAGTTGACTAGCCTACATAAGAGAAATCAGCATGCATATTTTGCTAATGCAAAGTTCCTGAAAGATACTTGGGTATTTGTTCTCCTGGTGTAGTTCACTATTAATGTTGTTGAGAAACTATAAACAGAAAGAGAAAGAGCAATATGAAATTTTTAGCCAAAAATACCACTACCATTGTAAGATTACATAAAAATAGTGTGAGTTGCTGTTCGGATGTCTATTTTTTTCAGCGTTTAATGACTAAATGCAAGGAGATGAGATGAGGCAGCACTCACTGTAAACATCCAGCCTGGCAGTACAGGACACAATCCCTGCTTCATTCTTGGCCGACACCGTATACCAGCCGGCATCTTCTTTCGTGGCTCCCTGAATGAGCAGGCAGATGTAGCCGTGGGTGTCCTGGTGCATGCTGGGGAAAAGGATACAGTCATCAGGGCTCTACATGTTAAGAAGTGGCTGTGGACAGGAAGCATCGTTTCTAATTAGCTCATTAGAAACAGAATTGCGCGAGTAGAGAATAATAGGGTCATACTTATTCTGGAGAGGCTGCTGGCCCCATTAAAAGGTAATGGGAGAAAAGAGCAGACGTCGCGAGCCTGAACACATCTCTTCACTTAATTTCTAGTTAAGGATCTGCCTTTACAAAACCACTGAATAGATTCTCTGTCACCACTGAAGCAAATGAATGCATCTGTTCTTTTAGATAGAAAGATAAACACACAAAAAACCCACCATTAGATTAAGTTAGAATGTGTTTCGTCGTCATATTCCATTCTCCGTCTTTCTGAAAGCTTAATCATACATTAGGGTAAAGAGTGTTTTTTGTCTTTGTGATCGTCAGTGGCGTGACTCTTACCCAGATTTACACGCCATATAAAGTATCTGTTTATATATCGTTAGGACCAAGAAGTTATGAATCAGGTTAAGTCACTGTGTCCTCACCTCACTCGGTCAGTACTGTGAGTGAGGGATTCATTTTCTTTCTTCCAAAATATCTGAGGTGGTGGCGCTCCCGAAACACGGCACTCCAGTCGCACTGGGTACCCGTCAGCAACTCCTGTGTTTTGTAGCTTCTCGATAAACACAGGGGGTTTGTGCGCTTCTTTAGCTGAGAAAACATGAGATGAATGATCTATCAGTGATAGACAAAAGGCGCAATACAAATAATTCAGATGTTCTTTGCAATATTGCTTACATAGATCTTTTCACTTCCGGTGGTACAATGCTGGTCCTCTCTCTAAATTATTCTTTTTTTTTAAAGATCCTGTGCTTCATCCACTCATTTATTTCCTTGATTCATTCACTTCTGACAGGACCACACAGTCTGCTGGCCATCTGCCCCACAGAATGACTGACAGGCTGCAGGAGACGATGGCTTCACTACTGATTGTTACGGTGCAGTCACAGCCGTTACCAACCACTGCCCCCTAGTGGTCCTGAGGACAAGTGTTGCTAAGAATCGGATCCACTTCGAGTCCTTCCCTGCTACCTGAAAGGTTTGCTATGAAAATTCTTAAGATTTGTAAGTCCTGGCTTAAGTGAAACATACCATGGGATTTAAAAGGGGGGGAAGTACAGGAGAAGCATCTTCATCTAAATTTGGTAGCTTTAAATAGTTACCTATAAACTAGGAATGTACATCCTATTAACTACAGATTCCAATTTGTATTCTTTGAGGGCTATAAAAAAAGAAAGCTTTATTTATGATTACCTTGAAGGAAGGACGCCATAAAAAAGGATAACTTCATTAGTCTGAAAAAATCAGAACTGATAGTTAATACTCTAAATATCCCCATCCAGTGGGAAGTGATTTTCTTGGATGTGAGTGAAAACAATTTCAGAGGAACAATAAGATTTAATTATTTTCTTCTGAGCTACCAGCAATGAATAGAAGGATGCATGTCTTTCTCCACCACTCCTCATCCTGTGGAATGACAGATGTATCGGGGCAGCCAGCGAGAGGCAGGTGAAGAGGATAAAAATTCTTCCTGAAATGTTCAAATACCCCAGACTATCTAAGACTTTGAACTATGTAGAGGTTGTATTTTTCTTCGACTTTACATGGTTACCTGACTGAGGCTATTTAGGGGGAAGTGGGAACAGACCTCAGTATATAAAATGAGGCTTAATGTCGTAGCAGCTCGCCAGTAAGAATAATCTCTGCCGTTGTGGAGCATGGCCGTGCAGGGTCCTGGTGCTGCAGAGTGTCCTAGATTTAATCCTTATAAAAACTCGCTGAGGCATTACATTCTGATTTTACATACGGGGAAACGGAGTTGCAGAGATGTTAGGTATTTGCCAAAGGACACAGCTAGTAAGCGACAGCTAGGACTGAGACTTGATGTCAGAGACCTTGTTTCAAGTCCCATGCACTGCCGTCTTCTAACGGAAGTGCTCCCTGGGGCAGATGGGGACGGCAGTCCTGCAAGACAGACAGCACATTGCGCAGGAGAAAAACAGTTGGTTTTTGTCTGATGAGGGGCAGTTAGTTACAGGGCTGACAGAGGTCAGTCCAAGTGTGTAGTACTACTGACGACATAAAGTGCGACAGCATGGCTACCAGCACCACAGTCTACACATTTATCGTGTTTTCTGTGTGGAAAAACGTCTTTGTGCTATTAGCAGAATCATTATCAAGGATTTTAGACAGGACCTCCTGGGCTTTATTCTCATTGCTACTCTATTTTTAGTAGTGTCGGGTATACAAAGCAACATAATAATTAGACATTTATACCCCTCACAAAGTGATAACCCCCTTCCCCCAATCTGCTACCTCCCTGATGATCGTATATAGCTGCTATGCTACCAATGACTCTATTCCCTATTCTGTACTTTATATCCCGTGACTATATATACAGAGGGTGCCAAAAAAAATTATACATATTTTAAGAAAGGAAAAAAAACGATTAAAATTGTAATACTCACTGTATACTGATTACAAACGTTGAATACAAGTGAGGTTTGACTTCTGCAATTACAAGAGGTGCTCAAAGTGGTTACCATCAGTGTCCAGACATTTCTGATTACGGCCAACTACTGCTTGAGCAACGCTGACCAAAGTGTCCACTTGTAGACATTTTTAGCACCCCCGGTACGTGTGTGTGTGTATGAAAATTAGTTGACATGCAATATTATTTAACTTCAGCTTCAGGTGTACAGCACAGTGATCAGGCATCTACACCGTCCATGAAGTGGACCCCTCCTGAAGGCCGCTACTCTATTTCTTGAACGAGCTCAGTGGCTCACAGTGCGTGGAAGAGGACCAGGAATCAACAGACTGAGTCTATCCCTCAGCTGACTGATGGGACTGTGCGCAACTCACTTAAGTCTAATTTCCACATCTGTCAAATGAGGAAGAAAATTTGCTCTGATTCCCTCTGAGGCTGTTATGAAGACCAACTGAGATAATTTATATGAGGCACTTTACAAACAGAGGTATGAAAAATAAACATGTTTTTTTTAAAAGAGAACAGATATCAGAATCTTTACTTATGCTCAACTCTTAAGGATGGTATAAACCTTTCCATAAATATATTGTCCTTACCTAAGGGTAAGACTTCACATAACAATACTTTAACGAAGTTTATCTCACAGTGTAATCAACTAAAAAGCAAATGTGTGGGGTAATGAAATGTTAAACATTTTTCACTTTTGACATCAGTGCGTGTTACATTGATTTAAAAACCAGGTATATATGTAGAACTTGATGCATAAATCAATTCTTATACATCAAGTTTGGTTCTCAGAGCCTGTGCTGCTGTTGAGCTTTCCTTATGTAACACCAAGCGCGACACACACACGAGACATAGAGTGATCCAGAGAAACCCAAATCCTTTTCTCTCTTGGCCAGGCTAGTGGGAGAAAGGAGGGATTGATAATAACTACAGTGAAGAAAAATTAATATTTCTGATTTGCTAAGCCTCATAACATGTCTCAATTGGCTACTTTGATGAAACAATCTGTCTGCAGAGGTCCGATTTCTTTTCCCTACTGGTTACTAATGCAGGATTAGCTTACATTTCTAAATCTCATGTTCATGCTGGGAGAGAAAGAATTCACAGACAAGCCTACCTGCAACCACAAGCTCCAGGCTGAACGCGTTCTGTCCCGCTCGGTTAGTGGCCGTACATGTGTAGATGCCGGCGTCCCGCGAGGTGACGGGCTCTATGATCAGTGAGTGCACCCCGTTCTCACGCACGAGCATCTTGTGGGCACTGTCAGGGCGGATTGGCTTCCCATCTAGTTGCCAGCTGAGGTCTGGGGTTGGTAACCCACTGACCTAAACCAGAAAGAAAATGCATGAACTTCTCTAATATGAAAACAATGAAATCAATAGCTGAGAAACCAGCATAAATTCTCCCTTTGGTAGTAAAAGAGATGGCTTTTAGCATCAGCTCATGTTACTGTTTTGATTAAACCCTTTCAGTGGCTTCCTAAGCACTCATGGGCTCACTTCTAAACATTTCTTACAGAGCAACCTAGAAATGAAATGGGGATCAAAACAAGGTCTGTCACCATCTTACCTCACCAAGGGTTATAAAGATTACTGGGATGATGGCAGCACAGGGCCCTGAGCTCTTTGGAAACAAGTCTAATCGTAATAACAACAACATACTCAGCTGGCACTTACACACAGTAAGGCTTCTCATCATAGAATTGCCACAGCTGTGGAGATATTAGTTAATGCATCCATCAGCAGCAGGGCTATTAGTTTATAATCCTTGAAACTAAGTAACAAGAACAATACAAAATTAGCCAGAAAGCCATATCAACAAATTAGCATCACAATGGAAACATAAAATCTTGAGACCGAGACAGTTGTTGACCAGACATCAGACAAAAGCGGATTTAATTGCTAATAAATAACAAGTTGTGCTGTGAAAGGGTAGGGATGGTTGCCATCTGTCAACTCTTTATGGCTTTGCCCTTGATTTTGAATGGGGAGAGAAGCACCACTAAGGAAGGCCTTTTTACCCCATCCCAAATTTACTAGTGGGAAATTGCATACAAAAAGATGTCCGCTGGACTGGAAAACAATTCTTTTGAAGGCCCAGCTCTGCCAAAATCAGCCAGGGAATTCATAAATTCCAGTCCTGCTACATGGTAATTCATTTATACTACTTAAACGATGCCCCATCCCCCAGATATCACAAAGGTCTAGAGATTTTTAAAGGAAAAAATTTAAATTATTGGTCAAAAGGATGAAGAGATTTTGGAAGCAATCGTTACGCAGCTTGGCTTCTGAGAGGCTCAGGCTCGTATGTTCTCTCATCTGTACACCTGCTATCCCCCAGCTCGCTACATACACTCATTTACCTGTCTGGAGGAACACGGAGTGGACACTTGGGGTCAGGTTCCAGGCCTTTCCCACGTTTAGAAAGAAAGCAGCACTACTTGTTCCCGCTTCACTAGGTGAGAACCTACACAAACAGGGCTGTATACTGACTGAAGCCACAGCCCGTTAGCAGGAGATGCATAAAGCACTGCAGTCTCAGCCTGCCCACTTCCCAGTGGACAGTTACTCACGTTAAGGCGAAGGGAAAATGCCTGATTCCTTTGCCCTTTGTCTAACCCCAGCCTTCTTGGTTGTGTAAGTAAACAAAGCTGGTATCACGAATTTAAGGTCATTATAATCAGGTCATACTTTGAACAGATCCTTTTATTCTTTTCATAGACAAGCCCAGATTTACTTTCGAAAAAACAAATGATGCCCAAATCCTCTGAACTCCCTTTGTGTTCTGCAATCCCAAAGAGAACCAGCAGAGGGAGCCCAAATTTTAAAAAACCTTACCTATCTTTTAAGAGCTAAATTTTGAACTTCAAGTCAGTAAATAATGGGGCAAAGAAAAAGAAAAAATGTCAGAGTAATAGTTCTTAAACATTTTTGGCCTCAAGTTCGTTTGAGAAATTGATAAAAGTTATATTACACACAATTTTGTATACAATTTCAGAGTTCACACATACAATGCGTACCCTGAATTAAGAGGCCCTGCTGTAAAATGGGTGAAAGAAGGATGTCGCTCTAACGTCTCTTAGAAATAGAAAATGGGAGGAGCAAAAGTCAGAGTAGACATATGGATACAAAATGTGTGTGAATAAAGAGTGAAGATCAACTAATTATTGATCAGGACATATGCCAGATTCAATACATGTATTCCTTTAACCAAATGGGAAACTTAAAGGGATAAAACCTCCCAGCGGCTTTCTGGAGTATGGTATAGGATTCTAAGTAACGAATATATTTAATAAACATTTAAGAGTAAAGGAAAAGGGTGATTTAAAGCAGTGTGTAAACATCCCGTATATTTCACTTAAGCTGGAAAACATTTTAAACGTGTATACTTTACATAATTTCCAAAAGAAACTGAAGAGAAATGGCAAAGGGGTAAGATAGATGTATAGGCAATAACAGACTCTTACTTTGCAGTCCATTCTGCAGAGTTTTCCTTCTTGAACAGTCAGATCTCCAGGAGCCTGCAAGAAGTGAGGCCTGAAGAACCGCTCTTGAATTGGTTCGTTTTCATCTCCGCTGTCCCTTGATCTAGAACGGGGCCTTAGAACAAGACAGATAATAGATATAAGGGGGATCAAATATATGGTGATGGAAGGAGAACTGACTCTGGGTGGTGAACACACAATGGGATTTATAGATGATGTAATACAGAATTGTACACCTGAAATCTATGTAATTTTACCAACAATTGTCACCCCAATAAATTTAATAAAATAAAATAAAATAAAATAGATGGAAGGATAGATACTACATAAATAGCGTTATGTTCAGGCTCTTAGTCATGGCTTTTTTGTAATATATGGGGTAATAATATAATAACCTTACCTGATTTCTACCCCTAAGATTTACACTTTAAAAAGTCAGCAAGGCAAAATCTTGTTTCATTTGGAAGTTTATTATACATAGTCTAATTGCAGATCTTAAACAGTTCTGCTCTCCTAATCCTTAAAGCCACTATAAATCATAAAAGGGGAAATAGGAAAAAGTGGGGTAATCGATACTAACCTATTTTTTTCCTAAATATTTTTAAAGCTGTATGAGAAATAGCAGCAGCTGTTGCTCATTTATTTATTACCAAACCTTTTTCAACAGAAACTACGAACTTTCTACTGTGAATTTAACCTTATAGGAAATCAAAAGTTCTTAGCATGTTATAAAAAACAAATTACATTTTTCGGCAGGTTTTCTTTTTTATCGGTTACCCATGTGCCTAAATACACTTTTTTTTTTCCTTTCTTGGTTTAAAATAAAACTGTGCACATCTCCCAGAGTTTGTGTCTTTCTTGCTTTTAAGGGTGTTTCCAGGGGCACCTTCAAGAGTGATACAACTTAAAATAATTGCAGGGAAGACGTAAGAGCAAGATGTTGAATACAAATGGTCAGTAATCACAAGATAAGTTTAAAAACACTTAACTAGAAAAAATAAGATGGACCAAAAAAGTGAAAGATTAGTAAAAGAGGCTAATAATTATCAGTTTTTATATAGGTTATTCTTTTCCAAGTACAGATCGGATTTTTGAACAGACTGCTTATCTGGGAGACACTGACACCTGGAGAAGCTTAGCTATATTGAAGACCACGGGAAAAGCAAAGGAACAGAATGTAAGGCGGTGGATATGCTACTAAATGTTACGTTCACAGCCACAGGCTTAGCATCCTGCTGCTTCCGCCAGCATCCCTGTGTAATAAGCTCAGGGACCCTAGGGATGCAAAGCACACTCTATTGTTAGCAGATACTTGCTGAGCATTTAAAATATCGTACCTACAAGATTAGGGTCTAAAATAAACGGTTGTGAACTAAGTAACTGTACAATGAACATTAGCAGACAAGTTGATTTTAAGAAATGTAGCAGCCATCGTTTATAACACAGCTCTTGGTTAGAGGAGTTTGGTTTTGAATGATTTGTGTACCACTGACTAGCATTTTCATTAAGACACCTGCCATTTAAAGTTGCTGAGTCTTGATGTCTTCCTATATAAATTGGGCCCTTTTTAACAAACTAGCGATGGCATTACCTGAGTTGGCTTAGCACACATTATTGTTTGCTCCCTTCCCCTTTCTGAATTGCAACGGACCATAGTGATCCAGGAGCCATACACTGGATACCGTTTAAGATCGAATTCACATTCTGTCTTCAGACTCATGTGTTCACTTTTACGGTCATCCTATGATTGTAATAGTGTTGAATTTACCGTAATAAACGAAATCATAGTAACACCTATGGGAAGGAACATCTGAAATACCTTCTGCCATGAGGATGGCCGGAGGGAGAGCGGGGACTGCGACCTCTTTGGTTGACAGCCTGTACCATTAGCCGTCCAGTACAACTGACGCGGCCCTGTCAGAGACAACAGGAAAAGACATCATTTGCTATGCAACACCGCTAACTGCTAAGCACTGTTTTTTCTGTGCTCCATAAGACATTATGAACAAATCAGTGTGCCATGTTAGTAATGACACCAACCCCTCACAGAAATGTACTTTCTTTGAGTTAAATAAGCTTTACTGTTTTATCTAGGATGGCGTTCACAGTGACAATCCTCATGGAATTCATTGTAATCTGCTAATAAGGACTCCCAAACATGTGAAGTTGAGTTGTGAAATACAGTGTCAGGACGCGACTGGCTTGTGATTCCATTGTCATGGTCACATAGCTACTGCATGTAGCTAAGTCTGAACTCAAACTAGACGACTTCAGTTTTCTGTCGGTTTACTTTTCAGTAAACGTATTTATGAAACGTTAGTGGTAGCTCTTCCAAACACCCCATATTAGAAGAGATGCAGCAGATAAAATGAGCATTAGAGAAGTACGTACAGGGACTATAAGGAGAGAATCACGAGTACAGGACACCATGTTCCCATCAACATATTGGAGATTTCAAAACCAGAAGCAGTTAAATACCTAAAATATGTTGATCATTTAAAGCAGGGGTGTCCAAACTGCGGCCCGCGGGCCAACTGCGGCTCGCAATCCATTGTTAATTGGCCCGCAGCAAATTCCAAAAATATATTTAGTCTACTTAAATAAACCAGGTGAGGCAATACATACTTCACCTCGAGTGAGTGGCCCGGCTGTTTGTGTATTTTACCGCATATGACGCTTGGTGAAAACCGTTGAAAAAAGTTTGGACACCCCTGATCTAAAGGCCTATCTAATAAAAAGCCTTATTTTCTCTCTTAAATTTGCCAATTGAAAATATGATACATGCTGTCGTATGGATAGACAAAAGTAATAGCCGGCCCCGATGACATGAATAAATCACTCATTGTTACTTTCTGTCTTCTCCCTTCCCCCTCATTTTCCCCCCTCACTATTATAAGCAGAGTAGCAAAAATAGATTTTCTCCTCCACTTTCTCCTCTCGTCTCCCAGGAGAACTCGCCGATGTATTTATAAATTCTGACAATGGCCAAAAGGGAACCACAGTAAGAAAGGAAAAATGAGAAGCAAATGTATTGATTAGACTCAGGGAAGTCTAGCTCAAGGTTGAAAAGCGGCCCGCACGTGCACTTAACAGCCAAAATGAAATTCACTCCCATTTTCATTCCAAGTTGCCCATCGAGACAGGTAACAGAAGCAAGAGGGGTTCTGTCGTTTTGATGCACTGCTTTCTGAGTTCCAAGTGAGAGGAGGCTGGGATGAGGAGAGGACACACTGTGGGGGGGACACGGAGGGGAAAACCCCACTGCAGGATTCAGTGAGGGGCTGGGATTCCCTCAGTGCGACTCTCCAGATCCTCTCCAAGCCTGCACTTCTGAGGGCCGGAACCACCCAGAAAAGGCAAAGACACACGGGGGTGTAATACAGACAGAAGAATTAGGAATTACCAGATAGAAAGATGTGGTCATCAGGAAACACCCTCAAGTCCTGTACCATTAGATCTGTAAATTCCCCTAGCATTCACAGTATTTGCTATTGAGGTCATCCTTAAAATACGGCCTTTCCTGAAAATTTCCAAGGAGATGTGAAGTATGACATTATGATGGGAAATTATTTCTGACTGAGATTAACTGTATGTGAAGTTCAGTCCGCCTGATACAAAGGCTGTTATGCTGAACGCTGCTTGGCAAACACTTGTGATTCCCTTAAGCTAACTTGAAATCTGAAAATTAATGTCATCTAACCCTTCCAAATCTGTACCTGCTTTAGAAAATCTAGATGTGATTTCCTTAGAAGACACCATTATAAATTACCCAACAGATGCATTCTAGCAGATACTTGAACACATCAACATGTAAGACTCGTGATTCTTTTTGAGCTTGAGGCCAAGACAGTGTGTTTTGTTTTACACAAATACCTTCAACTATACTGATATATGGGATATGGTTTCCTTACTATTTGCTTTGCTGCTTCAACTAATAATTTTAATTTGGATAGATTTTTCCTTGTGGTATAAAACCCAGAGGATCCACAAGGGAAATTAATATTAACTAACCACTTATGTGGTTAGAAAAAGACATGTTACATTAAACCTTTAACCTTGAATTTGGGGAAGCAGATACTGGTTGCTTAAAAAAAAACACAAAACTCCTCTAACCTGGATTTGAGTTTTGACTTTTCCTAAAACTTTGGGCAAATCACTGAATTTGTTCAATCCTTTGTTTTTAATTTGGTAAAAACTTTCTTCTCACGAGAAGCTTGTAAATATTAAATGATAAAACCTGATGATATAAATATCAAATTGTACAGCAGCCCCCCCCCCCCCATCTGCGAGAGAGAGGTTCCAAGACCCCCAGTGGATGTCTGAAACCTCGGATAGTACCAAACATACATAACTATGATAAAGTAAGAGATAAACAACAATAACTAATAACAAAAACAAACACTTATACTGTAATTACAGTTACATGAATGTGTTCTCTCAAAATACCTGACTGTACTGTGTGAATATACTGGACAAAGGGATGAGTCATGTCTCAGGCGGGACAAAGCAGGCAGCATGAGGTTTCAATCTTCTACCAGCGCACAACTTAAAACTTAGGAATTGTTTACTTCTAGAATTTTCCATTTAATATTTTTGGGCCACAGTTGACCACAGGTAACTAAAATTGCAGAAAGTGAAATTGCAGATACGGGGGACTTCTCTACTTGATGTCACAGATCATTATGAAATTCACCACTGCTGGTATCATGTTACGATACTATGGGTCTGAGATTTTATGGACGCATGGACATGCTTCGAGGTGATTTTTAGCGGCCCCAGCAGCTTGGCTGACGGCAATAAAATTTTCCAAGTGGATATATTTTGCTTGAGGGATGCTCTTACCTCCTTTTTAGACTCTTTCAAATACCTCTTAACCAACGCCCCCCTTGCCCTCTCAGTGCTCTCAATGCTGGGGGGAACCCCAGACACCTTTGTATGACACGCACTAGCTCTGGTGTCAGTCTGGGTTTGTAAACCAGTTCTGTCCTTTATAGGTGAGTGACTTCAGGCAGGTAACTTAAGCACCTCAGTGAGTTTCCTTATCAGTAAAATACAACCATATAGTTAATCCCGCATGGGTTCTTGGGAGGATTAAATGAGTTCATCGGTGTAAAATATTTGATAATTGTATTTTTTCTACACAGTAAATGCTCGAACTGCTAAATTATTATAGCACTTAGTAGGGGTAGAATTATAATAATTAGATGAATAAGAAGTATCCCTTAGAAGTGCTTCATTGAACAGTTTTTTCCCCACATGTAATGGAGTTTGTTTTCTTTCTTTTTCCCCACCTTCCCGTTTTTTTTTTTTTCTTCTTTTTTTTTGTATTAGGATGTAATTGACTCCGAAGGAAAACAAAATACTCTTAGCAAAGAAGGCAGAATACATGGAGAGTAAATCAACCTTTTAAACTCACGCTAGTGCTTGAAAGGTGCGGAGCACACAGGTATATTCGAGGTGCCAAGTGACGGCTGATTTGAGGTATCAGATGAAGGATACCCTACTATGCTTAGTGGCAGCCCGGTCTCCTCTTCTCTCTCCAAAAAAATAGGGTCAACAGGTTGGCATACTACTCGGCAAAGATTACACATTTCTACAGTGTTTGCAAGATATTCACTTCTACTGCTCAGCACCACATACACAGATATTGCCGCAGATATTTCCTTAACTTCCCAAATTTAAGAAAAAGGAATATGTTGCCATTCCTCACCTTTTACTCCTACATCATCCTTCACTTCTGAACATAAAGGGGAAAGGTATGGTCTTCGGGAGGCGGGATTATTAGTTTGATAATATAATGTTACTGGCTAAATATATTACTAATCAGTAAATGACCAGGAGCATTTAAAAAGCATCCAAACTAACGAGTTGTATAATTTTAATTAAAGTTGTAATTTTTAATTTAGTGGTATAATTTAATTTTCATTAAAAAAAAAATCCAGAAGTCATTGAAGCATTTTTGAAAAGATGCCTCAAATGTGTGCAATTGAAAGTTCAGGTTTTCAAGTCTGAATGTCTTATTTGTGAGGAAGATCATACAAAATTAAAATTAATTTTAATCATACTAATGTGCCAACTATCCCTAGTAATTTATCATAATTAGCAGGCTCTGGGACACATGAATGCGACCGTGTTTGCTGTTAACTTTCTCATTTCTTTCTGCTTTATTATTAACACATGAAGTAATAATGTTTAAAGTGAAGCTTGAAATGAGCCAGGCAACCTTACAATGCTAAGGCAAAACAATCAACAAACTAACTTTTTAAATCTAACTCAGCTGTGCGTAACTTTTCTATTCCAAACAAAGCCACAGTTTAAAGCTATAGTACAAGTAATAAGTTTGAATTCTCGAAGTGATTCTGTATTAAACATCCAGCTTGTAAAGATTATTTGATGCCTCATGCAAGGCCAATTATTTATATAGTATGGAAATAACATTTATGTTTCCCAGTTTATGAAATTTAACTTGTGGCACACAGATCTTTATAAAAGTTTGCCACTTGTATACATAATGCAATCTGAGGAAACATCAAACTGCAAAACAGCCATTCCAAAATCCAAGTGCACTACAGGGGAACTTAGCAACACACCAAAACAAAGTAAAACATTCGTGTTTAGATTTAGTCGTATCTTAAAGACTGGATTACAGTCTAAAATAAATTGTATTTGTGATCCTCATTTTGGCATCATGTTTGGCGTAACACTACACAATCACTCATTATTTCACTAAACTATGCAATTACTCTGGTCTCTTATGAATTGCCTGAGCTGCACACGGCGAGCACGATACAGTCTAGCATACGCTTAGAGCTGTGTGTTCTATCTCAAGTAGAATTTGGATGCAGTCAACAATAACTAACGTGTTTCTTATTCCCCAAAGGTTAAGCCAGGTGGAAAAATATTCTATAAAATATTCTGCTGAACTGTAGTATTTTCCTCTTCCTTTGGTTCTCAGCCTTTCTCTTGGCCGCTTTGTGTGATGATTTTCCACCGCTCAGGAAAGCTCTGCTGTGTTTCATTACTGAACCAATTTTTCCACTCCAACTTTTTCCTCTTTCCCTTGGTTATTTCACATCATGTAGGCTATAGTGTACCAGAAAAAAAAAGGGTGTAGTTGTCTCCCTTTCAAAACCAAATACTTTTAAAAATGTGAAAAAATTTTAAGGAAACCAAAGGGCATCAAGGCAGTAGGGCGTCACCTTCAGTTTACTGTTGACTACGTGTTATGCTTTGGGAATAATACATCTTGAGGAATTTAGCTTTCACTTTGGAAAATTTTTTTCAGTGCCTACTTATGTCATGCTTCTTCTAAATGATGTTTTAATTCAGAAATTACAAGAATGGGAAAATACTTTAGAGTATAATAACAGATGTTATAAAGTTGAGCTTATGACACTGTTAAACATTTCAATTACAGTATTCCCATGGCAACAAATGATAACTTATGCCAAAGGTTAGGTAGAAAAATGGTCTGCCACTTGTCTTGGTTTAAAATACCACTTTGTTGTTCTAATGGGTAGTGAAGTTCAATCCCATTTCTAGGGGACAACTCACAAAACCTACATCTGGTATACTTGGACATACCTGTTACTTACTGAAGACCCCAAGGTAGAAAAGGAGTTTTGCTCTTGAAATTAAAGTCAACCAGGCAACAGGCTCAGAAACTTGGAACAGCAACTACTACCAAGTGCCGTAAATACAAACATTCTCTCACAACAATTTCAATCCGAGGCCTAAATGCCTACTTTTAGGATTTCCTCCGATTCTTTTCCTGGGTTTTCCCGCCTCTGTGTGCCTTTGGCCATTTAGGTAGAAAAGGAGACTGTAGAATGAATATTGGGTGGATCAACTCACCTTGAGAGACAGTTGGAATTCTAGACAGCAGGCACTGCTCTGGTTACTGTGACCTCTGGGGTTCTTTGAATCTTTTGCTCCCTGAGGGCAATCATATTACTGTTTGCTCAATCACAGGTGGGAGATTCTCTTAGCAGTGTTGGGCTATGGCTACCTGACGTGAACTGGCCCACTTCTTATTTCTTTGTCTGTTCTTTAAAGGGCAGAGTCAAAGAACCAGACAGGCTTAGGCCTGGGGCTTATCCTGCGATTTGGTAAAGCGGCAGAATCCACTGGGACCTGGGGTGAGGGCAGTGACAGCTCTCCTCTGGGCCTTCCCTTGGCCCTGAGTGTGTTGGAGCCAAGAGCAGCTCCCAGCTGCATGTGTGGCAGCCGTCAGCTGTGCTGTGGGTGGGGCCAGTCCTCTCGCTCACAAGCCCGCAGCTGTGGCAGCCATGGCACAGCCACATCTGCTGCCTAACTCCTTTCCCAGGGGGGTGGGAAAAAGCAAAAGCCAGGAGGTCGCCAGACCACACACCAGCAACATGTTTGGTAGAAATCCCATCCTAACTGACGTGCTCACTCTCTAACAGCACGGTGGGGAGCGGAATATCTAGAAACGTAACTGATCTTTACATCCTGATCCCACAGGCTTCTGCCAACTCGTGGGGCTGCTTCTCTAAGACAGGGTTGTTAGTGTCTTTGATTTAAAATAATGATGATAACTAGCATTTGTTGAAAGTATGTTATGTCCCAGGTAAACTGAGTGCTTTACATGTATGATTTAAATTGATATTATTCTCTTTGCACAGAAGAGGAAACAGGAAGAGAACGGATAAGTGCCTGGCTAAAGGTCACATAGGTGGGGAGTGGCAGAGCTAGAATTCCAACTCAGAGCTGCCTGAAGCCCAAGTTCATGCTTTTAACCCCTGAACTACACCTTCTAGACTTTTCAGTATCAACATAGCTCTACAATTCTGGTCTTTGTTGTGCAATTTCTTTCTTTTGCTTTCTGCCCCTTCCTCCTTTTCTATGTTGACAAGGAGGCTCTTCAGCAGCCCTCCTTTATCTCGTGACTACATCATGGTTTGTAGGAAGTGAAATGCACCGTGGCCACTGACGCTGAGGCTGGCCTGCTGTCTTCACCCCTGCACCCCGCCCCTGGCCCTGAGCAGTCGGGCTTTGCCACACGCAAACACACATCAGTGTAATTTGAAGAAGGCTGCATGCAGACTCATAATCACCCTTTTACGTTTTTCTTCTTTTGTTCTATAAAATTGCTTACTCAGTAACAGTTTAAAACATTTGCCAGGGGAAAATGCTCCGAAATCCATAGCAGGATCCCAGTACTGGCAAGTGTTTAAGGAACACAGTTAGTTCTGTCCCAGCAAATACAGGGGAAAGAGGAATAAAGAACCCAATATGAAGGAACATTGTGGATTTTGTTGCATTCTCCACTGTTTTTTTTAATAGGCAGAAAACTGAAAATTGAAATTTGTGAATAATAGTCAAGGAAACATACTGAAGATACGGTAAGAAAAAAAAAAAGCAAATTCCACTTTTGTTCCCTCAAAAACACCAAACATGAGCACAAATCAGCGTTAAAATGTAACTTTTTAGTAAAGGTTGTGATTTTGACTATTTGTCAAGGTGATGGTCATGTATTCATTGCGTGAAAAATAGACTCTCAAGAAGGTGCATTAACATGAAAACTGTTCGCTGATGGTGATGGTTTGCTATGCTCTATCACGACCTGATTGGTGGATAATTTGAGTTTCATCCAAATCTTAATATCATTGCAGAGATATATCTTTATATAACAATGTAATATTAGGATAGGGATGAACATTGTACAAACTTTCAGAAGTTTGTAAGCGTTGCTAAAATTATTTGTATAATTTTCTAATACTTAATATTTCCTCCAAAAGAAATAATGAAATATGGAATTATATAAGTAGATCAGAGATTTTAAAAGATGACTTCAGGACAATCTTCACTAGTTATATAATAAAATCATTCGTTTTAGCTTCCTTAAAAAAAAAAGTTTTATTCATACGACTTTTGCAGACTTCGTAAAATTATCCTGCGACACACTGAGCTCTTAAGGTACAAAGTCACTTGTCATTTTTGTGTCCCCTGCAACCAGCATAGTACCTAAAAGATGCAAGATACTAATCTGTAGTCTTGCAATGGGAACATGATACCCAGGTAGCCGCCTATTAAATTCTAAGTAGTCAGTTGCTTTTTTTGACTCTACATCTAATGGGGAAAACAAGAGAAAACATTTGGATGGAAACAAACAAAAAATCCTGAATGCTATACAGAAGTCCCCCTCTACCTTATCTGCGGGGGACCCCCAGTGGATGCCTGAAACCGTGGATAATACCAAACATTATGTATACTATGTGTTTTCCTATACATGCATACCTATGAGAAAGTTTAATTTATAAATTAGGCAGAGTAAGAGATTAACAACACTAACTAATAATAACATAGAACAATTATAACTATACTGTAATAGAAGTTATGTGAATGTGGCCTCTCTCTCAAAGCATCTTATTGTGCTGTACGTACAGCTTGTATATGCCAGACAAAGAGAAGAGTCACATCCCGGGCAGGACAGCACAAGATTTCATCATGCTACTCATGGTGGCACGCAATTTGAAACAATTTAAAATTTATAAATTGCTTATTTCTGGACCACAGCTGACGACTGGTAACTGAAACCATGTAAAGCAAAGCTACAGATAAGAGGGGACTTCTACATATGGATGCTATCAAAATTATAATTTGTCTACACTTACACATACTTAAATTCCACTGAATTATGTATTTCTTTTAAATATTTTACTTTTTAGTATTTTCTACTACAGCATATGCACTTTCTCCCTTTTTTCTTTGTAGATTTACCCCTATCTGAAATGATACTTATTTTTATGTAGTTTGTTTATGGCCTTATTTTGTCTCAGGACTTGTCCTCTCCATCACTGCATCCCCATCACCTACATAATAGGTGTACATATTAAGTCCTCAATAATAAAAATTTTTGGAAAGAATCCACATCTGCACCAGAATTATTAATCTAGAAAAACACCTGATAGGGGCGGCTGGTTAGCTCAGTTGGTTAGAGCACAGGCTCTAAACAACAAGGTTGCCAGTTCGATCCCCCATGGGCCACTGTGAGCTACACCCTCCACAACTAGATTGAAACAACTACTTGATTTGGAGCTGATGGGTCCTGGAAAAACACACTTAAAATAAATAAAAGTTTAAAAACAAACAAACGAAAAAACACCTGATGGAATAAACACTCATGAAACAAATTTTTTCTATCCTTCAAAAACAAGATGGATGTAGAAATTGGGGAAATAGTTTCAAGTCAAAGAGGTCTGATTCCACCTTTTTTTAGTTTTAGGTGTGATTCCACCTTTTAATTAAACAGTTCCTTTGTCCAATTAAATGCCTGTAAGACTATACAGTTGACCCTTGAACAACACAAGTGTCAGGAATGCTGACCCTTTCCCACGCATCTGAAAATCTGTATATAACTTTTCACTCCCCCCAAACTACTACTAGTTCAGAAGCCTTACCGATAACATACACAGTCAGTTTACACATATTTCGTAGGTTATGTGTGCTATAAACTGTATTCTTACAATAAAGCAGGCTAGAGAGAAGAAAATGTTAAGAAAATCATTAGGATACAGTATTAATTGAAAAACAAACCATGGATAAGTGGACCCATGCAATTCAAATCTGTGCTGCTCAAGGGTCAACTGGACACAGAAATGAAGCAAGACCACACTGTTCTTTACCTGAGGGTTTGCTGCCATAATTGTGTAATTCCCATCATCATCTAGGGTGGAGGCCGAGGCATGGAGAGAGCAGGTCCCGTCAAGATCTCTCTGAATGGTATAATGATCATTCTTTGGAGAGATCTGCTTTCCATCTTTAAACCAATAGATCTGTGAAAGGAAACAAAGATTATAAATTAAGGATGTGTGTAGTACTACTCTGGGGGACGGATAAATAAGAATTGTGTGATCTGCAGAGCTCATCTGAGTTTTCATGTTAAAATGTTAAACAGAACACCTGAATAGGAAAAAAAAAGTAGGTAACAAACAAGTGTAATTCTATTTTAGTTTTTAAAAATTATATATCCTCTTTGTTACTTTTTAAAATCCATATGTAAGCAGGTATTTAAATTCATATATTATTTATATGGAGGATCTAAATCGACTGTTGACAGTGATTATTTCTGAGGTGGCATGGTAGGTATTTTTCTTTTTGCTTCTATTTTCAAATGTACTGAGTTAAATATACTGAATTAAAATGTGTTACTTGTAAAGTGAAGGTCAAAAGTTTATTTTAGAGAACAAAAACAGATCCCCAAACTCTAATCATTGCACTGAATTGTGTTAAAACTGGGTGTTGAGGAGGGAGGCAACAGTTATGGGTTGGTGGCAGGTAGGACTCTAGTGCTTTCGTTCTGGGTCAAGGAGCATATGATCAAAGGTTGAAAGTTTGTCAGCTCTTCCCGTTATGTTTAAGAAAACACAACAGTATTTAAATGTATAATAATTTTCAAATAATATTTTAACTTGGTTTGACAGAAAATTAAACGTGAAAAGTAATTAAAGTAAAAAGGAATCTTAACCAAATTAAAAAAAAAAATGATAAAACTACCACTTCTGTTTAAGTCTTCCATCCTCCCTCCCTTCACCTTTAAACAAAATCACTGGACCATGGATCTTTCATGATTTATTCTATTTGACTTAGTTTACAAACTACACAGTTGAAACATAGGGGCACCACGATGAATCAGTGCCAGCAGCCCTAATATGATTGAGATGTTGAATTAATGCCTGCATCCAACCACTTCCAGACTTAACGTTAGGGAAGAAAATTAATCACCCGTTTTTAAGCCACGATGATTTTTTTGTTGTCAGTTTTGTTCCTTGCAACCAGAAGCATTCCTAACTGACTCCCAGCAGAAGAAACCTACTTTAGAGCCTTCAGATTTTAAAATGAACTTTTTCCTTAATATAAATCAATATGCAAATCAAAACCCCAACTGACATTCAAATTCAACTCCCTGTCAAAGCCTCTGAATCTGAAAAGTCTTTCTGAAATGTCCATTTTTAAGGTAGGGAAAGGCCTGAAATATACAGCACTAAATCAGGAGCTGACTGCTGCAACTATGCCAACCCCTATTTCTCAATTAGCTCCAAATACAGAAACTGTATTATTAATCTCCATACACTAAAAATCAACTAGACTAATAACGTTTAGTTCTAAAAAATTGAATTATATAAAGCATATTTCATAATTATCACTCTTAGTTGTTGGATGATTTCTGATGGAATAAAGAAGCTCTGATTTGTATACAATTTGTTCCTTTTGCATTGTTACTATGCCAGTCTTCAGAATTGTTTCTTTCCTTTAATCATATGTTTTACCTCCATTATACTTGGAATAAAACTTTCAAGTGAGAATTAAACAGTTCCAAAATTTTACCAAGACTACTAATGAAGAGGGAAGGGGAGGGTGCAAGCAATGAAATTCATTACAATCTTCTCATGTTTCAATTAGAACATGTCAAGGGCAGAACAAATTAAAAAAAAAACACCTGAAAAGGGATGTATTTTAAAAAAACATAATGGCTATTCCATACATTAGTCATCTTAATATAATTTGTATAACATGCAGAGGAAACGATTCTTCAATAAACCAAGGAGGGAAGAAAAAGAATGGTAATGAGGAAAGGGGGGGAAGAAGGGGAAGAGGAAGGAAGGATGAAGAAGAAAATTTAACGATAAAAATTTCTAAAAAAAAAAGTTAATTCTCTGAAAGCTGTGAAACATTTAAATTTGTACTAGAAAAAACACAGGTACGTTAAGAACAACAGCCCATCTTCAAGTGAACATAATGTCCTTTAAGAACAGGAATCAGTAATCATAGAATTTCATCAGTGACCTTAAGCCTTGAGTAAGGTTTAAAAATAACATGGGATCCTTTTGTGAATATTTTGGAAGTTCAAGATGTACTTTCTTGTTGAGTTTTATGCATAAGTTGCTTGCTTGCTTATTTATTTATTTATTTACTTACTTATTTATTTACTTGTTTATTTATTTATTTATTATGCTTATTTAATGTCTCTCACTAGTTTTCTTGTAAGCCCAAAGAGAACAGGGACATTTCTTTCTTTCTTTCTTTTTTTTTTTTTTTTTAACTTTTTATTTATTTAAATATGTTTTTCCTGGACCCAAGTCGAGCAGTTTCAATCTAGTTGTGGAGGGCGCAGCTCATGGTGGCCCATGCGGGGATCAAACCAATAACCTTGTTAAGAGATCCGGGCTTTAAACAACTGAACTAACTGGCCACCCGCAGAGTTTTTGTTTGTTTGTTTGTTTGTTTTTTGTTAATTGGGGAAGGAGAACAGGACTTTATTGGGGAACAGTGTGTACTTCCAGGACTTTTTTCCAAGTCAAGCTGTTGTCCTTTCAGTCTTAGTTGTGTAGGGTGTAACTCAGCTCCAGGTCCAGATGCCGTTGTTAGTTGCAGGGGGCACAGCCCACCATCCCTTGTGGGAGTTGAACCAGCAGCCTTGTGGTTGAAAGCCCACTGGCGCATGTGGGAATTGAACCAGCAGCCTTCGGAGTCAGGAGCACAGAGCTCCAACTGCCTGAGCCACTGGGCCAACCCCGCAAATTTATTTTTAATACATGCATTTGGTATCATGTTTGTGACTACACAGCAATTATCCAAATTATGCCAAAAACACAATGAAGATTTTTCCAAACAGTTTAAGTCTCATTTTATTAGGAGGTAGATATGGGTTTGAAAATTTAAGGCTATTCTCTTTGCCCTATGTTTCTCTGACTATGGCGCTGCAATTGGTTTTAGGGAAAGAATGTGATGGTAAAACTTACCTTACTGAGAAAACAAAACAGCACATGGGCGTTGCAGGTACTGTCATACTCCTTTCCCTCCTTCCATTTCACTGATTCTCAAATTAAGCTTTTAATTTCAGTGAGTATATTTTTTATTTCTATATTCTTATTTTACAAGTTTGCCTCGTCTTTGGTACTGTTCTGTTCTTTCATTAAAGTTTCTATTCCTTTAAAAATTGTTTCAATCATTTTGAACATAGGTATTTTATTCTCAGGATTGTCCAATATTTGCAATACCTGGGCTTTGATTTTCCTGTCTTGTGCTATCGACTTTCCCCATTGTTTATTTCCTCATACGGTTTCTAACTTTTCACTGGGAACTCATTTTTCCTCCCTCTTACCCTGTTGAAGTCTGATATTCCTCAAATTGTGAAAGTGTCCTCTGGGCCAATTTTTGCTTGCGTCTACCAGAAACCTAAATATTTTAATCATCCTGGACTAAATTTCCTATTAATTTCTCAGTTTTTGGCTCCGTATCCTGTGATAGTGCAAATCTGAAGTTTCAACTTTCTCATGGGTGTTTTTTTTACTCTTTTTCCTCAAATTCTAGGGAAAAGTGTAATGCTGTTATTGCTTTGCTGCAATAGTGAGCAGTTATTCTAGTCTCCCTTTAAAGCTAGGGCCACTCTTTGTCAGCATTTCTGTATGTCTGCCGGGAGAGGGCTTCCAGCTTAGGTCAGCCTCCTCTGTCAGGTAGTCCTCTGATTACTCTTTCTGAACAATATTCCCACCCTTATCCCCCTTTGTAAATACTGATTTTGTAGATTAAAGATCTGAAGTTTTTCTAATCAGTGGTAAGCCTACTTTTCTGTATGGTACAGAGCACGGGATTCATGTTTAAGCTTTGGCCACTCACCAGCTCTCTGACCTTGGGAAAGTTAATTAACCTCACTGAGCTCAGTTTAGTCATTTGCAATTTGGGAGTAACAATGATGACATCACATGAGTAAATGATGTAGGTGTATGGAAAGGGCCTCGTCAGTTATTTAATTATCTATTCTATTCTATTCTATTCTATTCTATTCTATTCTATTCTATTCTATTCTACTCTACTCTTCAAACCCAAACTCTGCCCTTATTGGTTTCTGATGCCTCCTAAAGATGGCCCTGCACTTACAGTACTTCATTTTACATCATGAGTATTGAAAAAGATAGTCTGTATCTCTTCCTGCCATACACGCTGTATTTTAGAAGCTAAATCTTCCTCAGAAAACATGACTTCTAAAAAGCCATGTTTTCAGCTTACCTTTGGCTTTGGATTCCCAGTGACTCTGCAAGTGAAAGTTACAGGCATTCCTTCAAATATCTTGTAATGTTTCAGCTTCATCTCAAAGAACGGCGCCACTCCATTTTCCATAGGCATGTCCCCATACTGAGCTTCGTCCCCCGATTCATCCACCGGAGACCTTTCTAGCCTGTACTCGATTTCACTGATGAGTCTCTGTTCACAGCTGGAGACTCTGTATTCCTGCACCAAACAGCAAAGTGACATTAACAACCCCAGTCCCTGTGGCACATGTGTCATGAGTCCCCTTTCCAATCAGGCACTCAGAAGACAGTGATAGTTTTACCACAGAGCTCAAAAACAAGTCTGAGCCCAGTTCAATTCCATATGAAACAAAAAACACATCTGGAAGTGCGTATATATGATATATCAAATTGTCTTCATCCAAAAAACAAAACCCCCCCAAATCTAAGAAGATGAATTCCTTTCTCTTCTCTTGGTGGGGCATGGGAAGGAGGGTGGGGAGAAAAAAGCAACAGCTATCTCTTCCTAAACTTCATAAAAATGAAGCATGATAGAACCCTGATTTCCTCCTGTAGGGCAAAAGCTGGCACAGGGTGGTGCATTTCTCCAGAAGCGTAATAACAGTGCATGTGGCAAGCAGCTGCAATGTTACATAGCATTTTACCAAACAACGGGAAAAATGGCAGCGTGTTCTTTTTCACTCCAAACAATCCTCAGCCACATAACCTCTAGTGTCCTTCTCAGCTCTGCAGCTCTGAGGACCTCTTTTAAAAAAATGGGATTGGCAGTCCAGTCAAAATGTTAGTTAAAAAACAAAAGCAAAGACCCCATCGTCACCCGATGGTGAGTAAGGTGGGTCCTACAGGTACGACAAAGCAGCCAGTGATAAAGTATTTTCTACTTAATATTATATAAAAGATTGTTTTAACTAGGTTTTCACTTAAAGAAGTTACTCAACCTTTAAAAAAGTTTGTTGGCTTGAGGAAAAAAATACACTATGAATAAAACTGCAAAACAAAAATGCGCAAGTTGTTTTGTTTTGTCTAATTACTATGAAATTAATTAGTCTAAGAAGTGGCACTTTTTCCCTAGAAAGGTATACTGAGAAATTTTTCACAATTTAAAGTTCAGAGCATCTAATGACAAATTCAAGTTTGTAACTAATAACAAGAAAAATCACATTGCAGTAATTTTGTTCATCTGATACTAAATAAAAATAGACATTGTCACAGTATAAAATTCATTATGTTCATATAATATATTCATATTATAAAATCCATATATGGCAGTAAAGATAGATACACAGGTTAATAAGGAAGAACATAAGAAAATAGATACAGTGAAAGAGTGGAAGGAGAAGAAAGGTGAAAAGCTTGACCTTTTGACCATCCAGAGGACTCCCTACAGAAGCATGAGGAGACCCAATTTCCTGTAATGGCAGAAAAAAAGAAGTGAAGACTAATAATAGAAATAAAAATCTAGCAAGATTTCTCATTTTCTGTGAGATTTTTGTGGTAGCCATATTTAACACAGAAAAACTTTCAGGTATTGAAGGCAAACCCATTTCTCAATAAACACAAGAGTTTACTTGATCCTTTAAACTTGTTTTAAAAAGCTTACTTTAATATGGAGACTGTATCTGGCAACTCGAAACAGAAGCAATGGAAATTAAAAAACAGCTTACATGAAATCCATGAAGTGAGTTTTTTTGGTGGTCACAACAGAAACAGCATTTTAGGTTTTCTGCTAATTAGTGATTTATAACTATACAAGCAAAAGAAAATAAAGACCATCTTTTCTGTACATAGATATTTTATTCTGACTAGATGTTAAGAATATAACTGGAAATATTCACTAGGTATTTCAAACAATTTCAGGGAAAATATGTTTCTCCACTCAAAACTGCTTTTCATTAAAGCATAGGACAGGAAAAACAGAAAGATACTTGGAAGGGAATAAACTGAACAATAGGAAGATAAAAAGAATAGATGTTATCCCCAGCTGAAATAATTCTATCAATCACTTAATACAATGTCTGGCACAAAGTACGTGCTCAATAAATATAAATAAAATAATGCTTTTCTTTGACCTGCCCTCTACTTTCCACAGAATTGATCCCAAGAAGGGTGTCCATAAAGACCTCGTAATTGTCATTTTCTAAGAAGTCCAGAGGAACACAGTACCTGATTAGCTGTTTCCTCTTCTGGCTCCTGAATATTAAAGACAGTTGCACTGTCAGCACCTAGTAATCGACGAGCCATTCTTTCTTCATATGTTAGCCTCTAAATGAAGGAAGTCACAAAAAAAAAAAACAGAGGTAGAAAAATCACAATTATATACTGCCCCATGAAAAGGAATTTACAAAACCAATCAAGCAAGTTTTAATGTTATCTGTAAATATTCTTTCCCCACCTTGAGATACCTGTATGTAAAAGGAATCTGATTCTTTCTCTTGCTTCAGTTGTCCTGCCTTTTACCTCCCCTCCTGGTCCAATGGCCTAATCCAGTGTTGGGAGATGGAGTAACTAATTTTTGAGAGCCACCAACTGATATAGCACAAATTTAAGGGGAGTAAAATAAGCACCAAGGCAGAAACCACATACAAAATATATGTCATGTCCTTCATGACTAACATTTAGTCCGGATGGTCTCTGCTTTGAGGGTCTCACCTTGGAGGGCATTTTCCTAGGCTGCTGTGTAACATAAGCAAATCCACAAAACACAAGAATCCACAGAGAATGATTACATATGGCTGAGTTAGCAAAATGACTAGGAAAGATACTTGCCGATGCTAATAGCCACAATTCATGATTCTACTTAGAGGCAAACGGCTTGCCCATCAGGCAAAGGGGTAACGTTTTTCATCTAGCAACCAACAATTTGGATTTGGCCAAAACCATTATTTGCTAGGCCATTCTTACACAAAAGAAATGCCAACATTTTTGTTCTGTCTATTGGGCTGATTCCTGCTCTTGAGTGTTGGTTCCAAAATGCCGCAGAATTCTAGTCGGGGAGGAAATTTCAGGGACCATTAGGGGCACAACAAGTATTTGAAAAGAGAGAATACTTAGTAAGGCAGAATCTAAAAAAAAGAGTACAGAAGTTATTTCAGATACATTTCCAATAGAATACAAATTCTATTGGAAACTCTCTAATCAGAAAAATATGTTGGGTAAATTTACAATTTCCAGTAATTGCTGGTTCCAGTCCCAGCTGAGACCGGGAAGTGAAACAAGTCAAGTGCCAAATGACAAATAGTCCTGAAGTTCAAATTATTTCATTTCATAAAGAAGGAGCAGAGGACACGAAGAGGTGGAGGTAGGTGTTTGTTGCACGGAGTGTCTCACTCCACTATGTTATTATTTAAATTAATTTTACCACGTCTGTTTTAAAAAAAAAATGAGTTCAGTTTTCAAAGCGAGTTTTAAATACCTGCTCCCTTAAAAGCCTTCCAAATGTTTTCGTGGAGAACTGTATTAACATTAAAGGGAGGACTAGAGTAATTTCCACCCTGTTCTTCATAAGCAGAAGAATACAATTTGAAAGCCAGCCCTTCACCAGAATGCATCTGCTACCATTAGAAGCCAAATTTACTTCATAGTTCCGTTTCTAAGCACTATTCCATGTATACACAAGCTCTATACACAGAAGCCAAAAATAAGTAACAGGATAATATGTAACATTAGGAAAAAGTTGTTCCAAGGTCCCATTTTCTAAAAAAGGAAATCTTTCTGGTTCTTTTAAACTCTGAAAGGTAGAAATCTATGGAACTTATTGTGA